>NC_090930.1:1130279327-1130582335 GCF_040938575.1 Ambystoma mexicanum | reverse complement strand
TTTCCGCAGGTGCTTTGCGGACAGGAGGCGAAAGTGGTCGATTGGGGGCAGTCGATAACGAAGGTCTCCATCTGAACAAGCAAATGGTGAGTAGACTAAGGGGAATGGCAAACTGAGGGGATGCGACTGTGGTATTTTAGAAAGTAACGGGGAAAAGTCACGGGAAGTTAAAAAAGTAACAGAAAAAGTAACAAGTGTTTTTTTTTGTGTGTAAATAAGAGAGAGAGAGAGAAAGCCCGGGAGTCCTAACACAAGGGGGTTCAGAAGAAATTGTTATACACTTCAGTGAAAGTAAAATAGGCTACATTTTGGACAGGTCTATGTAAGATAAAATGTGCATCCTGTGATAACGGTATTTTTAAGGGCAGAGATAAAAAGAGCGATCACTGAGGATTAATGTGAAGAGTCGACTAGTATGTCTGTATAATATTTGTGGTATATTAAGGTGTCGAAGAGCGACAATTGTGTAAGGAAAATTGAGAAAAGCTCGAGGAGACATAGGGCCTCATTAGGACCCAGGCGGAGTGGGTTTCCGCCAGCGCTAATCGCGGCGGACCCGTCCGCCGTACTACGAGTTCCCTTAGCGCCATGGAGGTTTTCTCCGCCTGGTTTTACCAGGCGGAGAAAACCATGGCGCTACGGGACCTCGTTGTTAATTACGCCACCGTATTTTACGGTGGCGTAATTAACTCCTTCCCCACTCCCATTATACCCTATGGGGCAAGAATGGGAATGGGGAAGGGCAGAATGGGGATTGGGGATTTACCGCTCCGCCGAGGTCGGAATGGGGCGGTAAATCCGCCAACCCCCATGGCGCTATCGACGGCTTTCCGCCGTGCTTCGCGGTGCATTTAGCACCGCGAAATCCGCCTGGGTCCTAATGAGGCCCATAGTGTCTATCTAGAGAAACGGTTGGTACCGACTCAGAGTTAGACTGAGATTATTGAATAATAGAGGCTTTGAGCAGCGATTGTTGGTGCACGCTCATATTTGTTGATTTCATAAAAGTATTTTCGTAAACACTGGTAAGTATTGACAGTCAATTAAGACTTGTCAAAATGGGAGACATTACTCCTCTGATGCATTTATGTAAGACATTGCCAAAACACATGCCCAAGCTCAAACAGTACAGTGCAGAGTGGGTGAAAGGCACGGCTGATAAGATGTTCATGCCATTGCCACAAGGGGGATCATTGTCAAAAGCAGTATTGCAACAGATGACCACATACTTGCATGCTGTGTAAACGGGAAAGAAATTGGAGAAAGGTAAGCTATTTTAGAGCTTTGGAATAGCTCTGTAAAATGTACCAAGAAGAGGGAGAGGATCCGCCACCTGAGGAGTGAATACTTAACCAGAGTAAGGAGGAAGATGTTGAGCCTTCTGCTTCCCTTGCCTTGTCTGAGGTAAAAAGCGATAGTACGGAAAACATAGGATTGTATCTGTTAAAGGAAATGAAAGCAGCAACGGGTTATAGTAATTCAATATACAAACTGCCTGCTTATAGTATTGATGATAGTCTAGAGAAGACTAAGAGAAAAGAGGAGATCTTTAAGGACTTACAAAACCGGGAAGAGAAAAGCGAGTGATTGAATGTATCCACAGATATAGAATGAGAGAACAAGAGATGGAAAGGAGAGAACGATAAAGCTGACAAAGTGACACTCGTACAGAACAAATGGATGGGAGGACAGATATTACTCAAGCTAGATGGGAAAAGCATTGAGGAAGTTTGGCAAAGGGAAGCTCAAGATGAACAGAAGAGAAAAGACAGGCAACGAGAGAAGAGAGTGAAACAAGAATAGCATAAAAGGAAGAGCAGACAGCGGGGAGAACAGATATATCAGGTGGAACAACAAAAGAAAGAAGAAAGGGCAGATGAGCAAAGGAACTATGACAACAGACAGAGCAATAGAAGAACAGGATAAGCAAGAAAGGAAGAGAGAAGAGGAGGAAGCGCAGAAATTAAGAGGTAGAAGAATACAGAGAAAAAGAAAAGAGGAAGAAAGAAGAGCAGGGGTAAGGAGACACAAGATAAGACAAGAAGAGAAAAGAGTTAGATGGGAAGCAATAAAGCAAAGAGAAGTAGATGAAGAGTTAGAACGAAAGAGGAGACAGCGGGAACGCAATATTGATCACATTCAAAAGGAATTGATGGAGCCAAGCCTAGTAATACAATGGAGCAGTATAGAAGAGTTCCTCCCGTTACGGGGAGCAACGTCAGGGCCATCTAGAGTAACCCTAGAAGAGGACTTCAATATATGGAGCATCGGAGATAGGATTGATGAAGCCTATCAGGACTTAAGAGAAGGTAGCAAATCGAGAGAATGAGGGAAGGGAGATGAAATCCTAGTCTTCCAATCACAAAGTGAAGAGAATAATCCATTCAGTCTTGAGCATAGAGCCTTGTCTTTAAGTCGTTTGACCTTAGACAAGGGTGAAGGGGATGAGAGTCACACTAGTTGGGGACTAGTTATGTCAGGTGAGGAGAGAAAATCTTTCCGTGGGGAAGAGGGAGGAGATACATGTGCCCCTGAGGGAGGCCTGCAGGGAGACAAGGAAGTAAGATGGTCTGTTCTAGAGCATCCTAAGGAAAGGACACCAGATCCTATAGCATATCCAGAGCGGCCTAAAGGACGATTGTATAGCGAGAAGAGAGAGTTGCTGCCATATGTAAACAGGTTACGGTCATTACCAGGGAGAGTGCGGACAGGAACCATTGTCCCTGCAATGGATAGGCAGACGATGGGAGCCGAATGCGGATTAGGATTTACACAGTTTCCGTTATTGGAAAAAGGGGGAGCGAGACCACAGTATACTTCATGGCCACAGATGGATAAGGATAATTTAAGGTGCAAACTCCCCAGTTTAACAACGGGTGCAGGAAAATAGATGTATACAATTGAAAAAAATGACAGGAGGATATACCTTAGCAATAGGTGAGATTAAGGGTCTCCAAGCAGCCATTCTTAGGGAAAGAGCTGATGATATTTGGAAGAGAGCCGGCTATTCAAGTGTGACAGCGCATCACTGTAGGGCAGATTTATGGAGAGTTCTCACAGTACAGCATCCTGATCTATCAGACATGGGTGTGATTATGGCACATAAAATGGAAGAGGGTGAGGATCCACTTGCTTACATTCAGAACATTTAGGAATGATGAACTCCTGAAATGCGTGAGCCGTGGGGAAAACAGTGGCAGTATTTTACAACATTTTATGTCAGGGATTCCCCGAGCAGGTACAGAGACAACTCAAGAAGCAAGTGGGAATGGAAGCAAAGCCATGCACTGAAATACAGTTGACTACGGTGCATCATTGTCGGCTGTTACAGGAGAGAAATAAGAAGAAAGACAATGCAAGAAAAATTAAGAAAGCCAAGTTAGTTCTGAAGAAATTGTCAAAATATGCCATAGAAAGGGTGGTATTAACAAGTGGAGAAGGAGTAGGAGTACAGCACAGTGGGTACATCGTAGGCGAAAAATCAGTGCCCGATGCACCAAGGAGGGAATGGGTTTGTACCACAAGGTAGAGGCATGGACTATAGAGGAAGGGATGGATTTCAAAACACTCAAGGTGGGTTTCACAATGCGTAGAATGAGAATCAGAGTGTGCAAGGAGGGATCAACCAAGAAAGACTAGACAGACGGGGGTCTCCTATATGTTGGACATTTCTGACGACAGGGCACATTGCGCGTGTATGTGAAAGCCAATAGTAAGTATACAATGGCCAATTTTCAGCGGGGACAGTTTATCCTCCAGCATATAGCTCACAAGCCAGGGAAGGATTTGCCCAAAATCAGACAGTGTATCAGCCACAAGTGCCACAAATGCAACAGGTACAGCAATCACAGCAATCACCATTGAATTCACCACAAGGGCAGTCACAGCATACCCCCATGCATATACAGCAGAATGCAAACACAGGACAATTATTGACTCCTAGAACAGGGGATGTCACTGTAGAAGGAGGGAATCCTTTCACAGGTACAGGGGTATGCATGTATCCACAATAGGACCGCTTACAGGGCGACTTGATGTGTTCAGCACTATCTGTGACACCAGAACCCCAAGAGGAACCAAGGGTTGAGGTGACGATAGGAGGCAAAACATTTTTACGTTTTTAGTAGACACTGGTACAACTCATTCATGTATACAAGAGGGAAAATATCCAATGTTGGGAAATGCCATGCATGCTCAAGAATTCTCTGGAGCTATGTGTCGAGTTCCATTAATGATGAATTACCAATGTGTGACTTGTTCCTTGGTTGTATTCATGAGAGACACCATTTAATATGTTGGAAGGAGACTTAATGACAAAACTTAACATGACAATTTCTTTTACTGATGAAGGAATAGTGTAATCTACTCCTTGGATACACTATATGGATTTGGGTGAATTTATATTGTGATTTACAGGGCAAATGGCTCCATGAGGTGTGCCAATAGAACCAGAAGTTTTCCTTTATGGGGTGAGCATTTTGTTAACATGGCTACCTGGCTTAGTGGGAAGGACTATGAGAATACCTGATGAATTTTCATTTAGACCACAGATACCTATGGACAAAGAGGGGCAACAGACCATCCCCTAAGAGTTAGATGCAGCCAAAGATCAAGGGAAAAGGGCAATGTTCGAAGGAACGGATGATAAGGGTAGGCGATGGAGAACAGTGATTGCCATTGGGGAAGAGTGCAGATTGACTGACGTTACTAACCATGATATGTTTAGAGATGATTCGTCAAATGATGAAGTGGTGTTGTTTATGAGCATTACATATTGGATCAGAATAGAAAAAAGGGAGATACAACAGCGCATGGCAATAATGTGGTAGCATCCAGTATTTTTTTAGGAAGACTTGGAGAAAGTGCCAAGTGTTTTATGGACTAAAGACCCTGATGATGTAGGCCTATTGAAGGGAGTCGGGGAGGTTAAAATAAAGCTGAAACCAGGAGCGATTTTACCTCGAGCAAGACAATGGGCCTCATTACGAGCCTTGCACTTCTGGAAAGAAGGGGGCCGGTACGGGACCGGCCCCCATCATTCCGGGAGCATATATTACGAGGTTGCCTTCAGGGAACCAGGATCAGATGTCTGGTAAAACCAGACGTCTTTCCCGGGTCCTCCGAGGGGAAGGGGGAGGTAACAATGGGACACTTATATTGTGCCCCTTGTTACCTCCATCCCCATTCCCATTGAGCCCTATGGGGGCTCAAATGGGAATGGGGAATGGTTCCTGCAAGGAGGATTTACTGGGTCCTCCTATGTTGGAATGACCCAGTAAATCCCCTTTGCAGGAACCCGGTAAAGGAGCCCGGTTTGGAGGCAGCCATGGAGCTAATAGCTCCATGGCTACCTCCAAACTCGTAATGAGGCCCAATGTCTCAAGATGGAGATAAGGGAATTTTTGAGACTATTTCAGCACTGATGGAGCAACGTATTCTGTTACCATCAGAGTCATTGTGCAATACTGCAGTGTACCCTGTGAAGAAATCAAAGGGGGGGTTGTGGAGATTCATACAAGACACAAGGCCGATTAACCAGATTGTAGAGGCAGAGTTTTCTTTAGTTCCTAATCCAGCAACAATACTATGTAGTATACCAGTAGATGTGCGATATTACAAAGTGATTGATTTGAAGAATGCTTTTTTCACAATCCAGTTGCATAAAGACTCACAAGATTTGACTTTGTTTCTGTTTCGTCAAATTCACCTGAAACTTACTAGGCTACCTCAAGGGTACTGTGATTCCCAATCGATCTTTAACAGAGTCCTACAGATGGATCTAGGCAATATTGATTTGAAAAGCAGCGTGATACAGTAGGTAGATGACATTTTTACTAATAGCACAAAAGAAAATGCGTATAGACAAGACTCAATCCAGTTAATGACTATTTCAGCAGACAAGGGATACAAGGTAGACAAAGAGAAGTTACAGCACACAGGCCAGTTGATCACATGAGGAAAAGAGGGTAACAAATGAAAGAGACAAAGTGATTATGAGAACTGCAAAACCACAGACGGTAAAGCAGATGCAATAGTTTTTGGGATTATGTAATTATGTGAGAGCATGGGTGTTTGACTATAGTTCATACACAAGACCCCTTTTGCAGGCTTTAAAGAAAGCACAGGTGAATAAAGAGAAAATATAATGGACTGAGGAAATGGAGGGAAAATTTGAAGAGTGGAAGAGAGCAATTTTTACAGCTCCTGTTTTAGGAATTCCCGATTATGCTGAGGAGTTCTTCTTGTTTTCACATACCAATGGGACTGTTATGACAGCAATGATCACACAGAGGACTACATTAGGGTACAAACCTTTGGCATATTACAGTGGGATTTTAGAACCAGTTATTAAAGGACATTTTCCTTGTGAACAGTCATTGGCAGCCTCCACGTTCACAATAGAGAAATCTACAAGCAATGTAATGGGCTGCTCTATGACGCTTTTTGTGGAGCATGCTTTGTTTGCCATTTTGGAGAAACTCAGGAGTACATTGACATCTCAGAGAGCTTCTGTACATAAAGTAATCATATCAAAACCAGCAATTAAAAATGTCAGATGTAAAATAGTGAACCCTGACACCTTTGTAGCTGAGCCAGTGGCACAGGGGGAGCATGTGCATGACTGCACAAACTATGTCGATTTTTATGACGAGTTATATCATGTGTAAAAGAGAACACATTGTCAGGAGGGGAGTTTCTCTTTGTTGATGGTTCTTCGAAAATTGATCAAACAAGTGAAGAAAGGCATACTGGCAAAGCTGTAGTGAGGCATAGAGCAAACAGTGAATATGAGGTGGTAGCAAGTGCAAGACTACTGTCTCACTTTTCAGCGCAAGCGGTGGAATTCGTAGTGCTTATCGCTGTGCTAAAAAAACTCTAAGGGCAGGAAGTGACAGTGTACAGTGACTCCGCCTATGTGATGTCAACCGTACTCGCAAGGTTAGCATGTTGAAAAGGAGGGGCTACCTCCGAGCGGATGGCACTCCAGTGCAGTACGCATCCTTATTGTACAGACTTATTAAGGCACTACAACTCCCCGTGGCAATAGCAATAGTTAAATGCGCAGTGCATACTAAGCAAACTGACTTTATTGTTTGCAGGAATGAAGCCGCAGAAACAGAAGTCAAAAGGGTTGCATATTCTTTAGATATTTCAAGTTTTGATACTGCATATGTTCAGGAAAAGGTAGTTACGATTATGGCAGTGAATGAAGGATTTAATCATTTACCAAGAGCCCAGTTAATGGAGGTTCCAGGCAGTGCACCACAGGAAGAGTGGGAAATATGGAAGCAAAGTGGGTGTTGTTTATCTCCCAGAGAAGCATCATGTTATGTTACTTTGCATTTATATAGCGCCTTATGTACCATTGGTATGGTCTGAAGGCGCTGGTAGGTTGAACGCCCTTGGGAACTGAAGTTCAAGTCAGTAGAGAGAGTAGAGAGAGTCAAAGGTGCGTGTGAGCACCGGATATGTGTGCAGCTGATGTGGCATTCGTGTAATAGCTGCTTCTTAGCGGTAGGTGTGGTGGTTGAGAGATCAAGAGTATGTGTTTGTTCTGGCAGGATTTATCCTGACCGATTGTGGCTGCGTTAGGCCTGAGGAGAACGTCTGGCTGGGGGGTGTGTAACCAGCAGTGTTTAGTTAGAGCGATGGGGAGTATGAGGCAGATGTTGGTATGGGAACAGCTATACCGAATGGTGTCATATTATCTCTGTGTTCTAGTTGAATGGTGGTATAAAGAAGAGAGTAAGCGTGGTGATGTGATATGATGGGTTACATGCTCTTCCAAACATTCCATGCATTCCAAACCATTCCATGCAAGTCGCGCAATTCTATGCGCTCCAATCTGCTCCATGCACTCTGGTCCGCTCTATGCACTATAGTCGGCTCCATGCACTACAGTACGCTCCATGCACTCCACGCACTCCAGTCCGCTCCACGCACTCCAGTCCGCTCCATGCACTCCAGTCTGCTCCATGCACTCCAATCAGTTCCACGCGCTCCAATCTGTTCCACGTACTCTAATCCGTTCCATGCACTCCAATCGTTCCACGCACTCCAATCAGTTCCATGCATTTGAATCATCTGTTCCATGTACTCGATCCATTCCATGTATTTCTAAGTTGTTGTATGCACTCCATCCAGGTATTTCACCCGGAACATCCACATAGTTCCCCATACCTTTCACATATTACACCAGTACCTTCCACATACTTCATCCATACCATCCACATATTTAACCTGTTCCATCCTTATACATCACCCGTTCCATCAACATATGTCACCTGTTTCATCTACATACGTCACCCTTTCCATCCACATACATCACTCGTTCTATCCACATACGTCACCCAGTCTGTCCGCTCTACACACTCAACAGCTCTACGTACTCACCCGCTCTACGCAGTCATCCGCTCTAGGCACTCATTCACTCTAGGCACTCATCCGCTCTAGGCATTCATCTTCTCTACATGCTCTACACACTCATCCACTCTACTCACTCATCCACTCTACGCACTCATCCGCTCTACGCACTCATCCGCTCTACGTACTCATCCACCCTACGCACTCATCCGCCCTATGCAGTCATCCGTCCTACGCACTCGTCTGCTCAAGACACTCGTCTGCTCAAGGCACTCGTCCGCTTTATGCCCTCTCACGCTCTACACATTCACCTGCTCAACTGACTCACCCGCTTTACGCACTCACCTGCTCTATGCACTCACCTGCTCTTACGCACCCCTCTGCTCTCACGCACCCCTCCGCTCTTACGTACTCATTCGCTCTTATGCACTCGCCTGCTCCATACACTCGTCCGCTCTACCCACTAGTCTGTTCTACGCATTCATCCACTCTACACACTCCTCTGTTCTTCTACACTCATCCGCTCTGCGCACTCTTCCTCTCTGCGCACCCATCTGCTCTGCGCACCCATCCGCTCCACGCATTCATCTGCTTCCCGCACTCATCCGTTCTATGCACACGTTCTTTCCACGCACTCATCTGCTATATGCACTCATCTGCTCTACAAAGACATTTGCTGATACGCATTCATCTGCTCTATACACACATTCGCTCTATACACTCATCTGCTCAATACACTCATCCACTCTATACACTCATCCGCTCTATACTCTCATCCGCTCTGTACATTCATCTGTTCTATGCACTCCTACGTTCTACACACTCCTCCGCACTAACGTCCTCACCTGCTCTACACACTCGTCCGCTCTACACACTCATCCGCTCTACACTCATCCCCTTCTGCACATTCATCTGCTCTATGCACTCCTGCGTTCTACACACTCCTGCGCACTTATGCACTCATCCGCTCTACACACTCATCCGCTCTACACACTCATCCGCTCTACACCCCATCCGCTCAACACATTCGTCCACTCAACATACTCATCCATTCTATACACTCATCCGATCTACACACTCATCTCCTCAACGCATTCATCCGCTCAGCACACTCATCTGTTCCACGTGCTTCATCGATTCTAACGATTTCATCCGCTCCATTCACTTTGTTCATTCATCATGTATTATCGATTTCAGGCCATGTCACTTTTCATACGCACTCGGTCCGTTCTGTGCTCTCTATCTGTTTCATGCACTACACTCATCTCATGTACGTGAATCGTTTATTCTGTACGTTCCATTCATGCCATGCACTCATACAGTCAGTGTCATCTCTCTGTGTACTCATCAGTCTCTTGTATTCATCTTTCCATCCTCTTCTCTTTATTCATTTCGCCCATTTTGTTCATTTTGTCCATTGCACTCATTGCATCCATTTCATTAATTTAAACGTCATTACTGTTTTCGTATGATTTATTCTTTTTATCCGCTTCACTGCTTTGGTCTACTTTACTCGTTCTATTCTGTTTGTCCTTTTAGTTTACGTTAGCGGTAATTAGTTGTCGATTTCTTGCAAGGATCTTGATATTGTATTGTTATTTGTCTTAATGTTATTCAAGATCTATTACTTTGTTGGGTTTCTGTCATTGAGATGCTGTTATTCAGTTTGGGTTAGTTTGCGTATGGGTTGGTTTTAGGGGAAGAGCCAAGTTTTCAGTAGTTTGCAGAAAGACATTAGATCTTCAGTTAGGTGGATGTGGGGTGGGAGTGTGTTCCACAGCGTGGGGGCAAAGGCTGAGAATGATGATCTGCCTAACCTGACTAAGTTTGTTTTAGGTATGACTAGGAGGCCGGCTGAGCTTGATCTTAGAGTACGTGGAGGGTGATAGGGTTTTAGCTTGGGAAAAAGCCGCCAAACTTAAATTGACACTGAAAAAGGGATGGCTATATTGCCTACCCCTAGCCTTATATGCCCAATGTCCACAGAAGTACACTTATCAGAAGAAAATCCACATTGAAGATTGCTTGCTTGGAGAAATATGTCAAAAATGGGTGCAATACCGTTACTCACCTCTGTCAGAAGCTGGCGATTTCTAAAACCTGTCATGTGTAAAGTTGGACATTGAACTCAAAGTATGCCAAAGAAAGACTTGCTATCAGAAGCCTAAGAGGTGGAGACAATTCAAAACTATATTTTAAAAAGGCTTGAATTAAGAAATTGGTTGATGTATTTGTTAAAAATGTAAGGCAAGACAATTTCAGACATTGGGCCTCAATACACGGTAGGCGGTAACCATGGCGCTATTACTGCCATGGTTGCTGCCGGTATTTTACCGTGTCCGCCTTGGTGGATGGCAGAATTACCGCCCTACTCCAAGGTGAGCGGGGGCGGTAATTCCCCATTCACCAAGGCCCTTCCCCATTTTTGCCCCCATAGGGCATAATGGGAATGGGGAAGGCGCTAATTACGGTACCGCAAAGGTCCCTTTGCGGCACCCTACTTTAACGGCTGGTAAAACCAGCCGTTAAAGTCGGGTCCCGCAAAGGGAACTCGTAGTAAGGCGGTAAGGGTTCACGGTCACCGGTAGCATTACCGGTGACCGTTAATCCTTACCGCCTTCCGTGTAATGAGGCCCATTGTGTTTAAAAGTTTTAAAGTTAGCCATACTGAGCTTCAAAGACATTCCACACCTTCTCCCAAACAAAGGAATCGTCCCCCTGCTCTCTGCTAAGAAACTGGCAGGCTGGTGTGAAAGGAACTGGGAGGGGCACTCTGGCAAGTTGCTCTGAGTGTAGACAAAGGACTCCCTTGAGATGAATGAACATGCTAATTCGGGTGTGACTGACATCAACTGCCCTGGCAGGAAGAAGACCATGTGACTCTCTCACTCAGCCAAGCTTGGAGGCGGGCCAGACTGCAAATTTGGATTGGAAACTAAAGTAACTGTATGTTTTGGGAAAAGACGTATAAAATATTGTGCCAAACTGACAGAAATATGAAACCTAGAGATTATTAAAATGAAAAATTCACTCACAGTTTAAAACTAATCTGGAATCTGTGCGAAATTCAGAGACTGAACCACAAACTTTTTAATATTGTAGCTATTGTGATTTTGCTAGCAACATGAAAAATTAGAGGAATATGCCCAGAGGGTATGTGCATGTATATATTAAAAATTGTACAGATCCAAAAATGTGTAACCAACCAAAAGCGTGAAAAATTGTCATTTATGAACCAAAACTCGTAGGAAGATAAGATTTGGACAGAAACGTACCTTAGCCAATCTGTCATGTAATTATGTATTATTAACAAGTTGTTCATATTGAAAATATGTTTTTTGGGAAAAATAGATTTTCTGGGTAAAAGCTAAGGGGTGGTTCTACCCTAGATTGTAAATGGCAGCATCACTCTGACACATCATGACACATCAAGACACACTGTTCCTTTCTAAAATCAGGGGACAGGGAATTCTCTGGCCTATCAGATCCTTAGAGGGTTGGGCATAGACAATCAGCCTGCCCACCCACTTTGAAAAATGGATAAATAGGGACTGCTGAGGACAGGAAAAGGACACACACATTCACTCATCAATTGATTCACTGGCGAAGCACCCTGCAGGAAGATCCAGACTCCAGGACCTAGAACCAGACTCCAGAACCCTGAAGCAGAGGTCTAACCCAAAAAGCTGAACCCTTTTCAGCAGGCCTTTAAAATCTAGCAACCTGATTTTAACCCCTAAACTTCCAAGGGGTACCACAAAATCCAACAGCCTGGCTGAGCTGTTTTGATACTTCTAGCTAAGAAACCCGTGCTATAACCAAGATCCAGACCCATAGAGCAGAGATGTACCCAGAACCGATACGTCAGATCTAGTCCAAGAGATTGTGCAGACCAGAGTGCCTTGCTGAGAGCAGAGTCCAGGTGCCCTGAATCCTGTCCAGTGGTGAGTGAAGTCCAAGCCAAACCTTTGACCAGATCTTTGACGGGCCCATTCCAATTCCAAAGCCATCGTAGTGAGCATTTAGTATAGAACTGCCCATAGTCATCGCTTAGCTTAAGTAATCTCATCCAACCCATTCCAACATATCCATAACTGCATTATAGAATCTCTTTTGTCTACCTTGAATTCTTCTCTCATCCACATAATCCTGTGATAACCATAGTGATAATCATCTTGGAGCTAATATATATTTTCTGGAGAAAGGCAATCGTCTCAGGCAGATACAAACCATCCAGAGGTGCCTCTGGATAGGTGGCTGTGCTGTCCATGTAGTTTGCGGCTCCATAGACTCCCTAGTGTTAAGAAATCTTTGTTCTAAATCTTCAACAGCGCATCTTTCAATTTGAAATCTTGACCTTTTTGAGAAAAATCTACCTTCCCTAAAACCTCTGTAATTCTTGAACCATACCTGCTAGGAACAAAATTTAAACATCATTTTGAAGCTTACAACCTTATATTTATTCCGTGATCACGTTTTTCGTGCGCTGAAAAGTTTGCTGTGATTTCGTATTTGGCTCAATTTCACTCCATGTAAAAACAGCTATTTCTTGCTTCCAAATTCTGAATTTCGTTTTCCAACTGCTAACCATTCAATAATCATTGCTAGTGTATACCTGAACCAATCCAAAGCAACTCTCCCTAGTTCTGAATCCAAGTTAGTGAATTAAAATCATTTTTAGCATTTTCCCATTTAATCCAAACCACATTTAAAAGCAATTGACCTGTTTTAAAATCATTACTGTTCTCTCTAAGCTTGCTGGGGGGGGGATCGGGATTGAAAATGAAATTGTTAATTGTTATTCCTGATACCTGTGTGCCCTCATTCCATCTCTTCATATTGCATATTTGGGGAATGAGTAATAGCAGTCTGGTTGAATTCATATCAAGTTTTATTTCTGTGTTGCATTCTTCCTATCATTGCATTTTCTTGAACCTATACAAAGTATTCTCTGCTACATTATTCTTCCTATTCCTACTCCTAATTTATTAAAGAGATATTGTAATATTGCCCATTGCTGATCATTGTTCATGTTCATAAGTGTGATATCAGATATTATTCATATTCATAAAAGTGTAATCTATATATTGTTCAATTCTTCAAATAATCTTTTAACTTGCAAAACAAACCTACTTCTTGGCTCGGTGAGGCCGGGGGGATTCAAAGAGAGGGGCGTTATATAAGGGTACATCATCCAGAATTAAAAGAACTTTTGACATAAAAATATATAAATAAGGGTTTCCATTGGGCATCCCATACTAGGCATTGACTTAGTTGGAGTGCTGGATTCAAATCACTTAGAGTACCTGAGTACTACAGAAGGATAAAAGGATTTCTGTTCACATTTTGTAGAAGGACTGCTCCCTTACCCTAAATATGACATTCAAACATACGAATCCGCATGGCCAACCCAAAGCGCTGCTTAGATATTAACTATGGCCAGGTATTATGTGGATAGACACACTAAAGAAAAGACTGAGAAGGAAAGAAAGATGAATAGTTTGAAAACTAGGGCTTTGATAGAGCAAGCATTTACAGACAGAGGACGAGGAGCAAGTATACAAAGGGGAAGAGGTATGTATAGAGAGAGAGGAAGAGGTGTAAGTGCACCACCTTTCAGTGGGAGGAGTGGTTCAGGTGACAGTTTCCATTATTGCAAGAGTCCGGACCACTGGATCCATGACTGCCCTATGAGGCCTAGAGGAAGAGGAAGGTCAGGGGGCCGATCTTTTGCCAGAACTCAGATGAGACAAAGCAATGATAAAGAAGTTAAAACTGCCCTAGAACAGCTGAATTAGGTTCATCCCAGACAAGGCCAGCAGTATTCAGCAAGGGATTACTATGAGGATGATCCATATTCAGTTGACTATGTAGAATAGGGATGCCCAAGAGAGGGAAAAGCGAGAGTGCAGATACCAGTAGACCCCGAGGGACCACATGTCAAGCTATCACTTAAAGATGCAACACCAGGAAAAATTAAGTTCTTACTTGATACTGGGGCTACCCACACACCTATCCCCCATGAATGTGTACCTACTGTGCTCCTCTCTGGAAAGGTAAACGCATCAGTGGGTTTTTACAATACACCTGTCCATAGCCATATTTCAGAGTCGGTCCAGTTCTCTATAGGACCCATTTCATGTCTAACTCCATTTGTGCTTACTGACAAATGCGCTTTGCATTTATTGGAAATGGGTCTGCTTAAGAAATTGCATGCTACTATTTACTGCACGCCCGATGGTGTCTACTTCACTTGCATGTCTGATTACTTACAAAAAGGCTGTTCTTACACTACTACTACCACGGGTGTCCTTCCAAAGGAATTAAAAGTTGTGGATGAGAGAGTGTGGTCCAAAGATAAAAATGATGTAGGATGTCTCCAGGTAGAACCTGTTCGCATAACACTAAGAGATGGTGCCATCTACCCCAGAATACCCCAATACAAAATGAGACAACAGGCACTGGAAGGGATCCACCCAGTGATACAGGATTTCCTAGGTAAGGGTGTCATCAAACAGATAGCAAGCAGCCCCTGTAATAGCCTGATAATTTTGATTTGGAAAAAGGTTAGTGATAATGCACCCCCAGAATGGAGACTAATAATTGATCTGTGTGCTAGTAACAAGATAGTGCTGCCCCAATTTCCTGTAGTACAAGACATGGGGCCTCATTACGAGTTTGGAGGTAGCCATGGTACTATTAGGACCATGGCTGCCTCCCAACCGGGCTCCATTACCGGGTTCCTGCAATGGGGATTTACCGGGTCATTCCGACATAGAAGGACCCGGTAAATCCTCCTTGCAGGAACCATTCCCCATTCCCATTTGAGCCCCCATAGGGCTCAATGGGAATGGGGAGGGAGGTAACAATGGGCACATTACAAGTGCTCCGTTGTTACCTCCCTCTTCCCCTTGCGGGACCTGGAAAAGAAGTCTGATTTTAGCTGATATTTGATCCGGGTCCCGCAAAGGGAACCTTGTAATCAGCCATGATGGAATGAAGGGGGCAGGTCCCGTACCGGACCCCATCATTCCGTCAGCGCCAGATTCGTAATGAGGCCCATGGTTTCTCTCTGTACCATGCTCCAACCACTGTCCAGTATTTTACAGTCATTGTGCCTCATTATGAGGTAGGAGGTAGCCATGATGCTATTAGCATTAACGCATTCCGGGTTCCTGAAATAGGGACTTACTGGGTCATTCCAACCTTGGAGGACCCGGTAGGTCCCCATTCCGGGAACCATTCCCCATTCCCATACGAGCCCCCATAGGGCTCAATGGGAATGGGGATGGAGCTAATAACGGTACCGCAATTTGCGGTACCGATATTATCCGATATTGGATTTCCAATTTTTCACTCTTGGCAAAACCCTTGCTCCAACTTATCACTAAAGAGACTCCAACCCCAATGACATGGTTGCCAGAACACCACAGAAAGTGTTGATATGCTGAAAAAGGCTTTGTGCAATTCACCTGCCCTAGGCACCCCCAGTTATGCAAAGTATTTTTCTTTGTTTGTGCCTGAACAATCAGGGTGTGCTATGTCTGTACTAACACAATTGCAAGGAGACAAAAACAGGCCCTGTACCTATTTTTCCTTCACCTTAGATACAGTGGCAAAAAGGTTACTAAGATGTCTGAAGGCAGTAGCAGCAGCTGCCCTTTCTGTCAGGCAAGCTGAAAGTATAGTTCAGGGGCATCCAGTGTTGGTGATGGTCCCTCATGCTTTGATATTCTGATGAATAAGACCCAAACACAGAATATGACAAATGCCAGATTGACTAGATACAAATTAACTTTACTCGCATAACGATAAAAAGATATAATTCACTTAGCCCTGCCACGGTGCTACCCCTCCTTTCTAATGACCTCACTGTAAAGCATGACTGTATCTTAACAACAGATGATGAAACAAAGGGACGGATAGACTTGACTGACATACCTTTGATTGATCCTGATGGAACTCTGTACATGGATGGTTCGTGTTTTAAATTGCTGAATTAAATGAACTGAATTTGATGACTCCCTTGAATGTGTCTGGCATATAAAAGCTGATGCATCCAAATAAGAAATTGAGAAATGGAATAGCAATGCCACCCTTGATGATAGATGTTATGTACACAAGTCTGAGAAGAGGTTATGGTTGTTACCCAACATATATTTACTTGCCATGGTCACTATGGCACATGGCCCTTCCCACGTAGGGTCAGATGCAATTGATGCCTTGTTGGGAGAAGTGTGGTATAATACACCTATGCCTAGAGGTCATTTCAGACCCCCAGAATTGCCTTTTGAATGCCTCCAAATGGACAACATAGAAATGCCACAAGTTCAAAGATTTACATATGTTTTGGTTGTAGTAGGTATGTTCAGTAAATGGGTCGATGGGTTGAGGTATTCCATATGATGATCAATACTACTCTGAGTATTGCCAAGACTTTGGTAAAATAATATTTGCCAAGATACAGACTGCCTCATTCAATCTGGAGTGACAATGGTGTTCACTTTGGAGCTAATATGCCATGCATTAGGAATCCTCCAGAAATACCACTCGATTTACTACCATGCTAGTCCATGCTGAAAGGGACTAATAACTCCCAAAGACGATCTCTGTGCAACGTTTCCCCAGGTATCGTGCTTCCCAAAGACATCACAAGAGTGATAGAGGGACTACAGGAGAACCTCAGGCCACGAAAGATGAAGTGACTGTGCTGAATGTGACATTGCTTCCTTTCCTGATTGAACATTGCCTCCTTTCATGCAACGGATTGACCACAGTGGTGAATACTGGCATGTTTAACAAACTGTCTTTGGGGTGAGGAATATGGACACTCCTGAAGCTCCTATAACCCTTGATCTACCTTGTATTAGGACATTTCCAGTGAGGAACTCTCTTATAATGCCCAACATTATCTATTCCTCGCTTACTACTGAAACCAGATCCTGGTATTGCTCCAAACCCAAACTCCTGTTGCTTCTCCTACTCCTGAATGCCATCCTATTTGGTTTATTTTATGTCTTAGAAAGAGTACTTACACCTCCATTTCTGCCAACCTTGTGCATGCTCCATCAACTGAAGTTTTATCTCATAAGGAGCTAAGGAGTTAGAACTCTTATTTCCCTAATACATCACACTCATTTTATTGTGCAGGCCTCTGATTGTTGGATCTGCTTACAGTTACCTGCATTTGTGGGGGAAGGGATGCCCATGCAACAGATAGTTACCTTTCTTTCCTTCCTGTTATGGGCTCTATTTAGTTCTCTTGCGTTTTGAGCTGGTGCATACCCTCTGAAAGGTTGTCTTTAGTATTTAGCACCCATTACTGCACTGTTTTGGATCACAAAATTACATTTTCTGCTTTTGAGGAACATGTCCTTAAAAAGGGCCGATGTCACCTTGTGACAGTACCCAATGCTACTTTTCCCCTTTCTTCCTATTTCTCTCCTTTTACTGAAACTGCAGACCTCCTTGCTCCTTTATTTCCCCTGCAGCTCTGTGCAAACTCCACCACCACAAACCAGATTTCATTCCTGAAAAATAAAGAACATAAGCGTCCAGGGTAGTATCTGTATAGAAGGCTCTAGGTCCCATGATGTGGGATATATCTTAGATTTAAACATGCCCTATCATATGCCTTTTTTACATCCTTGTCTGGACACCCCCATGTATGTAGGGGATTCTATTTACTTGATCTGCTGTGTCAAAGCATACACATGGCTTCCCAAGGGCTGTTCAGGACATTGTCACCTAGGATTTGTCTTGCCAGACATATCTATTAAACACAACACTGCTGTTCAACAACCTGCCATTAAACTCCTACCACAGCCCCGCAGGGATGTGGTGGACCAAGGGGACTCTGCTGTTGATATTGCAGATGACGTGCTGAAAGCTTTTGTACTCTGGTATGGCCTCAGTATGAACTCCCATAGTATTAGAAGATTAGCTCAGATTTTGGAGGCCACGATCTCTGAGACAGCAGATGCTTTGGAAAACATAACAGCTGAAATGCAAGCCATTAGGTTAGTGGCTCTTCAGAACAGGATGGTGCTAGACATGATGCTAGCTGAGCATGGGGGGGTCTACAAATTCATAGGGTCTTCCTGTTGCTCTTACGTGCCCATTGCTTCTACCTCTGTGCGTGAGTCTATCGAAAGGCTCCATGGAATTGGTTCTCAAATACACAAATACACTGGTTCATGGGACATTTTTTATTCCATTTGGGGTTTCTTTAGCCTATGGGACTGGAACATTGGAATGGTGCTGCTTAAGCTGTTCCTACCAATCTTGGGTTGCTGCATTTTTGTTAATTGCTTGCCAGTGTGCTGCCAGTGCCTAGCCCAATTGTGCGCTCTCATCCAACCCGTGTTGCCAGAACCAATGCCCTCATGATGCAAGATGTTACTATACAAGAGATGATGCAGATAGACATTACTGAGATAGACATTACTGGGGCCCTTTTTCCCCACCGCCTTCCCCTCGCACCATTAGCGAAGATACTGACTATGGGCCTCATTACAACTCAGGCGTTAAGGGTTAACGCCGTCGTTAACCCTTAACGCCTGATTCCAATTTTAACGGCTGCTTTTAGCAGCCGTTAAAATCCATGGCGCTAAACCGCCTTGGTGCTAATTACGGCACCGTAATTTACGGTGCCGTAATTAGCGCCTTCCCCACTCCCATTATGCCCTATGGGGCAAAAATGGGAATGGGGAAGGGTAAATGGGAAATGGGGATTTAGCGCCCCTCTCACCTTGGAATGGGCGGTAAATCGGCCATCCACCATGGTGTAAACATAGTTTACACCATGGTGGTCAAGTTGGTGTACTTACCGCCTGGGTCGTAATGACCCCATATGTGTCACATGTGATTGGGCCTCATTACGACCCAGGCGGTAAGTTACCGCCTGGGTCGTACCTTTACCACCATGGCGTAAACTATGTTTATGCCATGGTGGTTGGTGGACTTACCGCCCCATTCCGAGGTGAGTGGGGTGGTAAGTCCCCATTAACCCATTTACCCTTCCCCATTCCCATTTTTGCCCCATAGGGCATAATGGGAGTGGGAAGGCGTTAATTACGCCACCGTAAATTACTGTGGCGTAATTAACAACAAGGTCCCTTAGCGCCATGGATTTTAACACCTGCTAAAAGCAGGTGTTAAAACCTCCATGGCGCTAAGGGACCTCGGAATCAGGCGGTAAGGCTCGGCGCTGTTTACGCCGCCGTAAACCCCTTACCGCCTGGGTCCTAATGAGGCCCATTGTCTTGGAAGAAGAATTGTATGAGGTTGTTTTGTGAATATGGTCTGAGACTCTTAGGGCCTCATTACACAGATGGCGGTAAGGATTTACTGGTACCGGTAAAGTACCTGTACCAGTAAATCCTTACCGCCTTACTACGAGGTCCCTTTGCGGGTTGGGGGATTTAACGCCTGCTTTTTGCAGGCATTAAAAACCAACCCGCAAAGGGACCCAGGGAGCTAATTACGGTACCGCAATTTGCGGTACCATAATTGGCGCCTTCCCCATTCCCATTAAGCCCTATGGGGCAGAAATGGGAATGGGGAAGGGCAATGGGGGAAGGGGGAATTACCGCCCCGCAAACCTTGGAATGGGGCGGTAATTCCCCTTTCCGCCAAGGCGGTGCCGGTATTTTACCGGCATGAACCATGGCGCTATTCTGCCATCCGTGTAATGAGGCCCTTATTGTAGAACTAATGTTCATAAGGGCCATTTGTGGAAAAGCGATTCTGTATTATATGCCCATTAGTTCTTTCATTGTATACTGCTAAAGACATTTTTAATGCTTTTCTAAGTAATGACGGGGCATTGCCTCGCAATGTATTTTCTGTGCGCAGAATGCAAAATGCATCCCCCAGTCAGAAACTCGCTTGGCTAAATGAGTAATACAAAGATGTGAACTTTGGACCTTGCTAGCCTGAACATTAAGACATTGTACATGTAATTCTTTTTGCAGAACCTTCTCAATATGTTTCAGTGAGTAAACGCAATGCTGCGTGTATACATAAATAGATGCAAGACACATATTTCCTGTTTCACAAGGGTAGCTTGCTAGCTCTTAAGTTACAGGATGAAGAACTTTTGGCAGAGCACATGCTATTTTGAACCAACTGTAAAGAATGAATCATGCATCTGTAATACATACTGCTGGCATGCAATGTATATTTCCATACATAAAATCTTGACACAAGGAATGTTTGTGCACACTTAGCAAGATAAGACGAACATGCAATGTCTACATCTTTGCACGCAGTGTCTGGAAATTAAGGTATAAATATGCAACCTTTGTGCATTGAAATCAGAGACTTACAAAAGCTTGCTTGTCGTATATCTCCCACTTAACTTGTAACTTGTTTACAGATGCATTGTACCATTTATTGTTCAACGGAGGGTATTTATCTAGAGTTTCCACAATCTAGGCAAGCTGAATGTTTGTTTCTACTCCAACAATTCACTCACGAGGAGCCTCCTACAGGGCCTCTGTGCTTAGTGACACATGCACAAACTACACAGGTACAACATCATATTGACTCTGCGCCAGTGGCCCACTGGGCAGCACATGCCAATGAGGTAGGACACATTCTCTCTACTAAACCTGTTTGCATCACTCTCAATCCAGAAGTTCCTCTTCCACGTGTGCACCAGTATAGAATATCCCCTTGAACAGAGGAAGGTATAAAGCCTGTCATCTCTTCCCTCATTGAACAGGGCATAGTCTACTACACCACTAGCCTGTGCAGTACTCCAGTGCTGCCGGTTGAGGAAAAGGGCACATGCAAATTCCTTTTTGCTCACAATCTGCCTGCCCTTAATGATGGAGTGATGCCCTCACATCTGGTGGTCCTGGACCCCCTGGCCATTCTCTCCTGTGTCCCAGCCCATGCACAGTTTTTCACTTGCATTGATCTTACCTCTGCATTCTTCTCTATTCCAATCCACCATGACTCTCAGTATCTTTTTGGGTTCACATAAATGGGACGTCAGCTCACCTACAGGTCCTTCTAATGGGGTTTGTTGACTCCCATTCCTCTTCTCCCAGATTCTACAGGAAGACCTCAACGATGGCACCTTCTCAGGGGGCTCCACTCTTATCCAATACATGGATACCCTGCTTTTATCATCACCTTCCTTTCAGGTCTCCCTCGCCGACTCAGAAGTGCTCCTCACTGCTTGGCAGCAAAAGGTCACAAAGTGAACAAAGAGCAATTGCAGCTCTGCCTACCTACAGTTCGCTACCTAGGACATGACACTTCCCACGGTGCTAGGTGTCTTGCACCCTCTCGAGTGTCCTGCATCTTATCCCATACCCACCACTAAAAGGCAGCTGAACCCCTTTTTAGGAATGAACAATTTTTTTCACCCCTTGATCCTTGATTATGCCTGCAAGGTTGCACCTATGCAGGTGATGCTACATGACTGCGATCCTGACAAGCTCACGTGGTCTCCTGACGCTTCCACAGCCACTGCCAAGGTCAAGACTTCCTTCTCTGTTGCTCCGGCCCTCAACCTTCCTGACTACACTAAATAATTCACCCTGTTCTGTGATGAGAAAAGTGGGTATGCCTTAGGCATGCTCACATAGAAGCACTGGGAACTGCAACACCCTGTAGCCTACTTAAGCTCACAGTTAGACTCTGTGGCTTCTACATAACCCAAATGTCTGAGCAGTAGCTACTCTGCCCTTAACCTTACAAAAGCTGACATAGCCCTAGCATATCACTTAAACATAGCAGTACTACAGTCTGTATTAGCACTACTCCTCAGGGGTAAAACACAACATGTATCAGCTGCACGTCTCACCAAATATGAAAAACTGCTCCTCTTTGTCACCAACATCACTCATCAGATGCACCCCACTCAACCCTGCCTCCCTCCTGCCTACACCCGATGACGGTCACCTGCACGACTGCCTTGAAGCGGTTGTCGTTATATGATCACCAACAACTGACCTCAAGGATACCCCCCAATTCAAACCTCATTCTCTTTGTTGACGGGTCTTGTCTTAGCGATTCAAAAAGCAGTATCCAGGCAGGTTTTGCCATGTGCACCTCCTTTGAAGTATTAGAAGCATTTGAGCTCCCATCAGTACGATCAGCACAAGTTGCGGAACTCATTGCCCTTACACGGGCTTGCAAGATCGCCACACAATGCACAGTCACTATATATATGGATTCACAGTACGCTTTAGGTATTTCACATGACTATGGGACCCTCTGGAAACAGAGAGGTTACCCAACTGCACAAGGTACTCCCATTCGCAACGCACCCTATATTGAAGCCCTGCTTAATGTGATTCTGCTACCTACCGAGTTGGCTGTTGTTAAGTGCAAAGCCCACACTCCACTTTCTGACACCACCTCGCAGGGTAACGCACTGGCCGGCGTCCATGCAAAAAATGCGGCCCTCCATGGCCATCCGGCTCCAGAGTATGTGCTGCTGTTTCTCCTCTCAGTGGAGGACCTCCTTCCATCTCTTTCCATCCTGGCAGACCTCCAAGACACTGCCCCCCCTAAGGGCGTGAAACAGTGCTGGGAAAAGCATAAATGAGTTTGTTGCTCCAATCGCCTATGGTGTGATAACACAGCCTGGTTAGTGGCCCCACTAGCACTCCTCCCATAACTTACACATGTTACTCACTCTGTGTCCCATTCAAGCAAGGGGAAGATGACCTTGGAGGTCCAGAAATATTGGTTCACCCCCAAATTCCTTCCATTGCTAAGAAATACTGTGCTCACTGTCCAACATGTCTCACGTATAACCATGGAAAGCATTTGAAAACCTCTGCAGGGGCACATGGAGTCCCTTTTGGCCCCTTTGTGAATATTCACATAGATTTCATTAACTTACCTAAATGTGCCTCCTTAGAGTAAGTCCTAGTAGTAATGATTGATTTTCGGGATGGACTGACGCCTACCCCTGTAAATACGATGATTCCATTTCAGTGGCCAAGAAACTGCTAAAAGAGTTTATCCCACGCACTGGGGATCCAGTTTCCATAAATCTGATGGAGGCACCCATTTCACTGGAGAAATTGTACAGAACATGTGCAGTGCTTTGGGGATCCTCCAGTACCTGTATTGTAGTTTTTAGCCACAATTGGCAGGGGCAGTGGAACGCTGAAACTTCGACGTGAAGCTCCGCCTTGCATAGGTCTGCCTGGAAACCGGCCTAAACTGGCCTGATCCTCTCCCTCCTGTCCTCATGGACGTAAGATACTCTGTAAACAGAGTACATGGACTTTCCCCCCCGCGAGATCCTGATGTGGAGGCCCATGTGAATACCATTTACTCCACCACCTGAGCTCTGTGACTTACAACTGAATGATGATTTTGTTGCGTCAAATTTCAAAAGCCTAATTCTCATTGTCAGGTCTCACTTCAAGCAGATTCAAGAAGCTCTTCCTCACCTCCTGAAACGCTGTGCCACAGCCTCCTGCCTGGAGATTGGATGGTCCTGAAAGTACACCAGCGAAAATCATCCCTGCATCCTCACTGGAAAGGACCTTTCCAGAACTTACTGACAACTCACGCAGCTGTTCACTGCAGAGGAAATGACTCATGGGTTCACGCAAGTCAGTATGTGAAAGCAGGACCTCCACCCAACGACAGAAAACAGCCAAAGGTCCAGGACAAAGCCAACACGCCGTCCGTCAGCACCAAAGACACAGCAAATCTGTAATCTGCAGGCAGACAGGAGAAAGAGAATCCTCTTCAGCTGCCCCTGGGGGTCCAAGAAGCTAAAACACAGAGAACTCTGCATCCAGCATTCCTTGACAACGATGTTCCACTACCGGTCGCGAGGCACAACTTGCGCAGTGTGGTGACCAAACCACCTGTCTCCAGAAGGTAAATCATTGCTCTCCAAGTTTTTTGCTGCACTTGTCTCCGGCAGGTGGCCTATCACTCTCAATGTGTTTTGCTACACTTGTTTTCGGCATGTGTCTCATCGCTCTCAAAGGTTTTGAAACACTTGTCTCCGGCAGGTGACCCATCGCTCTCAAATGTTTTGCCACAATTGTCTCCGGAAGGTGACCCATCGCTCTCAAAGGTTTTTTTCAGCTCCACACATCAGTCAGCATCATCCTGAACATTTGCATCATCTCTCCTGCCTACCGGATCCCGTGACGATGGATTCTTTTTTGAACTTTTGGGCATAAGGCCCCAATTTCCATAGGGTTGGACTTCTAAAGCTAGGAATATTACTGCTATTACATTAGTTTATGTGTAGTATTTGCACCATGTTGCACCAATATGTTACGCTCTGATCTCTTTCACCACTTTCAAACACTTTTGAGTTCACAGGGCTCTTCCATTTTCTTATGTGCTGTCTTTTGTCATGCTGTTCTAGACAGGTGCATTAGTGGATCACCGAGGCCAGACTGCTGCCACTTGAAATAGAAAAGCTTCAAATAATGGACATTTCAAATGTGCAAATCCGACTCGGCTGAGGATTTGATTTAGGAACTTTTTAGGTCCACAATCTCTAGGAACAACATCATTTCAGTAGCAATCCCTGGGCTTCCCCATCCTATCCTTATTTCACCCATAAAGCTGGGTATCTTTGGTTAAGACTATACCCAAATCCTGCTCCCTGTGGTCTACACCCTGTTTAGGGATGACCAAACAGGGGGTTCAAGTGGCAGGATTGCTATGCTATGATATGCAGAGTTGATATGCTATGTTTTGATATGCAGGATTGCTATGCTATGCTATGTTATGTTGTGCAATGCTATTAGGCTCTGCCATATAATTAGGCCTCAGATCCTCCATGTCATCTCCCTCTGCCTCCCTGTGCCTGCTCTACACACAGCACCCCCCGACAGGCCCATAACCCTCCTAGGGCAGAGGACACGTCAAACCTTCCTGTCCGCTTATTCTGCACGTTTATCATTAGCGCCATACATGGGAGATAAGAGAAGGGGTTTCTGAGAATGCCGCTTATTCATAATACAACACAATGTCCACTCAGGGCTGCATCACAAAGTCACAAGTAAGATGTCGACAGTTCTTGCCAAATGTCTGTAATGTCGTGCCAAGTAACACCCTCTTTGTGAAAGTACAGAAACATATTAGTGTTTGCCTATGATAGGCTTTATAAACCAGCACTCTAGGGTGGTGGGCGAGAGAGAGCGCTGTGTACAAACTGCAGGACACTTGCATGCTACATGCTGTTGTCCCTGCTGATAACTCTGTATGCTGTGTATTTGCGATACAATACACAAAGCTTAATTTATAACCCTCTCTCGGATCCCCTTATTTGCTGTAAACAGAGGCTGGCCGAAGGGGCCTTATCTTGGCCACAACGGTGGAGATCACTAACCTAAGAAAATCTCTGAAAAGCCTCTCCAGAAACTGTGCCAAGTAGTGTAAATCCAGGCACAGAAGTGACTGTTCACAGCGCAAGACTCTCCTTCTCTGTACGCTGCACACAGATAGCTGGATGCCTACTGCAGTCTCTCACTTTCGCACACTTCAAGTCAAATAAAAATGACTGCAGCTGGATTTCTGTAGGTACACCATGTCAGTTTATGAGATAGCAGAGGCATGGAAAGTATCACTATGTAGCGGGATAGCAAAGTTGCAGTCCCAAATGCCCTAAATGCATATGTGAGCTGTGGGGGCAGTGATTAGCTCCAGACAAACCAGTGCCCCAGATATTCAAGGCAAAACCAGTAATAGGAGCAAAAAGGGGCAGGTGACACTAGGCAAAGACATCAGATGGTCAAGTTGTTCTCCAGTGTTTTCCCTCTCCATGCTCCTCGTGCCTTGGTCACAGGGCCGCAGCCACGCACAGCTCACCCAATAACTGCTCCTGCAGCTCTTTGCTCTCTTTGCTCTGTGGTGCACCGCCTTCCAAGTTCTCCTCAGCACACAACACTACAGCATTGCAGCACGTCTCAGCATAGCATGGAGACCTGACGCCCTCTTCACACACCGCTTAGGAGAGGAGCACAGAAAAAACCTTAATGCATATGCTCGTCCAACGTGACTGTCAAGAATCACCTCTACTGTGTCAATCCAAGGCCACTTTCAACACCAAACACGGCACCAACCCCAATCCAGCATCCAGACATAAATGATTATACCCCCTACAGGGTGACAGCAGGGAGAGAGTAAAGTGGATAACTATTAAATCCTGAAAGTGGATTGGGTCAATCAGCATGTTTCCTGAAAAATAAGTATCTGGTAGTCTTTTATGAACTCCCACCAAACATTGGGGGTCATTACAACCCAGGCGCTAATTGCGTCAACTTTACCACCATGGTGTAAACTATGTTTACACCATGGTGGATGGCGGATTTACCGCCCCATTCCAAGGTGAGTGGGGCGGTAAATCCCCATTTTCCCTTCCCCATTCCCATTTTTTCCCCATAGGGCATAATGGGAGTGGGGAAGGCGCTAATTACGCCACCGTAAATTACGGTGGCGTAATTAGCATCATGGCAGGTTAGCGCCATGGATTTTAACGGCTGCTAAAAGCAGCCGTTAAAATCAGAATAGGCGTTAAGGGTTAACGATGGCGTTAACCCTTAACGCCTGGGTCGTAATGAGGCCCATTGTAAAGTAGCTCGTTTTTTAAAACAGAGGTATACCATGCCATGAGATTAAGAAACGGAAGACCCACCAATGTAAGTATAGTTACCTTAACACCATTCCCTTTGGTAACTTTGATAGTACCACTTCCTGTCTCCCAACCCATTTGTGGCACCCCTTCTCTGTGGACATGCATACCTTATGTTTCACCCCTGAAATTCATCTGGATATGTGGGGGTCATGTGCCAGTTTTTACCTTTCTATTTGAGTATAACTAGCTTGTCAATCAATTTCTTTTATGCTGCTCAGGAAAGCAAATCTATTATTATTATCAGTACCCGGCGAGGGCGCAATCAGAATGAAAGAACCATTCTGATTGGCCCTCGCCGAGGCATTACACGGCCGGGAATCCCTCGGCTGGGATTCCACAGCCATTGTTCCCGGCGGGGGGCTTGGTAGCCCCTCAGCCATTGAGGAGGCTTGAAGCGGGTCTAGCCCCACTCCAAGCCTCCATGGCTGAGAAGCTGCCTTCGCTCCCTATTGGGACTTGGGTACTTTTTTGCGGGGTTTTTTGTTTCTCCTCAACCCTCCCCACCCCACTTACCTTTAGACTCCTTTGTCACTGGTGGGGGCCAATGGCAGCCTCCAGCCGTGTGGAGACTCCGGAACGGGGCCATCCCCGCTCCGAGCCTCCACACGGCTGGAGGCTTCCATCATCCCATGTCGGGGACCCAGATACTTTTTTCCTTTCCCCTCCCTCCCTTCCGCCCTCCCAACCCCAACCCCACTTACCTTCTTGTCTTTTTTTTGGGAGCAGACGCGGTGGGAACAGAAGTGTTCCCAGTGTGTCCGCTCCCGATGGCCGCCATGGAAATGGAAAACGGACTCCATTTTCCCTTTCCTGCCTGCCATTTCCTTGGTCATTTTTTCTTCTCTGTCTCCAAACGTTTCGGGACAGAAAAAAATGCTTTTAGTGCCCTGGTCATGCAGATATTGCAGGCCGGGGTACTAAAATCAATATGACCCTCATGGCGGGGGCATTGCCGACTCAGGTAATGCCCCAGGGCCTTCGTTAAGAACCTTGATTCATTCAGACCTATAACTATGGGCCCCAGGGCATTACCTGAGTCGGTAATGCCCCTGCCGCGAGGGTCATATTGCTTAATTATAGCTCCTTTGCCAGCCCCTCAGGAGTTCCTACCTAACTGGTTGACACAGTGTTCCACAGGGAAGATGCCTTGGAGTATAGCATATTTAAATGACTGTATTTTGGACACTTTCTCTCCCAGGCTAGCCAAGTAAAGAATTCTAACAGAAGAAAAAAAAACAGATGTCAGATTTGGTATGACAACTGTGAGATCCTCTCCACAGTAGACCTTAAATTTGGATGGGAGGTTGAATGTGAACATAACACATTCACCACAGATACTCTTCTTACCTTATCCCGCCCATTCTGAGCATTAAGCTATGAGGAGATCCTTTCTGCTAGTTTTGGAAGCTGATTGTTTCCTTTTTTCTTTTCGATGGCTTTGGAGGAATAAGGCCCATTTTTGTGGTTGGTGTGTCGCGTCTTTTCAAGTTGAGAGTTACTGCTTCTCATTTTGTATGCATTGATTTAGTGAATGGCCCAAGTATTACTCTACCTCGCTTTTACATGCATGTCGATGCTGTGTCTTCTTTGTTTTCTTTGGAGTTGGGTTTTGATTGGCATTTCTTCTATATCTGTTGGAGAAAAGGAAGACTATTTAGATTGGGCTGCAGTAAATTATGTATGTATTCTTCAATGAAAGCATACTTAGTCCCCTAGAGGAGGATGAATAAATCAGCTATATTAGACCACCAAATCATGTTTGTCACACTGGCTCCCGTATACGTATGTGTTGTCCAATGCTCACATTGCGTGTTTAACAAATGAGGCATAAATGAAAATAACATGGGCATCCCTTGTTTTAATTCGATATCTGTCCTCCAAATCGAAGCAAGGTTGTGTCAGGCAAAAAAAGACCATGTGCAGTATCATCTCAGAAACCTTTTTCATAAAGATATCAAGTATAGTGTGACCTGATGTAACTTTTCGTCACATATAACATACTCAACTTTGTGTAAAAAAAAAAAAATCTCTGGGAGGCAGATGAATAAATCATCCATAGCTTCTGCCTTTCCCCCAGCCCAATACCACACAGTTGAGAAACGTTACTCACTAAGGCAACTCTGCTGCCATTATCCCAGACAGGTACAGCAGGATATGGACACAATCTGAGCTAAAGATGACAAGACTAATAAAATGAATGTTTCAACAATACATGTGCATGCATATAGACACAAAGCAAATGTGCACTCAGCATGAGGAACAAGGAAAAAACACATGAGGATATATGCATTTATACTGGAAGAATATTAAAATAGCATCCATAAGGCATGAAAAATACTAATATAAGCAATGTATAAGCTCAATGCAGCATGGACGCACATCAGTCCTGGAGCATTAGGCGCCAGGCTCATAGAAGAGGATATGTGTTTAAGTGCTTGGGTGTACACTTACCTGATGCAGACCTTGCTGCTTCATCCAGGCCCTCTTGAGGCCTGAACGGGACTACTTTACCTGTAGGACTACTTCACCATCCGGGTGTGGTCGGATAAGGATACATACCTGATTGGTGGAAGGATACATACCAGGAACTTCTTCCAAGGCTATTTAAACCCCACCCGAACAGCCACACATGCTTCGCGTTGTTCTGCACCTAGCAGCTGGACGCTCACCGTGTCAGCTCCTGCATCCTGACTTCAGCCACGCCTGCCAGCACCCTGGAACACCTGCAAGGGGAGAAAGGAAGAGAATAGGAGAAGAAATCTATTACCTGCTAAATCTGCATCCCGGAGTCATTTCTCCAACGGCCCTGAAAAGGAAGACATCATTTTAAAGGCATTTTGTTTCGATCGCTGCAGCGCTGCATTTTACTCACCTTTGCAAGGCGCTTCCATCTTCAGCAGCGATCTTCCGGATTCAGCTACGCCCCGGCGCCTAGAGGAAAAAAGACAAGAACAAAGGTGAGAGGGAGAAAAGGAATAAGGAAAGCTCAGTTTCCTTTTAAGTCTTACCTGTTGGATTATTCCCACTGCATTTCGGGTCCTGCCGCTTCCTGGCATCTCCGGACCCCGGCCCCTATGGGGAAAAAAGACGAAGACATTGAATGAGCGAATGCAAAGACATTACCTGAGCGCTCATCCAGAACTGTTTCACTACGGGTCGGCGCCATATCTCCGGCACTCCGAACCCCGGCCCCTAAGGGGAAAAAGACATAAGCATTAGCGCTTGCTGCAATTAGACAACGAACATTATTATTAAGCTTGAACTTTTGAACAGAACTTTTACAGCGCCTTACCTGAACAGTCAAGCTTACCTGAACTCCCATCAATCCTCAATCCAGTGAAGTAACTGGGTTTCAACGCGCCCCTGCATCAGAAGCAGGATGGAGAGCGCATCCTTCCAAACCCTAAGGTGAGGCTTCACGGGGAATCGTGGAGGAGGTATCGTGGAGGGTTGGAAGGGAGTGGGAGGCTTGAGCATTGTTCCACAGTTGGTAATACTCCCTTTTCACGCACAGGAGGGTATCCAACGAGCCAGGGAAGCCAGAATAGAGGGGCCCTTCCTGTCCATCTTCAGAGTTCTGCGCCTTCGATGCCGCGCCTCCGTGGGAACCAGGTGAGCGTTACAGCCAGGTGCAGGACAACTATAAACCTAAAGACTCCATGAAGAATAACTCAAGAATGTCCACAGTGGCAACAGGAACCATAACACTGATATTAATATTAGCTAAACTCCCAATTAATGCAGGGTGTAATTATTTCAAACACGGTCCCATCACACGTGACCCATAACTGAAGAACACCCTCTATTCATTAGCAAAATTAGTGAACACAGATAGGACACCTGCCTTACTCCTTACTCCTTACATGTATTCCGAGACATGAGACACCGCACAAGGCCAGCAACAAAGAGATAACCCTGCATCATGACCTAGAAATGAGGGATGGTATATTTCTTAATTGAAAGGAAAGCAGTCCATGGACCTCTTTGCCCCTACTCCTGTTTAGCTCATGTCTTGACAACCTGTCAATTGTCGAAGGTTGGTTAGTAAGAAGCTACCAATGAGTATTCCCAATGTTATGCTGCCCATGATGTAAGGCGTCACCCAATTGCATGTTGCAGAAATAATGTTTTTTTTACCTTTATCAATTTAGAGGGGGACTCAGGAGGAGCCATCACATAAGCATTATCCATTTTGAAATGCAATTTGTGCAATTTTTTTTTTTTTTTAAAGTAACATGATTATATTGTCATTGTTTTAATAGCCTAAACAAAATCCTAAAACTAAAAAACTATATATTTTAACAGGTTTCATATTTCACTACTTATTGTGTCTTATCCCATAAACTCATTTGCTGTTTCAGGGATGTTTGAGGAGAATGTAGTTCAATATCAATGTCCTATATTCTACTCCAGCTTCTCAAACTTCTTTAGGGATGTTTGTGCATGCCTCATCCATGGAACATATGCACAGAAGCACCTGGATCAAGGTGCACCAGGAGCACACATCTAGCTCATGCAGTGATAGACACTGGTGCATTTGATGGGAGACGTCTAAAGACTACCTTTCATCTTTGTTTGTTAGAACACAAAATACATCAATCTACTTTAAAAACCCATCACATTACTTCTGCCACACATTTACATTGTTTTATTCCAAATCCTCACGTTCTTTTAATCTGTATCCTTTCATTGTGATAGTAGACAATATAATATTGTATTTGTGAGATCAATTGCTGAATTATTATTTAATTTATGTCACTGTATTTTATTTTTGTAGGGGCTTTAACAACTGCATTTTGATTGTTTTGATGCAGCAATCATAGTGATTTGCAATGCCACAGGATGTACATTATATATATATGATATGTTATTTGAATGCAAGCAGTATTTGCAGCAGATTTCAATGGATATGTGCAATTGCTGCATGCTAAGTAAATCTTAGACTTAGTTTGTAAATGTGGCCTCCTCCTGTCACAATTAGTTACTTTCCCTGCACCTCATTTGACATGTCATGCGTGTGCATGTGAAACATAATACAATAAAAATTAGCATTTTCTTCATTGCTTCACTATTTTAATATGACAATCTGAGCTTGTTAACCTCCAAGCAGGATCATGATGTTCTTGAAAACATGTATCACTTTACAATGCAAGCTTTTACTTTTCCCTGCAACTCTCTGGATAATCGTGTATTTAACTAATGCCATAACAATAATGGCAGCCATAGAGGAAATATTCTGTTTTCAAGAAAAACTGTTGCCTAACTTTAAAAACATTAGCACTGTCACAGTGAACACAGTAGCTGCGCCATCCTCTGTGACATGAATGTGCGACACTAAAATTTGCATATTCAGCTTTGTAAAATGTATTCCATCTATACAGTGTGTAAACCTGTTCGCTCATCAGATCTAAAGTCAATATTTGTCATAATATCCATTGTAGGCATTCCACAAATATAAATGCAATTGTAACTATGTTTGATATTTACTTATTGAGTTTTGTTCAGGGCCTACATATCTGAGGCGCACAGTGTGCACTGTACAACAAGGATATACACTAATAGATACAACAATATGGATACAATTAGAACAGCAGGGGATACAGGTTAGGAAGGGAAAGGCAGACCAGGTCTTGGCCAGAGAAGGGCTACAGATTATTCAGATTATTGCAAAGGCACTTTTGCAACTATTTCTGCTTAACAACCTTAATTTAGCTGCATAGAGACAAAATGATTGAAGTAACATCATTAGAATGAAAGGAAAGGGACCTGGAAAAAGTACAGAAAGATTTTGCTGTGTCTAAGCGGGTTGAGGATAAGTTGTTGGTTGGGCGATTTAAGGATTTGCTTAAACAAAAAATGGATGCCCAATATGAGAAGGGTATGTTTTTTATGAAGCAAAAGTTTTGGGAGCAAGTTGACAAAGGTGGGAAACTATTAGCAAATAGGTTGCGGGGTCTATCGGATGCCTCTTTTATCCAAAAACTGGTGGATGACAATGGTGTTCATATTTATAAGAAGGATGAGGTATGCAATGGGTTTCGAACGTTTTATGAAACTTTGTATAGAGAGGATCAGTTTCCAAGCCAGGTGGACATGGACTCCTTATTTGATAAGATTGTCATGCCAAACTTGAGTGAGGACCAAGCTGCGATGATGGATAGCCCCATAGAGGAGGAAGAAGTGTCAGTGGCAATTGGTCAGCTCAAGAAGGGTAAATCACCGGGGATAGACCGTCTTCCGGTAGAGTTTTATCAGACACTGAGTGGGGTTCTTGTACCGTTCTTGTGCACTCTGTACAATGGTTTTATGCGGGATGGCTTGCTTTGTCCCACTATGAAGGAAGCTTGTGTTGTTGTTATCCCGAAGCCGGGGAGGGATGGTAAGAGATGCGAGAATTATCGGCCGATCTCTCTCCTGAATGTGGACCTGAACATTTTTAGTAGGATTTTGACTAATAGACTAAATACATGTATAGGCAACTGATTGGTGGATCACAGGTTGGATTCATGAGAGGTCAATATGGTTATGACCATATAAAGACATTGATAGATTTGATGGGTCTACCAAAGACAAAGACCCGGGACACCTTGTTACTATTTATGGATGCGGAAAAGGCTTTTGACAGGGTCAATTGGTCCTTTCTTTACCACACCCTTAAGAGGATGGGATTTGGAGACACATTTATCAGGACCATCAGGGCTTTGAATTCCAATATTAGTGCGAAGGTGTGGGTCAATGGGATTATGTCCTCCTCATTCTTATTATCTAGGGGGACCAGACAGGGATGTCCGCTGTCTCCGTATCTGTTCAATCTGGCCTTGGAACCTCTCATTTTATACTTGAAACAGGAGCAGGGCCTTAGGGGGCTTAGATTTGGAGATAATGAGTTGAAGGTGCTGTGCTACGCTGATGACATGACAATTGTATTGTCTAACCCGGCAGAGGGATTTGTACTGCTTAAGCAGATGTTTGATGAGGTGGGAAGTTTATTGGGCCATAGGATAAATTGGGGGAAGACAGTAGCCTTTCCTTTGGATGTTAGTATCCCACGTGATGTCTTGGGCTCTTGGGACTGTCGCTGGGAGGTGGGAGCAAATTCATTTGGTTCGGGATTTAAAAAGGATGACTACTTTCAACGTGTCAAGGATATTGGAGGTAATTAAAAGGGACATTTTGAAATGGGGCAGACTACAATTGGGTATTTGGGCTAAGGTTAATGCTGTAAAAATGGTACTTCTTCCGAAGGTTCTTTACATTATACAGTCCATCCCCTTGAGGTTTACAAGAAAAGTTATTGCTCCTGTTGACAAAGCCTTTCGGGATTTTCTTTGGGGAGAAGGTAAACGGCCTAAAATTCCAAAATTTTTTTGAATGGTCCGGTAAAAGATGGAGGATTTGGATTCCCGAACTTGATGAATTATTGCACGGGTTTTCTCTTGAAGAAATCGACCCTATATTTCTCTGATATTAATGAATATGTTCCCAACTGGTATATAATTGAGAGTTATCAGTTTTCATCTTATGCGCTGAGCGACCTCTATTCAATGTCTAAATTACCTGCCTCAGTACAGAAGCTACCTACAATGGGTGCAACTAGAGAAGCGTTGCTGCGCTTTCTGGACATTGGGGGTGGAAATGTTTGGTTGCATTATGATGCATCTTTATGGCAAAATGCTTGTTTGCAAATAAAGTATAGGCTCTTGTGCTGGACGAGTTGGATAGGTAAGGGCATACTCAGGGTCTGTGATGTGCGGCACAATGGAAGTATGATATCCTTTGACCAGCTGAGAGCATCCTTTGGTATTGGAACCAGAGAAAGAAATAGTTATGAGGCTTTGAAGGTACTCTTGACTGAAAGGATAGGGATGTTAGATGGGGGCATGAATGAGAGGCCTGCTTTGTGTGAACTTCTCCGTTCTGCATCTTATGGGGTTTCAACTTATCTGAAGTTGATGCCGGCGGAAGAAGCAGATGTGAGGGCATGGGACAAGCTTCGTCAAACCTGGGCGGATGATCTTGGTGTGGATATCTCGGTTCGGGAATGGATGTATTTACTACATGTGGGTGTGCAGGCAAAGATGGATTTGCAACTACATTATATTAGGCAAAGGGTCCTCTTTAGACTGTATTGGACTCCGTCCAAGATGGCCAGAATGGGACTTTTGGACACTGATTCATGTTGGGGCTGTGGATGTAGTGAGGGGTCTTTGATACATATGTTGTGGACATGTCCGAGAGTTTCCGATTTCTGGACTGGGGCATTGGATAGATTGGATCTTGTATTGGAAGAGAAACTTCCTCGCTCTTTCCTACCAATCATTTTGTTATCCAACTGGGGTAGAGGGGACAGAGTTAGAGACTGTGCAGAATGGATTAACAGAGGGTTGGTTTTGGCGATGAAACAAGTTTTACGGGTCTGGAAGTCAAGGAAGAAACCGGGTGTGGAAGGGTGGTTATCAGATATGCAGGTCTTGTCGAACTTTGATAAAGCTATGCTCATTCGACAAGGTAGAGAAGAGCGCTATTCTCGGCTTTGGGGACCTTTTAATGACCTATATGGCTAATGGCCAGGCTCCAACCGTTGGTGGATAAGCCCTCACATGGGTTGGGGATACCTTCTGGTGATGGGGAGCTGTTTGTTGTGTGTTTTTGTTTCTTGTTGTTTTGTCTTATTGTTTGAGTGTCAGGGTTCTTTGTTCAAATTGTAATTGTTATTCGCAAATATCATTGATATTCAGGTGTTCTGTATTTTTTATTATCTCTGAGGTTCTTATAGATATTGCAATTTGAACTTGATGCGATGTACAGAAGATTGCTATTTGTTTTGTTAAAATTTTAAATAAAGCGATAAAAAAAAAAGAATGAAACAATAAACATAAAAAGGTATATACCCTTTCTGAAAGCAAACCACCAATCTGTACGGCCATACTGTGACAAAGCTAAACATTACGGACATTTGTTCAATCAAAGAATTACATAATGTAGCGACTTTCTAGATTAAAAATGCAAAATGGCAGCATTCAAATCTTGCTACCACATCTCTGTGCACAGCCGTAAAAGCAATTTTTAAAATGAACATTCCTTTACATAGAACCCGATAATTGCCATTTTGGGGTGGCTTGGTTTTGTTACCTTCAAACACTTCATTTGGAATTACGTATCTACAACACTTAAATTAACCCATACGTTCCCATAAACATAATTTGTGTTTTATGAACTTCAAATACATAGATGATAAATTTTGTGCACATGCAATGCTTTGGTTGCATCCCTTGCATAATTGTGTTTTAATAAAAAAGATATAAATCCAAATCAAACAAAACAATGCATAGTAATATAATGTTCGTCATTCATGCATGATAAATATGTGTGTTATTTCTCTTTTGGTGCAAAGGCCAATCAAATTTCCCAAACAATGCAGGTTTTTGTCAGACCTGGATGCTTGACAGCATAATACCAAATGTTTGACATTTCGGTGAACAAGACATGCCTCAATGGCCGTATGGTTATAGAGTCTAAAAATTTGTATTTTGGGAACGTTCATATAGAAATGTCATTAAATGTTGAATAGTGTTTGAATGATGAAAATACATTCTAGAGTCTGTTTTATTTATGTCCATGGTAGATCACACTTATATTCATGCAGCAAGAGGGCAAACAATGTTTGAGATTTTCAAGTATGAAAATATGGAAACATTGAAAAAAACAATATTGAAGAATCACTATAGAATGTGATACTGAGGTGGTGTGATGTTAAGGGAAGCTATACACATTTGCTCTTTGTGTGCATCTCTTCATGAAAATGCTCAACCTATGTTTACCTCACTCTCCAAGACCTCTACTTTAAATTTGGATTGAAGCATAATAAATATGTTTGTTGACATCAAAATACAGTATGTAAGCAGGTCATGTCCAGGCAGCCTATTTGGACATTTAGAACATCTTCTGAGAAGAGAGCCTAAAACATGTTTCCAAGTCAATGAATTTGCTGAATAATACTTAGTTGTATATGCAAGTTTTATATTAATATTAAAATAATACATATATTATAATAATAGATAGTTTGAAAATTAATTTTCAAATAATGCTATGTTGGGTAGAACATAATACTTAAACAATTTTGCATGGTGTTGAATATTTGCTCCCTACATGTCAATATTCTTTCACCAAAAGAACATCAAACTCTTCTTAATGAATTTGATGAAGAGATTAATGAAAAGATATTCATATCAGAGCCTCAAATTTTTCAACAGATTGGGCTTTGATAATGGACAATCTGAACACAACTATTGAGCAATACAAACATTATTATTTCAAAGTAAATTGTGAACATTCGGGATGCACATGATAGTAAGTTTGACTGCATTTTCACATGGTTAGAAGAACGTTCAGGTCAAAACCTTTTTCAACACTGAATTCAGACACTGAGAACAATTCCACTACATCAGGGTCCACTATATCTGAACAGTTGACTTCAAGTGACAAAAATACTGCATGTATTAGTGACCCTCTAATTAAATTTAAACACCATCTAAACCAGAAAATGAGGGCAGACAGAAAAGTAAAGATATATGACCTGTAACATCCATCACAGATTAATTTTCACTGACAGTGCATTTATCATAGAGAGTATTATCTACAAAAGAAAACCTCTTGCTGGATTTTGGACAATGCATTTATTAGTAACCTTCAAATTAAGTTTCCATTTTAACAAGATAAGCTCCATCGAAACCAGAATAGGGAGGAAAACAGAAAAGCAAAGACATATGGCCTTTCACATTCACCAAATAATAGTTATCACTGACAGTGAATTTTTGATAGAGAGCACTGTCTACAGGAGAAAACTCATTGTTGGAAAATGGGATTGTGTCGGTCCAAAGGAACATCAACTCATCTTTAACACTGAAATGGAATTAGACATGTTTTTTTCAGAACTCTGAAACTATTTCAGAGACTTATACTGAAAAGACAACCCAATAACACTAGTTGGAATGCAAATGTAAGTCTGCCTTTATATCTTCTGTTTCTCACACAAAGTTAACAACATGTAACATGTATTAGTCGGTTTCAAAGTGATGTTTATCAATTACATTTTAAGAAGTTGCACACTTGCAAAAATCTCATTGTAGGTGAACGTTTAGTTTTAAAATCACTGTCTGATGATGAGGAAATGATATTTGAAAGGGTCAGTAAAAAAGAGGAACGTTAGTACCAATGAATCTTTGAACATACAGTAATACAGTCATAAGGCAATGACATGGCTATTCCAGCTTTCAAAAATTACACTGTGAAACAATTGAGTCACAACATTGTTTAAAACACGATAAATAGAGGATTAAAACATAGATATATTTTCTGAAAAAACCTGCACCATATTTAAACTAACAGTTTCCCCAAGCCCCAGTTTTAAATTTCCTAGCTACAATTTCAATATAGCAAGTGTTATCAGGAGTTTGAAGGAACAGCTATATACATCATTATGCAAATATTTCATGGATAGGCAAGACCAAAACCCAGTTATTACTTTGATTGAATAGCAAAAAATAAGGGTGAACTATCTCAGATTTATAAATGACATTTTCATTGTATGGCAGGCCATTATTTATAATCTCCAATAGTTTTTACACAAACTGAACCTGTTGCAGTGAACTAACACATGCATAGTTTATATCGGTCCTAAAATTTGCCACTTACTGAACATCATCAAAAATATTGAAAAACTTGTTCCGATTCTGCATATCTATTCAAAACAGCCCAGCAGAAATGTCCTTCACTAGGCAAGATATATGAATCCACATCAAATCAAAGGTAGTTTACCATATTCTCAATTGTTGGGCGCTGAACACGTCATAAGAAAAGATTCAAATGTTAATGAATTATATATCTTAATAAAAACTAAATTATTTGGAAGGGATAAATATTCTGTCATTGATGAAGCTATTTCGATTTGTTTCATACCATGAAGTGAAATATTAGCAATTAAAACATGTTTAACCACTAACCCAATGATTCATGGTATGTTAACCAACACGTGATATTACTACTACTATTCATAAACATTACACTGTTTTACACAGAGATAAAATAATGGCTTCTACAACATGTCAAATATGTTACTTTATTACAAACAGGATGGAAAGGTTTGTAGATTATTTGATGGGAGTTGCTGTTCTAACCCATATACAAAACATTTTTGAATTAAAAGACAATTTGATAATTGTCTTACCTGAGCTGCTATTGATGTGTTAATAGTAGCACAACTGAAACGATATGTTATGTTTTCTGGCTTTTGTACTGCACACATCACCACCTGTCTGGTCACTAAAGGCAGATACATTGTCTGTGTGTGGGCAAATTTGGACGCTGCCTAGGATGTCAACCAGAATGAGGTCTGTGAGATGAAGGAGACATGGAAAAGGAAGAGAGAAGGGCAAAGAGCAGAAAAGAGAAAAAAACAAGACATCATACTTGAATCAGAATGACAAGGAAAGATTTACAGAAGGGTGAGGGAAACTGTTTGCATGAATGTGTATAAAGTTGTGAGTGTTAAGTCCAGGAAAGATATATTTGGAGAAGAATTGAGCATGTTCCTTAACGGCAGTCACCATTTGTGGTAGTTGTTAATAGTACGATGTGTTGATGACATTGGCATAAATAGGGTTATGAATGAATGATGGCCTTGAGATGTGCTAGAATGTTTCAATGAGTTCTGAGAATAACTACACCAGATATTGATAATGAAACTCTTTTGTGAGGTGAAATATGAAGATCTGGCAATACATTATCCAGTGAAAGAAGTGTTAGAGATAGCGGCAGGATGCAAGAAGAATGTTTGTTGGTGGAAAATAAAAGATGGATGGACTTGGGTGTAGGCGAGGGAGTGAATATTAGGCATCTAAAGAATGCACCAAGTCTTCACATTATCATTTGACACAGGGAGGCCTAAGGCTTTAATCTAAACATCCTGCATTACTGTGGTGATTAATGGGATAGCTCCAGAATTTCAAAACAGTCGTGAACTATGACCATTTATGATCTTTCTTCCAAAGCAATGTCCATTTATGACCTTTCTTCCAAAGCGCGCCTCAATCCATGTGCAAGGTGTTGTTGCTTAGAAGCCAATAGTGTTATGAGAAGGCCCACCAAAATGTTGCATGAGCAAAAAGGCAATGTAGGCAATCATGTATAAAAAGGGAAGTTATCATGATTTAGCACCCAGAAGAGCATGTCGGGATATTGTCAGTCAGGATTCGGTGATCACCGAGAGTAATTGCTGATGTACCACAACAGTCAATGGAACGTGATGCCTGTCAGGAGCTCAGTGTCCCCTACGGGTGCTTCTCACGACAACCCGCTGTCACTGCACTTACCTATCCTGTTATTGAGGAAGCCTCTATGGTTGCTTATTCTGCACCCACCCCTGTTACTCGTTTCCTTATCTAACTTTTTTAACAGTTACTTAAGGAATAGGGTTCCTTAGACACAGAGCATTAGTTGCTGGCGACTTTATGTAAAAATGTGTTTTTATTTTTGCAAAAAGGAGGGACAAAGCTCTGCACCTTGCCCTCCTGCCCGGTGCTAACTACATACAGTCCAGTGCCACAGGTCACCACCATGGCATGTGGGCTCTAAACGCTCCTCATATACACATAACCTATGCTCAGACCCAAATGTCAACCTTCTTCTGGACACATAACTCTCACAACAACACGCAGCAACATGCAATAATGCTTCACCAACACCCAGCAAGAGTTTCACAACCAATCAGAATGTTTTGAATGCAGTCTTTACTTGCTGATATAATACCTCGCTCTGACATCATTGACACAGTCCACGTTCCTCCAAATTCTCCCCGCTCATCATTCAGCTACCCCTTTTTGGCTGCAGGACCTGTGTGCTTCTCACTGTTCCCACTGGAATATGTCTGTGCCACTGCAGAAAATGAAATGTTGTAATTCTTTAGAGATCCCTTTCACTTTTCCATGGCAAATATGTTTTCATTTTTCATCTTGGATAATCATAATTGCAAGCCTTTTGATTTTCTCCTAAATTCAAATGGTTTCTTCGGCATGTCCGCAGTACTAGTGACCATAAAAACTGAAGTGATTGATATTAGTGACTGTTTATAGTGCCACAACACTCAGTGAAGAACTTGGATTAACTTTGACCCATATGTGGCAGTGGATGAACTCCAGTTCACTGGGTCGTGTAGACTAGATGCTCCAAAGGTGTTAGAGACAAATGTGTTCACAGATTCTGAAACGAAGTGTGGGACACAGCGCTAGAAATAAGAGGGTCTTGGGCTAGGTGAAGAAACCACAAACCTTTAGAGTCTATTCCAGTTAGGAATGTGAGTCCTTAGGATCTACCAGGAGGTTAGTTGACAGACCCTAGGTGGGACCTAAACCAATATTAACTTAGCAAATGACCACATTCTATGAAGTGAAAAAGTTCCCAGGCCTTACTGAAGAAAGGGCGGCTTTCCACATCTGATGGAGTGCTTGGGGAGCCTTAGTAACTTCGTGAAAGCTTTCATACAGGTTCCTCCAGAAAAGACATGAGTGGGTAGTTGCCTTCTTTTCATGAATGCAATCCATTGGAAAAGTAAAATATGAATGGCCCAATCGATGCACAAATAGGGCTCAAGTGTGTAAGAGGAAAAACAGACCCTACTTACAGATCTGTGAAAAGGGCAGTTCAGGAAGTAACCTGGAAGGAGGTTCTATGCTGCCAGATCAAGAGGTGGGGATCAAACAAAAATACCTGATTAGCATAAGAGTGGAAATGCAGAGAATGGAAATTAACCTAGTAATTAGGGGAAAACGGAAAGGCAAATCTGTCAAATGAACCTAAGTTGACATAGCAATACATCACAATGCCCTCAAAGCCAAAGGTCAAGAAAGGAAGGGTGGGGGACTGCGTCCCAATCCTAATGAATAGTACATGCCTGGAAATATGGGGTGGAGAAGAAAATAATATGTATGAAGTTCTACATAGAGACACCAAGGTCACCGCAGAGGTTGTGAATCCTGCCCAGAGGTTTATTTGCTTCCTGACGAAGTTCAGACATCATCTGTTCCATAACCAGGAACATGTATACTATGATAACTTATGTTCCTACAGAAGTGCCAAATAAACCCGAGGTGATGGGAGGAGAATGTTTACTAGAGGTCTGAGTGAGTGGGAGGGATACTGCAAAGACCAAGACAGGAATTAGAGATATGGATATACACATGACGTGAACAAGAGAAAATGTAGGTACTGTGTGGATGGGAGAGGGGTTAACAGGAGATGGGAAACTGTTTCAAGACAGAAGGCTTGGGCGGGGGTGTATTACCACTAATGTGATTAGCAAACAGAACATCAACATATGGTTTTTACTTGTCCACAGAAAAGACAGTGCAAGAAGTATTATAGATATTTAGAAAAAAAAGCATAAAACCAAATTGATCGCCACTGAAGGGAATGTAACTTTGTATGTATCTCATGTATGTAAGTCCAACATTCTCATGCCAATAATGTATCTTGTAGTGCACTGTATTGATCTGAAAAAGGGATGCAGCAGTGGCACGACTTCATATGTATGTATGTACTGAGCATGTGAGTGAGAAGTGGGAGGGTCTAACATTAGGACAATGCCCCACAAACTTCAGGGAGGGTATGCAATAGGAACCAGCTGGAACTGTGGGTATATAAGGCTGTGTCAGCATGTATGGGAAGGGAGCTCAGAAGGTATTTATGCAGGAGCAAGATGTAACATGTGAGAATAGAAAATTGGGGGTGTCTGGACATGGATGAATGGTAAGTAGGAAAGAAGGCATGACAGTAGTTTAGGGTATGGGTTAGGGAACTCATGGGGGGGTGAAGCCTGAATATGTAGGTCATACATGGCACGGAAGCAGTGTGCTACATTTTCTCTAGAGCAGCTCCCAAAATGTAAAACAATCAGCTGCATAATGGCTAATTACACATATGGGGCACAGTAAGAGTTAGCCAGGAACCTCATTTATTTTAATAACGTCTATAATATGTGGGTGTGTGGGAGATAAAGTAAAAACGTCTGCCTTTCACACATTGGTACATGAAGGAGAGGAAAGACATATCATGTTTTCCTCTATCAATGACCATGTAAGTGTATAGAGCCTTTTCCATGGTTTGTCTAAGGCTCTCCATATCCTCTGATGACCTATCTCAGGTCTGTTAGGCCTATTCATTGCCAGATTACAAAACAGAATCTCACTTCTCAATGGAATTTTTCCACAACCCTGTCCAACAGTGCCACCGCACTCTCCACTTTTGGACTGGTTACAGACTCTCACAATGAGTTCCTAATGGCAATTCAACAGTTAATCTGGGCTTCAATTGAAACCGAGTGTCTAGCTTTAATGTAACATTGAGGGAAGGATTATCGTCGCACAAAAGGATTCAAACTCTGATCACGCATTGATGGCCTGGGCTGTATTTCAACACTGAAAACCAAGAACAACATTTCAGGTTCTGATCTCACACCCAGGCCATCTCACCATCAGATTTCTGGTCTAGTAAACTGGGGTCACGTTTTATTCTGAAACTGTCAACGTAGCCCTGATCTGCTTCTCGTGGCAAGGCTATAACTCTGTAACTGAAAGTGGATCTGATCTCAAAACTGGATACTGTTCTCACACTGGAAAATGGGTGCAATTTTCACAGAGTTCTGGATAAATAGAAGCCTGTGGGCCTCATTACGACCCTGGCGGAATGGGTTAATGGGTGCCGCTAATGGATGGGGAACCGTTAAACCCATTCCAACTGATTACGAGGTTCCCTCGTGGGACCAGGTAAGGATGCCTGCTAAAACCAGGCGTCCTTACTGGGTGCCGCGAGGGGACCAGGGAGCTAACAACGGGCCAGTCGTAATCGGCCCGTTGTTAGCTCACTGCACCCATTTCCATTGAGCCCTATGGGGGCTCAAATGGGAATGGGGAAGGTCTGGGCCCGGGTTCCCTGAAGGAGGAATTACGGGGCCCTCCAAACTTGGAATGGCCCGGTAATTCCCCATTCAGGAAACCCAGACCCGGACCCGGTTTTGGTGGCAGCCATGCCCTTATTAAGGCATGGCTACCGCCAAAGTCGTAATGAGACCATGCATATTTAATGCAGAACCTGTCTGCCTTGGTTTTCTCGAGAGTTCCCCCTCCACAGGGATCCCCCTTTTCCCACCTGCACACAGTTCCAGAAGTATAAAGCCACCAACCTTTTCAGTGGGAAGAGCCCTGGGTGCCAGGCTGTAAACAACACTGATAACACAGTGACCTATATACTATGGACCATCACTCCCTTTTGTTCACACATCACTCCCCCTCACCTTCCCACATTACCCCTCAGCTTACATCCTAGAATGCCCCCAAAACACTGTGTTTAAAGGTTATTTCCGTATTGCTCCTTGTTCATCTGCTAATACCACGGTTATTAGTTCCACCTAATCTGACAAATCCCACATGGGACATTTCTTCCTCCCTCAACCAGTCACCTCGCAGTCTGCTGCACATGCTGTAATGCCCATTCCCCCTAGGCTTATCTAAAGCAGTGAAGTCCTTGTGCCCACCACAATTCTTGAACTCAAAGTTTAGTACTCTTGCAGTATAAAGTAATCCATACCCAGCGTTTGGCTCCCTGAAAGACTGCAGTGCTCTGTGCCATGATGCGGCAAACTGATCAATTGAACTGTGAGAAGCAGAAGACAAAGCTCAAAATAAGATACCGAATCATCATCTTTCGGGCCATGAAAGCCTACAAAAGCCGGTTCATGAATATAAGACAATACGGCTTGGATAACAAAGCGAGCATTGGGATAGAAAAGGAAATTGTTCCTTGGACCTGGGGACATGTGAATGTTTATACCTGGCCAGAAGCTAGCTTGCATCTCATATTTAAAAGGACCAACATACAACTTTTTTATTGCCCTAAAAAACAGACCCACCATAAGACAGTATATTAAATAAACTCAAAGAACACATTCACAAATAAGAAAATAATGATCTCATAAGCACATATATGCATACTAATATTTTCAAGTGTCATATCTTATGAAGCGACACTCGTTCAAAATTAAAATTGCAACTGTTTACAGGTAGCAACCCTACCTTTTAAAATATTATCATTATTGTGTTGCTGTATGAAATTCATATTTTATTACGTTTATTTTTTTCTTTGGAATTAAGATAAATAGTTGCATGACTTTCCCTTTCCCTCCTAGCTATAAAAGACCGTCCCATGCCTCTAGAGAGAGAACAAACTGGTCATAATATTTAGAAGGTATATTGTTTTCATAAAATACCCTCAGAATTGTTTCTCTTATGTGGCACTATTAAATAACCATATAACTAGACCATGAGAAGTATGCAAGCCATAGCTTGCACGTATTTATCCACATGCCAATGTCATGTGGCCGTCTGCAATAAGGCATTAGCTCATAAGTCAACCGAGAGGTACGATGAACACCAAGACATTGGGCCTCATTAGGAGTTTGGAGGTAGCCATGCCGTTTTTAGCAGCATGGCTACCCACAAACCGGGTCCCAAAAATGTAGGGATTTACCGGGCCATGCTGACTTTTGCATGCCCGGTAACTCCCATTCTCTGGACCCGGACCCGGTATATCCCCATTCCCATTTGAGCCGCCATAGAACTTTATAAGGGAAAACAATATTTCCATAAAAGTAAACAAAAACATATTTCATGTAGGGAAATATGCACCATCATCAAAATAATAAAAAATAAAAGCAGACTAAAGACATTAACATTCAAATATGAATAAGGAAAGAAGCATGCCTACATTGGGTTCAAAGTACGTACGTGCCTCTATGCAATCACATATTTTGTCCTCACACTAAGTGCTCTTAATATTGATTCAATGACCACACATAGAGTTTGGAATGCATGCTTAAAAGGAACACCAGGGCTGGTCTGCATTGTCTGGCACATACTTTTCTTAACATTGTGATCAGGAAAAACTTCCTGAGTCTCTAACATAAGACGCAAAAAAATAATAAAATGCATCAGAGTATCTTTCTCCTGCCTACACATCAGAAAAAAGCCATCCTCTATTATTTTTGCAACAAACAATACAATGCTTATAATTAATTGACCATGTTAAATATGTTTGAACCCCGTTCACTGTTAAAATATACTTGTGTGTTCTATTTGAGGACTTGCACAATTCAACGCTTTCTCTTAATCCACAACTCTGTATCAACAATGCTGATTTTGCATTATTTATAAAAAAATTTCTTAAAAGCTACCGGTAATAGGATAACATCTGAAGCAATATACTTACCAAATTTCACCAATTCCTTTTTGCCATGAGCAATAAATGGTGTGTGGTTTACTGTCTCGCCATGGCATAATTCCTGCAAGATCTAAAGTGTCCGAAAGGCCTCTTTATTCAAAATTGAATTTAAAATAATTAATTTGGGGCACATCTACAATTGATTGCAATCCCAGTTCCCTGAGCCAAGACCAGTTTAGTGACAAAGTGAGTAAGCCTGGGAACCTTTTCCAAAATAGATTTTCAACTCTTTGCCAATGCGGTTCATTATTATAACACCACATGTTAGCTCCAAAAAGGTCAATTGCGTAAGACTTGATATTATACAGTTTTAAGATTGGTTTAACTGGGTGAGCTTTACATGATTTTTTGAAATGTTAAGTATCTCCTTTAGATTGTGATATACATGTGTCTGGTTTAGCCATATATTTTGTCAAATATGCTTATCACCCTTGTACGTTATCAAATTCCTTCACATTGTTAATTATCTTATATAAAACCATATTACTTCTCCCAATATTTTGTGTGTGAAAATCCCATTTGCTGTAGACAGCAACCCCTAAAGGCCTATGTAGGGAAGGCTGTATGCAAAAGGCTGTCTCCTGCATGTAGGCCTTTAGGGAGCATGTCCTGAATGGTAGCCAAACGAGTGTGAGGCTGGTACACTGGATCGCAGAAGCTGAGTGGTGTGGGTTGTGGGTTGTGGGGGGTGGAGGGGTACCCACCAGTGGCCATGGATGCGGGAGAGGTCCGGTTACAAAAGATCAACCATGTGGAATGCAGCCTTTCCATCTGTCTTTTGTAACCGGGCTTCTGACATAGATGCAAACATCATTACAGCTATGTTAGTGGGATTGACATGTAGACACCTTTTCTTCATGTATTAACTATATGGATCAAGCAATGTTTGCATTCAGTGGGGTGTCTGAGTGGGGAGTCTTGTCCAAGAGTATACTGTCATCCATATATGACAAAATTAGTATCTTGAATGGACCCACTTTCAGTGTGTCCACACCCACACGTCCAATTCCTTCAGTATCATATAACCAGAAGGTTTAACAGGGGCCCTATGACACAGTCTTGTCCAACACCTCTACAAACAGGAAAGTGGAGAGTTGCCACAAAATTGTCCCTGACACGAACCACTGCATTCATCTACTTTTGGAGAGCTTTCAAAATATTTTAATAAAGACACTGGAATACCCGCCTCACTTAGCATTTTACATAATATGTGCCTATCCACCGAGTAAAATGCTGCAGTGAAATCCATGAGTGCCACATACAGGGATTTAAAAACAAAAATAAAATGGATTAAACTGCAAATGAATCAAGATTCAAACCCTGATTTGGGGTGCCCATCCCCCAATAAAAATAAACTGTCTCACTGATAAAACACTATTCTCTGAAGATATTATTAGGTCCGGCAAAATGCTACTCTTATGAGCAGAATTCTTTGGTATTGAATATGGCTTTCCCCTCACAGCTGGGGGCTGACAAGGTAGGCCAGAGACAAGTGAGTGCCTCAGTGAGGGCTTTTGGGCAGTTACCCATGTCAGCCCGCTGCCAAGGGGGTGAAAGCCATTTTCACTCTGGGAGATCCCCGGGATGCAAATGTTTTTTTCAGCACAGAGTGCGTGAGCCCATCTGACGACAGAAAATAAAGTTACAAAATGTCCACCGCCATTAAAATGGAAAAGACACTAGGTCTCTTTTTGGACAAAGGAGGCCATAAGAAACATGTTAAAAAATGGTAGCTGTCATCCTTTTATGAAACGGGTGCAGGTCGTGATTATATAGTCGCGTCCGGGAAGGACAGATTGTGATTGTGATTGGTCAATCTGACTTTCCCGGGTACAAATACTCTAGGTTTTCTACGTAATTTAGGTTTGCAGAATTGGTTCTTGTATTCCAAGAACATTCCTGTGACTGCTGAGATAGCTTTGAAAGAAAGAAACGTATAGCAAACAGAGATTACACAGAGTGTATGTCTTGGCATAACACTTGTGCAAAGAATATTGCCTTTGATCCCAGCGTTTCCATGGGAGACGGTACAGCCGGATGATACAGAGATGATTTGTGATTGCAATTATTGTGATCTGGAGACCACAATAGATGTGTTTACATTCTTTGAATTCTTTGCTTTTCCAAACAAACGCTATTTACTTTCGTTATTTTCAGAAAAGGGCTTCTATCCATGCTGAACAGCCTTTTTGGTCGATTGCTTCTTTGGGATGTGTATGTAAGTGCCTGTGTTTCGAATTTCATCATTGCTATTTTAAAGACTAGAGCTAAACAAACATAATTATTTTTCACGGTGTGTGTTATTTTTTTTAACAATCACTGCATGCATATATATGCACTTTTGTACCCGAAATATAGTGAAATTACTACTATTCTATGAATCCCACTTAATAGGTTTATTCAAAATTCTCCACGATTTGTAAAGACCAACTGAGTAGAGGGAATGGGTAATTAGACTTTGGGAACATGCAGTCATCGTTTTAAAAAAATGATGCAACATTTGCCTTTTTCCAAGAGGCCAGGTAACTCCCCAATGTGACCATGAAATAATAAATGTTGCACAATAAGGGTATCCAAAAACTCTGGATGCAATATGCATCAATCAGACTGTGACAGACCAGGTCCAGAACTTTTATTGGATTTTAAATTAATTGGAGATATCCTAAAGTCATCCAATGCAAATACACGTTCTCTTAACATTTCTTTTTGGGCCAATATGCCCCCTTAATCTATCTCTGCTACACTAGGCATAGATTCACTAAATGCATAAACCTGGCTAAACTATGTTCTACACTCTCCTACTTGTGTATTGGTTTCCATAGTATCTGTCCTTGTACGTCTTGCTCCTCAGTCTACACCTCCTCAACCATGCTAGGTATCCTTCAGGGAAGCTGCAGTTTGCAGCTCAATCTAAGTTAAAGTTTCTAATTCCTCACATATTCTGCAAGGGCCAGATCTCTTAACCTGAATATTATGATGCAACAATGCATGTCTTTTAAAGCTTCCCAAAGCTCTACTTGGACTACCATGCTTTTAAATCTAGCCAAGGGGCCTCATTACACGTTAGGCGGTAAGGGTTTACCGGTACCGGTATCTTACCGGTACCGGTAAACCCTCACCGCCTTACTACGAGGTCCCTTAGCGGGTTGGAGTATTTAACGCCTGCTTTTTGCAGGCGTTAAAAACCAACCCGCAAAGGGACCCAGGGAGCTAATTACGGTACCGCAATTTGCGGTGCCGTAATTAGCACCTTCCCCATTCCCATTATGCCCTATGGAGCAAAAATGGGAATGGGTAAGGGCAATGGGGGAAGGGGGAATTACTGCTCCACCAACCTTGGAATAGGGCAGTAATTCCCCTTTCCACCAAGGCGGTGCCGGTATTTTACCGGCATGGACCAAGGTTCTAGTAGCAGCTTGGTCCACCGCCGTCCGTGTAATGAGGCTCAAGGTCTTACCCTTCTCATATTCTCCCTTTTACCCCTGGTGCTCACAATTGACCAAGCCTAATAATTATGGACTCAAAGCTTTCAAAGGTGTGAGTGGGTCAGTCTAATATTCTAAGCAATCCTCAATTAAAGTCATACGTTTTTGAAAACATGTATCAACTAAGGGCCCAATTCATGGAATATTTGCCTTGTTCAAAGTGATTTTGCACTGCTGAAAAGTGACTTTGCACTGCTGACACAAACCCTGATTCATGGAACCGTGCAAAGTGTATTATTGTCGTGCAAAGTCCGGGCAAAGTCATTATGAACTGCAAAAATGACTAATCCACCTGAGCCCGAAATAAGGCCCCTTTCTCGCTTAATGACCTTTTAGTAACAGGTACAAGACCTGTGCCTGACCATCTCGCTGGCAAGTAGTCTTATCAGAAGGTCATACATGTCATCATGTATGATATGATAGGTTATTTATAACGCGCTTAATACCCAGAGGTTTCTAAGCGCAGACCCAGGGAGTGAACCTGTGGTGCTCGTGTCGTCCTGTTTCCAAGGCGAGCAAGTTGCCCCTGAGCTATTCTCCCCAGATGTATGGATATTTTACCCACATCCACACTGCTCACTAGCACAGACTTCAAAGCACTATCAACTAGCAGAAAGGGGACATTAAGAGGCACATATAATAGATTTGTGATACAGCTAGTACTGTTGTCATGTGCATCGTTTTGTTGCAAAATGTATTTACCTTGGATAGTAACACAACACGTTCTTTCTGTGCATTTTCTAAGTAGTGGATGACTTGCTGTCATCTGTGACAGCTGTTTGCTTGGCAGCGCACAACCAATTCTATGCGTGTTTTTTTTTTTTTTAAAGATCCGGCCCAGTCCTAAATTGTGAGACTTTTAAAAGGTACGCCGTCAGCAGCTTGTCCTCACTCCACACACACCATTATATTTTTTGGCAATTTAATGAGAAACTTCTTCCTTTTGTGGTTTCGTAGGTGTTGTGTGTCTCTGCTCTGTGCAGCAAATGTGTGGGAGAGTCAGAGTGCATGCAGAGGTCTGGGATGAAAAGAGAAAAGTAAGGGTAACAGCAACATCTTTGAAGGATTCTATTCCTTGCATGTCTTTTTCAAGGCACGGAGACGAGACGTGGCAGCTGTAGCGCTCTCTAGGCGCAGTCACAATTCCAGCTGTACAGGGAACTGAGGCCATCAAAGGTGTGTGGCGTAAAAAGGGGGCAATGGCTTTGCTGGTCTCTGAATAGAAAGAGAAAGGCATGGGGGTGCTTCCGGTAGGCTCTCATAAAAGGGCTTTAGAACCACTGCTACTTTACATTCATCACAATACACATGCTGATGAATCAGGTTGCATGTTCTTCGAGAGAGCACATACGGTACAATTCTAATCCGGTTGCCGAGTAGTGAAAACAGGCTGCAGGACAGACAATCAGCGGAACATTAAAATCCGGACAGGGTCGTGGGTCACGTGCCTGTCAGGTGATGATGCTCTTCTGCGATTCCAAGATTAGAAGATTATTCCCGAAGCTCGGAGAGCCTCTTTCAGGGAAGAATGGCAGCAACGCTTATATTGTAGAAAACTCTTTATACTAGCTCCGAGGATACGCTTATTGCTCAATTAGCAGATGTAGCTTCTTCTCACCAAAACCATATCACCCTTATTTTTGCCCTGGAAGATATGCTGGATTTACCGCTGTTATGTTCACAAACAAGATATGCGAATATATATATCAATGAATACAGGATCGGTTGCTCTCTGATTCGTTTATTGATGAGAGTTCCCCCCGGCCTCGGCGCAGCATCTCTCCACCCGAGAACTCAATCTCGCGTTCAGGAGACGTCGCACCGAACCCAGGGTGGGTTCTAGAATTAACAATAACATAACATCTCCCCTCCTCAACAATAAAAAAAAATGAACAGTAACATAGGCAACTTGGTAAAGAACAAGAACATTAATTAATAATGTAAATACTTGAAAGGATACAGAGCATGTAATCTTCCTTGACTAGATAGTGCTCCAGTAAAGTCACATGTTTGCTAATAATAATATATGTAATCTTCCTTGACACGTGGTATCCTTTTCCTGGTTTTCATTAGAGAGTCATCATTATCTAAGCTGTCTCTATGGCATGCCATTTTGGATGATGATGGCTCGACTTCCACCTGGACACCTCTCTTTTCCTTCCTTTCATTGTCATCCATCATCCGTTTTATTTTCTCATTGGACCTGACAATATCGTCGCATGACCACCTGCTTCCATCTTCTAATGTCACAGACTTATTGGAACAATCTACAACTCTTTGTGGATAATGATACTTAGATTCACCTTTCATGACTCTTCTTGGTTCTCTCACTTGAATCCAATCTCCAACTTTAGTATTGCTCTCTACTGTACTTTTCTTTTTGTCATAATATTTCTTGTATTTCTCTTGTTTATCCTTCACTCTCCTAATGACCGCTTGCATATCCACAATTTTAGTCTTATTTGATATTAACCAAGCTGGCCGCAACCTGTTATTGGCAACTCTTCCCCTCATCATGGTGAATGGTTCTTCCTCTGTTGTAGAATGTGGCGTGAATCTATAAGTGATTATAGCTTCCTTGAGAGTTTCTCTCCATGGCATATTGTTTACGACAGCCAATTGAATGGTATCTTTAATGAAGCGATTCATTCTTTCCACTAGTCCATTCCCCATGGGATGATTCAAAGCCGTGGTCTTGTGTTTGGTAGCTCTCTCTTTGAGAAACTTTTGTATCTCAATCGACATGAATTGTGCGCCATTATCTGATATAAGCTCTAAAGGCTCTCCTTCCCTGTTAAAAATGTCTTCTATTTCTTCTCTTGACTTTCATGGCAGACATAGATTCCTCCATAATACCGCATTCTATCCACTTTGAAGTATAGTCAACCAAAACAATAATATACATTTTATGAGGTTCCAAAATCTCATACGGACCTGCTACATCAATAGCCAATTTCGTCCAAACAGAATTCGGTATGGAAACAGGTTGTAGGAGTGTGGCTCTGGCGATCCTCCCCTTGTCGCTAACTGCACACGCAGAGCATTCCTTAACAATACTTTCAATTTCACTCCACATGTTAGGCCACCAAAAAGTCTCTCTTACTCTCCTTTTTGTGAGGTTTCTGCCTATATGTCCTTCGTGTGCTATTTCCATTATCTTCTCTCTCAAACTCGAGGGTGGAACTATTCGATCTCCATGAAACATACAGACTTCATCACAAGACATTTCATCCTTCTTATCCTGCCAAGCTGAAACTCTCCTATCTATTTCTTTCCAATCGCTTTTAATAGCTTCTCTTAACTTCACTTGTTCTTCATCCATTCCGCTGGCTTGGATCCAATCTTCCTTGGTAAAACCAGGATGTATTTGCGCTATCACATTGTCCATCTCCACTTCTTCTTCTTTGGCCTCCTCATCTATCGAGGTACACGGCAAACGAGAAAAACAGTCAGCAACCATGTTAGTTCTGCCTGGGGTGAAGCTAACAGTCACATTGTATTGCATTATGATCAAAATCCACCTTCTGATAAGAGGAGACATCAAATGCGAATTTTACGGACTCAGGATGTGAATCAAGGGTTTATGGTCAGTCTTGATCTCAATGGGACTCCCCCATATTAAACCTTTGAAGTGTTCTAGGATCCACATTACTGCTAAAGCTTCTTTTTCTATAGTGGAATAATTTTTCTCGGCATCTCTTAAAGATCTAGAAGCAAAAGCAATTGGCACCACTAGTCCATGTTGAATTTGTTCTAATACACCTCCTAGTCCTACATTGCTGGCATCAACTGATATGATGGATTTAGCCCTACAGTCAAACATCTTCAAGGCAGGGGCTTTGTTTATCATTGTCTTGATGGTATCTAATTCACCTTTGCATTCAGCTGACCACTCAAATTTAACCCCTTTTTTCATCAAACTCCTCATTTCATTCGTTCTGTCCGTGTAATGATCAATACATTTGGAATAATACTCCGTTAAACCCAACAAGCTTCTCAACTGGTCTTTGTTTGATGGTTCAGGAAAATTGAGTATGGTATCTACCAGACCCTCCTTGGGTCTTATTCCTTCACTATCGATACAATGGCCCAAATAGGTTACTTCACTTTTCTTTATTTTGCATTTTTCAATTTTTAATGTGAGTCCTTTCTGTTGTAATATTTGCAAAACACCAATGAGTTTGGCATCATGATCTTCTTCCGACATAGCTGAAATCAAAATATCATCCTGAAAAAAATATACCCCACTTAAGCCCTCAAACAAAATTTGCATTAGTCTTTAAAAAACAGCAGCTGCAGATGCCAATCCAAATGGCATCCTCTTGAATTGAAAAGCACCCAGCGGAGTTATGAAGGACGTGAGATGTCTAGATTCTTCCTCTAACTCAATCTGATGATATGCAGAAGATAAATCGAGCGTGGTAAAGTATTTGGCAGGTTCCATTGTTGAGAGCATCTCACCTATGTTAGGTAAAGGGTGCCGATCAACCCATATTCTGTTGTTTAAATCCCTCAAATCAACACACATACGAATGTCCCCCTTAGGTTTTCGCACTATCACAATGGAGACAACCATTCTGAGCTTTCAATGGGCTCAATTATATCATGAAAGCATAACCTTTCCAATTCTTTCTTCAACGGTTCTCTAGTGCCCACCGGTATATTTCTCACTTTATGGACAACTGGTATGGTTCTTTTCTTCAGAATGATGCGATGTTTGAAACCTTTGAGCATACCTATCCTGTCATTAAATATTTCAGGAAAACTTTTCACTAGGGTGGCATCAGAATCGCAACATTTGTCCACAACACTCATAATGGGATTGCTCTCTCCCGGATGGATTCTAATTTTTAAGGCTGCTTGTTCCCACCAACCTACTATGGCAAAACCTTCACGAGCCACATACAACTTGCTGTAGGTTTGTCTCCCTTCAAACGTTAATTGGACCCAGGTGTATCCTACTATGTCTATTGGAGACTTCCCATACCCTGTGGCTTTGACTTTAGTGATATACAAATCTTCAGGTTTTTTTTTTAAGACTTTCCGAAATGTATCTTCATCAACTATGGTATACGGGGAGCCAGTATCTACCATAACTTGTATGACAATTCCATCAATGGCCATTGGTACCCATGAGTCTATACGTTTTTCTTTAGAGGAAAAGGCCAGAATTTGCACTTTCTCGTCAATTTGTGTGGATATGGCCACTATATCATCCGACCTGGGATCATTTTCAACAGCACTCACACCTGAAGTGGCACGTTTAAAAGATTGGCGATAGTTTCTGTTGCCAACTCCCCGCATGACACTCCTTCCTTTCCCTCTAAAGCTTCTGCACATTTTGCCATAATGTCCTATCTGACCACATTTGAAACATTCCGCACCATTAGCTGGACAGTCCTTTTCTGGATTAGTATGCTTGTACCAACCACACTTACCACAATTGGTTAGTGATCGTGAATGCATCTCATTACTCTGTCTCGGACCTGAGTTAACATCTGATCTCACAAACTTTTTTACCATGGCTACCAGCGCTTCCTCTTCTTTATTCATTTCACTGTCTCGGATAGCTTGAATAGGCCGTCAGTCAATTACTTCTTGTTTACTTTGCACCTCTTTCATACATTTATCTCCCAGTTCAATGGATCGTGCGATCTCTAATGTTTGTTCCAAAGATGGATTTTTCGCTTGCCACAACCTCTGTTGTATTTTGGGGTCAGCAACATGAAGAACAATTTGATCTCTTAGATATTCATCGCAATCTCCAGTAAATTCACATGTAGATATGAGACCTCTCAATGTTGCAATTTACATATCAATGGATTCATTCTTGAGTTGTTTTCGGGTAAAAAATCTGTATCTTTCTAAGACTACATTGGTTTTGTTCCCAAAATGCTTTCCCAATTTTGCCAAGGCGGTTTCATACTTCCTTGAGCTAGACGTGGAATCTTCAGATCCGCCTGCGATGTCAGCATTATGAGGTAATGTTCGAAATATTCTTAACGCTTCAGCCCCTATGCAACTTAGCAACGTAGCCTCTTTTAAGTCGTCATTGAATTTAGCTCCGCCGATGGCCCTCATGTACACTTGAAAATTGTCTATCCACTGTTCCCATGGGCGAACTGGACAACCAGGCTGAGCCAAAAATTTCTCTGGTGCCATAATGTTCTGCATGTTGAGGCTTTAGGCTTGTGGATGGTTCGTATTTGTAAAGTGCTGCTGTCAATATATGTATATTGTGCCACACTTCTCTTTCCTCACATAACTATTGTCTTCATATTATAAATATTTCTTATGGTTCCGTTATTTACTTTTCTAGTGAGATTTCACCATGTTGTAATTGTCTGTAACTTTGTAATATAATCCACACTTATGTCCTCTTTTCTTGTAAATAGTCTTAGTGCTTCTGGTATATGTGTTTTATATTGTAGACTCTGTCCTGATATATTTATCTGTATAACTGCTTAGTAGCGTGACTTATGTATGTATCACTTCCACTCTGTTATCGTACGCATTGGGAAAGCCGTTCACCAGCTCCGTTATATTGGATGTAGTGTCCCTAAGATGGCGGCACGTATAGGACGTTTTCAAGGTCCTTTACTCTATTTTTCTCTCGTATGGCAGGACATACGTAGGAAGCTGTCCACAACACTGCAGTTGACGCCGCTTTTAAATAATGCACTACTTATTTTCACGTCGGTGATTCATGAACGTTGCTGTATATATATTCCGTTCAACAATGAGACACTGTTACCTTCAGATAGACGGCAGTTGCGTTTGTTTCCTTTGGTCACGGCGTGATTAATGCAGGTTCAGCCATCCGTTCCGCGGTTTCTTTACTTCACGGGAACTCTCTTGACGGAACGGGCTGGCTCCTCGTCGCCACTTGTTATGTTCACAAACAAAATATGCGAATATATATATCAATGAATACAGGATCGGTTGCTTTCTGATTCGTTTATTGATGAGAGAGTTCCCCCCGGCCTCGGCGCAGCGTCTCTCCACCCGAGAACTCAATCTCGCGTTCAGGAGACGTCGCACCGAACCCAGGGTGGGTTCTAGAATTAACAATAACATAACAACCGCTTTACGCGAGGCGCTGCCTGTCCTTTTGCCACTCAGATGTCTCCATGTCGTTCATGTTGTTCAACGTCTGTCAGTGCCGGATAACCCATTATGCCAAGTAGGCACTGGCTTATGAACCCCACTCCTTTTAGGGGCCCCGCGAAAACGTATCAAAATAAAGCTGTGCAGAAAATTTAAAATGTATTAGGAGATAATTTGCGATGGGGGGGCCCCGACATTTAAACTGCCTAGGGTCCTCCACAGGGTTTAATCCGGCACGGACCGCAGTCATCATGCCTGCACGCTCTGCCCACAATCAGTATGGTCGTCTTGGGTGAAGGTAGGCGTGTAGGTGCTCAAGCTTGTCCTTTCTAAACCACTGGCAGATCAGATGTTAGAACACATAGCTGGAAAGTGAGCATGCCCATGAGTTTTATGTTAATTACTCCCTACCAATCTTCTCACATGTTTTCTTTCCTCCAACCTTTATTATTTAAGTAATTATAATAAACATGCAATTATTTTTGTGGTGTGAGTGGCTATGATTTCCCTTTTCATTCTGGGATATGTAGTCTGCATTTTTAATGGACAAATCAACAGTACTATTTGTTGCTGGACATGTTGGCAAGTATCCGCCTTTAAGTGGTAAGGCGACGTTTTACAATTTTGACTGGCACCAGTACTGTAGCTCTGCCAATCTCTTTATTCCTGTGATCCTGTCACCTGCTCGTCAGTGAAATCTGGCCATTCATGCGCAGACAATGCTCTTCTGCCTCTCCCCCAAAATATCCATCATAGAGGTTTGGGCGTTTCTTGCATTCTCAGTAGAAGACGGCAATGGGAGCCCCTGCACTGCTACTGCTCTCCAAAAAGAACGGTATGTGCGTGATAGAAGTTGTGTTCCTTGTACCGCCATTTTAGAAAATATAGAGACTGTACATCAGGTGTGGAATGACATGTTACTGACATGCAGATTCATTCAGGATGTAAGTACTCAAAGGGGACTGGCTGAGGTCTTGGAAGTGCACCGTCAGACTAAATGCATACATTTAACACGTGCAGTCACTCCCCAGTGACCGATGCCCAAAGAGCAAGTGGCAGAGGCTTTTTGAGCTATTCTATCAACTAGCTAAAACTGTAAAGTTGAACCCGCGCACATGACCAATGCACACTTCATTTTCTTTTACAATTCCATTGTCCTGTAGTGTACAGTTTCATTCATGGCGCAAACACTGGTCCACAGTCGTTCAATGTTCTCCTATTCATTCTATTTAATGTTGGAGTTACTTTCGTGAAAGTCAGCCAATGAGTTGCAAGCCGTGTTGTGAAAACTTGAATAATGTATATTTTCTGATGATGTGCAGATTCCCTTACTTTAATATGTGAATGCTTTCAATAGTAATGCTTGGAAAATTTGATTTTACAGTACACTCAAATTATGTTTCAGGAGATAATCTTGGAAGATTTTTCTTTGCATTCTGGCACTTGTATTCCTGCATGTATACTTTGAAATTCAAAGTATGTGTTGCTGGATGATTATCTTCAGATCTGTATGGGGCAAACTGTGATGACATGCCTAATGCCCTGAAGCAATACAAGAATGAATAGTGGCTTCTAAAATCTACTCAGGCCCACACTACTATTAAACCAGCTGTGATCTCAATCATCATGGTAAAACGTTCCCAAACTGAATGGCATTCCTCCTTTGCCTCTTGCTACTCAAGAGGGTGGGAGCCATCAGGGAAACATCCAAAGAACCATAGAAAGTACCAAAATAAAAATATTGTCCAAACAAGGTTCTATAAAAATGAGACTTTGGGCCTCATTACACAGATGGCGCTAAGGGTTTACTGGTACCGGTATTTTACTGGTACCGGTAAATCCTTATTGCCTTACTACAAGGTCCCTTTGCGGGTTGGGGAATTTAACACCTGCTTTTTGCAGGCGTTAAAAACCAACCCACAAAGGGACCAGGGAGCTAATTACGGTACCGCAATTTGTGGTACCGTAATTAGCGCCTTCCCCATTCCCATAGAGCCCTATGAGGCAAAAATGGGAATGGGGAACGGCAATGGTGGAAGGGGGAATTACCGCCCGCCAACCTTGGAATAGGGCGGTAATTCCCCTTTCCACCAAGGCGGTGCCGGTATTTTACCGGCATGAACCATGGCGCTAATAGTGCCATGGTTCACCGCCATCTGTGTAATGAGGCCCTTTGAATAAACACAATGGATACATTAGCTATTAAAACATTAACAACCAACCCTTATAAAGACATAAGCAGAGAATGCAGAGTTTAGGTGTAGAGTACACTGTGGGTATGAAAGGCGTCTGCATGCAAATAGTATTTGTTGTGTATACAAGTTTCAGAATAGGTCTTTTAAGCTAAAGAGTGCATTGATAAATATCACTACAGCCCATAGAGCAGGACTGGGGTACAGAACCACTGTATATACTTTCTTTTTTTTTCTTTCAGGAGCTTGACAACATAGAGATGGGCTTCTGGGTTCCTTCAGGGAAGTCAAGTCGAGTTCGAGACAGTCAAGCTGCTTCAACAGGATTCAGCCACGGCAAAAATTCAACATCTAGAAGATTAGGGTGGCTTGGAGAAAGCAAATATATGCAGATTCGTGTTGTTTGAAGCTTTGCTCGTGGCTCACTGCCACAATTGTACTAGAGCGGGTTCAACAAAGCATCACAGGTCAGAAGCAGCAACATCTTAAAGTAGCTAGGAAACAGACACGCAATGTCAGCAGTCGTGGATGTGCTATAATCATTTAAAGCATACAGTGTCAAAAGTAGCTTTGGTTGCTCCTTGTAGCAGCTTGAAGAGTCTCAGTGCTCAGAACTACTCACAGCTATTTGATGATGTAGGGAGAGTCTTGTGTAGGTATATTTGTCTTGAGTTGTTGTGAGATCCTCTCCCGGTCTCTGAGGAGAGAGGAGTTCATATCCTACCCTTATCAGCAAGGAAGGCTCTCAGGAGCACTTATAGGTTTGCCCCTTTAGCAGAAAGAGTCCTGGGTATCAGTTCTTCTTCAAGAGCAGACAGTCTTTCCAACAAATGTTCTCCTGAAGTGGTTAGGTGGAAGGCATGTATCGTACTTGGAAATCCTTATCCTTACCGCAATGGCTGAGGAATTTTGGAAGGCTTTACCCCTACTAGGTTCCTATGAAATCCTGTAAGAAATCTCAAGCAGATTGCCCAATGAAGATCATTCACAGAGGATTCAGTTAAGTGGTGGTCTCACCCACTATATTGTTATTTTACCACAGCAAATTGGTCCATTCCAGTTCTTCAGTAAGGGCAAATTGGCGCTGTAGTACACATCGTTTGGACTTCCGATGTCAATCTACCAGACGTTAGAGCGTTCACAGGACAGTGTGACGTGGGTATTTTGAAAGTGGTTCAACACTTTTAATCTGCACAACATGTCTTCTCAGATACACTATTCATCCCACTCTCCTTTCTGCCAGAGATATAAAGACTGCAATGATTGCCCCACTATGCTGCAGGGATCTTCTTTGAAGTATCTGGCTCACACCCTACCACTTAGGGGTATGTCCTGTCCTCCTGGTAACCTGCCAAGCAGAAACCAAAGGGACAACATCAGTGTGGGTGAAACCCCCTTTCCCTTGAAGGCAATAAGAAAGGTGTGCTGGCAGCAGCAGGATCAATGTCAGTAAACCAGTTAATAGAAACAAGACATCTGATGTGTTTTGGAAGTAATAATGATATACCTTCATATGCCATTATATCAAACTAGATACAGTTTTATAATTATTTTTAAACACAGTTCTGGCAACAAGCCAATTCACAGGTATATATTTTCAGTCTTATGTGCTCACTGTTGTAGGTAGCCAATGGTGTTGGAATGAAGTTGGTTCCAGCAAGCGGTTCAAAGATTCTAGCAGCTGTGATGGGAAACCACACTGCAAACACCAGTGTGTTGGTGGACAGGCTCCATTAAGAGTACACATATGTATGTTATTTATTTATTTTACTGTTCATTTATAATGTGCTTAATACCAGCAAGTGGATTCTAAGCTTGGGATCGGGATTCAAACCTGCGTTGCTCCACGTTGTCTTGCTGCCAGACATACGGTTTTGTTGCCCCAGAGCTATCCTTCCTGCCCTCCCTTCGTAATATACTTTTTTAGGACGGGGCATTGTAAAGTGAGGCCTGTCTAGCAGAGCGCACTTTCCGAGATCGTAAGCAAGCATCATTTTGCATAGCAGCCATCCAAAAGCTCAGGATAGCAGAAACTTGTAGATGGCATTCTGTCAATGGTTGCCACACATGCCATCCTGTGGGCTGTGTGCAATGAAGCAAGAACTACAAAAGCTCATCTGGCGAGGATTCCACTGTCACGTCAACCAAATGAAATGGGCATCTTGCATCATCCCTGCCCATTGGCTCTCATTTTTGTCCTTCATTTTTGTAGTGTTTGCCTAATAGTAACTTCAATAAAAGTACATGTCCACATTGAGTTCCCCCACCTCCCATACATGAGCGTCACTGTCTAGCTATAAGCAAAGATTTTGTATTAAGCGTTTTAAACTTTTGTTACATGCCAAATAGACTGGAATGAATTCTCTGGAGCATGTTAATTCAAATGTTCAATGTTAACTCCCGTCAAAAGCCTTCGCTGAAAAACGACAACAATTTCCATTAAACAATTCCTGCTGATGTGACCGTGGTGAGCGTAGCATTGAACAGTAGGAGATACATTCAAGATGCCACGATTATGACAGGCTCAAGTCTGAAGTTAGTATTTGCTAAGACCTGATCTGTTGATGTCACAGGCCTCTAAAAGAGTGTAAACACTAGCATGCAGACACCTCAGAGTGGCCAATTGTCTAGTGTCGGGCTGTGACACACCTCCTCATACATAGAAGCAGAACTTCAACCTCAAATGCTAATAAAAGGCCAACAATGGTTGAGTATCGTCTAGAAAGAACACACGAATCATCGAATCAAAGGAACATACATGTACTGTATCTTTCTGTACTATAACACATCACCTATTACTTCGGCAGCGCCAGAGTTTGAAATGGGGGACATTGCTGTATGTATTTCTTCCCTTTTCATGGAAATATTTCCACAGCCATATTTGAACAAAGGAACTTCACAGGGTGGTTGAAAATACATATTTAGATTCCTTTGAACCCAATTTAATTTGTGCTTATCTCACAAGGTCTACACTTCATGTGCCCTTCATTTTCATGACAGTCACTGTCTATGGTCTCATTTCCAACCCCCTGGCGAGTTCCATGGATTGCAGTGGAGTCCCTGAGGATGCAAAGATGGAAGCCTTGCCCCCTTGTGCAGGCTTTTGCCCCTGCAACCCTCCCCCTTCAGTCCCTTAGTTTCATCCACTTCTCCTTAACATTCCAATAACAGCACAGGCAGCATTCCCAGACCAAACACAGCAGTGATTGAAATTATTATTACAGCAGTGACAGTGCAATTATATTTAACAATTTGTGTTTTGTAAAATCCATGTTGATAGAGTAACTGCATGCAAAATGTCAAAACAGAATAACGGGTCATTTTGGTTCTACTGCATGCAATTTCTAATTTTGCAAAACAAAGTGCCACACTATGAACGAAAAACTGGCCAAATCATCTTCACTCTTTCATTTGATTCTCCATTTTGTAATAAAAATGTAAATGCTGCTTTGCAGAAGATATTGATATTGGACTCCTATTTGAGATCCCCCAGCTTTTAGCAAATGAAAAATACAGGCACATTCCATAAGAATCCTTTCATTTTATAGCTGCTAGAAAAACACAATATACCTATACATTCACTTCATAAGTGACCGTCCAAACCACTAAACTTTGTAATTTAGCACCCAATCATTCTCAGTACAATGACAGCAGAAGCAATGCATGGCTGTGTTAACCTGTGCTCCTAGACTCAGGTTCTCGCTAGGATGGCAGTATGCCATTTACAAAATGGCATACTGGCTTTCAAATATAAACATGAATGCTGCTTGCTTATATCAGATTAGAACATTGGCTGACTCAGGGGCCATCCACGCTGCAAAACTTTGGAACAACCTGCCACTGCCCCTTCATAATATTGAAGACCACTCTATATTTAGGAAATTCATTACATGGAATTGCCAAGGTGTCCAAAAAAAGTGAACTGTGAGCCTTCCAATGAGAGATTGGGACTCATTACAAGTATGGCGGTACAGTAACAACGGCGCCAGTAGTGCTACCGGCACTGTTGCTACCGTACCGCCATACTACAAGCTGTGCTCGCGGGAGCCTGTCAGCCCTGACCTTGCGGGCAGAGCGGCTCCCGCAAACTCAGCAAGCCGGATGCACCTGCCCTGTTATGAAGGGTGCCGGTGCATCAGAGCTCCCCATTCCCATTGAGCCCTATAAGGCTCAAATGGGAATGGGGAGTTCCACATTACTGCCACCCGTGAAAGGCCAATTACCGGGTCCGCCAAGGTCGGCATGACCCGGTTATTGCCCATTCACGGGTGCTGGAAGAAATGCAACTCCTGCAGCAGCCTTGCCGGTTCTACCAGCACGGCTACCGCCAGAGTTGTGAGGCCCATTATGTTTGTGCGGCAGAACATCATGCACCTTACAAAAGGGCGAGGGTGGGATGCCTATAGTTTTAATCTGAAGTAGTTTATTGTATACATGTAAACATAAAAACAAAAGGGACATCATCAGACAACACAGCAAGACGATCCGTCCTCATTATAAGTTGGGTGGTGCAGTAAAATGCAGCAGTAATACCAAATACTGCTGCAGTACCGCACAACGGAACTACGAGCTTGGGGGTAACATGGTGGAAAGCCTTCCAGCAAGAAGCTGGATGTATTTCCTTCAGTTTATCACCCAAAATCGTCCAATTCGGTGGAATTACTGCTGTATTCTGTGGTATTAACTATGGACTCCAATTAATGGGTAATAACAACGCCTACCACCACTTGTAATCTGGCCCTAATACCACCAGACCAAGTGGCAGCGGGCCTCATTACGAGTTTGGCGGCAGCCATGGAGCTATCAGCTCCATGGCTGCCGCCAAACCGGGCTCCTTTACCGGGTTTCCTGAATTGGGAATTACCGGGCCATTCCGGTAATTCCTCCCTCAGGGAACCCGGGCCCGGACCTTCCCCATTCTCATTTGGGGCTCAATGGGAATGGGAGATGGAGCTAACAACAGGCCAATTACGACCGGCCCGTTGTTAGCTCCCTCTTCCCCTCGCGGGACCCGGTAACGACGCCTGGTTTTACCAGGCGTCCTTACCGGGTCCCGCGAGGGGACCTCGTAATCAGGCGGAATGGGAATAACAGGTCCGCACCCATTAGCGGACCCCGTTAACCCCTTCTGCCTGAGTTGTAAGGAGGCCCAGTAACAGTAATACAGGGCCTCATTACGAGGTTGGAGGTAAGGGGTTACCGGCACCGGTAAGGGTGCCTGTGCCGGTAACCCCTTACCTCTGTATTCCGAGGTCCCTTAGCTGGTCCCGCTATGGGCGCCTGGTTTTACCAGCCGCCCTTAGCGGGAGCCACTAAGGGACCAGGGAGCTAATAACGGGCCCGCTATTAGCAGGCCTGTTATTAGCTCCATCCCCATTCCCATTTTGCCCTATGGGGGCTCGAATGGGAATGGGGAATGGTTCTCGGAATGGGGACTTACTGGGTCCTCTCAGGTTGGAATGACCCGGTAAATCCCTATTTCGAGAACCGGGACCCAGAATACGGTAATGGGGTAGCCATGGTGCTAATAGCTACCCCCAACTTGGTAATGAGGCCCACAGTTTGGTCCATGGGCCTCATTCCGAGATTGGAGGTAATTATGGTGCTATTAGCGCCATGGCTGCCTCCAATAACGGTACCGAGTCTGCCCTGCTTCAATGGGGACTTACCGGTCTAGTCCGACCTTTGCGGGACCGGTAAATCCCCACTGAAAATGCCATTCCCCATTCCCATTTGAGCCCCTATAGGGCTCAATGGGAAGGCTCTAATAACGGTACCGCAAATTGCGATACCGTTATTAGCTCTAAAGTCCCTTAACGGGTCCTGTCCATAATGCCTGGTAAAACCAGGCATTAAGGAAGGGACCCGCTAAGGGTACTCGGAATAGGGCGCAAAGGGATTACCGGCACCAGTGTCATTGGTATCCCTTTGTGCCCAACTCGTAGTGAGGCTCAATATGCAAATTTTAGGATTACATGGGGTCTCATTATGACCCGGGCAGTAAGGGATTACTGGTACCGGTAAGTGCACCAGTGCCGGTAATCCCTTACCGCCCTATTCTGAGGTCCCTTTGCGGGTCCTCCCTTAACGGCTGGTTAAACCAGCCGTTAAGGACGGGACCCGCAAAGGGACTTTAGAGGTAATAACGCTACCACAATTTGCGGTACCGTTATTACCGCCTTCCCCATTCCCATTGAGGCCTATGGGGGCTAAAATGGGGAAGGGTCATGGTGAATGGGGAATTACCGCCCCCGCCAACCTTGGAATGGGGCGGTAATTGCTCCATTCACCATGGCGGAATCAGTAAGGTATACGAGGCAACAATGGCGCTAATAGTGCCATGGTTACCTTCAGGGTCGTAATGAGGCCCATGGTTACAAATTACAAGCAAAAACAAAATGGGCCTCATTACGAGGTTGGAGGTAAGGGGTTACTGGCACCGGTAAGGATGCCGGTGCCGGTAACCCCTTACCTCCGTATTCCGAGGTACCTTAGCGGGTCCCTCTGGGGCTCGAATGGGAATGGGGAATGGTTCTCAGAATGGGGACTTACCGGGTCCTCCAAGGTTGGAATGACCCGGTAAATCCCTATTTCAAGAACCCGGACCCAGAATGCAGTAAGGGGGTAGCCATGGTGCTAATAGCTAATAGCACCATGGCTACCTCCTACCTCGTAATGAGGCCCAATATATAGGCCATGGAAGGTCAGTTACAGATTCCATGCAAAAACAAAATCTATACAGTCCGTAGAAGTTCAGAAACCGAAAACAAGCAAGATAGAATATATACAGGCACAAGCAGGTTGTCACAGGCACGCGGCACAAACAAGTTGTCACTAGCCTAGAGGGAAGATGTCCAAATGGGCAACAGGATGGTGAATATGTAAGTATGTACACTAGAAGGTCTCAGGAGTCTAGAAGGAGCTGGTGAGCATCGAGATGTCGGCAGTCTTCAGTAGATTGATATACTTGGATCTGAATTTCAGAAAGGGCTGCTCCTCATGTAGAGGATGTGGCAATGAGTTCCATAATTGGGCCACACAGACCTGGAAGCTACCCCCCCCCCTTAGCCAGTATGAATCGCGGTATGATAAGGCTATTGGAATTGGTGGTTCTTGCTGGTCTGGTGGAGCTTCTCTTTAGGAATCTGTCCAATAGATAGCTAGGTGCAGCATTATTCAAGGCTTTGTGAGCAAGGGATGCAACTTTTAAATGGATTTTGATTTGGGTGGACAGCCAGTTGTTTTGGCACCTAATCTTAGAGATATACGATCTTTTAGGCACGCTAAGAGCTGCTCTTAAGGCATTGTTTTGTAAGATTTGAATTCTGTGGATGATAGAGTTGTTGGCACCGATGTATAGGGCATTGCAGTAGTCGAGCCTAGACAAAATCAGGGCTCTAGCTAAAATAATGCAGTTGTCATCTGAGAGAAAGGGCCTCATTACACGGAAGGCGGTAAGGGTTAATGGTCACCGGTACGTTAACCCTTACCGCCTTACTACAAGGTCCCTTTGCGGGACCCGACCTTAACGGCTGGTGTAGACCAGCCGTTAAAGTTGCGACCCGCAAAGGGACCTTGGTGCTAATTACGGTAGTGCAATTTGCAGTACCGTAATTAGCTCCTTCCCCATTCCCATTATGCCCTATGGGGCAAAAATGGGAATGGTGAAGGGCCATGGAGAAAGAGGGAATTACCGCCCCGCCAACCTTGGAATGGGGTGGTAATTCCCCTTTTCTCCATGGTGGTACCTGTATGGTACCGGCGGCAACCATGGTGCTAATAGCACCATGGTTTACCACCTACCGTGTAATGAGGCCCAAAGTGTTTAACTTACTCTTATTAGCTTGAAATTGTAAGCTGTGGCTGATGCCATGGATTTCACCTGTTTCACCTAGAATCCAGATAAAAGCCATGTGTCTTCACCGCCTTGGACACCTTGATGATATTGCCATCAATCTCAAACGAGGTGTAGTCTTGGCCTAATTTTTTAAGAGTCTGGTAAGTACCCAGGATAATTAGCTCTGTTTTATCATCATTCAGGCATAGACCGTGGGTTGCCATCCATGCCTGGATGATGAGATACACCGTATTTACCAAGGCCAAATCCTTGTTGTAATCCCCAGAAAGTGGGAGGATAATCTGGGTATCGTCTGCATAATTAGTGTAGGTGATACCAAGAAGGTCCAGATCATCAAAAAGGGGCTTAGTAAATATGTTGTATAAGGAGGGGGAGACGCAGGACCCCTGGGGAACTCCACATGGAATGGGGATCGGATCAGCTGCTGCCGAGGAGAGAACACTCTCATAGTCTTGTTACTGAGAAAAGACTCGATCCAGGTTATAGCCCCCTTGGAAAAGTGTGCACCTGAATCTAGGTGGCTGCAAAGGACCTTGTGGTCTACAAGATCGAATGCAGCCGAGAGGTCCAGCAACAGGAGAAGGGCTGTTTTCGCTTTGTCTCGTAGTTCATCTATTTGTGCCTTCAAATCGATGAGGGCAGTCTAAGTATCATGTTGGGGACGGAAACCTGATTGATGTGCTCCTAAGAGCTTATGTTATTCCAAGATTTTTAGAATTCGGTAGTAAGCACTCTTGTCCAGGATTTTAAGCAGGAATGGGACTGTCGTGATGGGGCAGTAGTTTGTAGCTATAAGTGGATCTAAGGTTTGCATTTTGAGCAGTGGTAGTACCCAGGATTGTTTCAGGTTGGTCGGCACGGTACCCGTTGAGAATGATGTGTTGATACGTTTTGATACAAATGGGGAGAGATCTCTGGCAGCGTCTTTTACAAGCTGGGCCAGGCAGAGGTCGCCTTGGCAATTGGATGGCTTGAGCGAGAGGATGAATTTCTCTACCTCGAGGATAGAGGTTTTTGAGAACCCGAATCGCACAGCTGAGTCCTGTTCCTTTGAAAGGGGGTTGGTACTCAAGTTGTTGGTCTGGGATGGTTGATTGAGAGAGGCTTTTTTCTTAGGGCCTCATTACACGGATGGCGGAGAACCATGGCGCTATTAGCACCATGGTTCATGCCGGTAAAATACCGGCACTGCCTTGGCGGAAAGGGGAATTACCGCCCCATTCCAAGGTTGGCGGGGCGGTAATTCCCCCTTCCACCATTGCCCTTCCCCATTCCCATTTTTGCCCCATAGGGCATAATGGGAATGTGGAAGGCGCTAATTGCGGTACCGCAAATTGCGGTACCATAATTAGCTCCCTGGGTCCCTTTGCGTGTTGGTTTTTTACGCCTGCAAAAAGCAGGCGTTAAATCCTCCAACCCGCAAAGGGACCTCGTAGTAAGGCGGTAAGGATTTACCGGTACCTGTATTTTACCGGTACCGGTAAATCCTTACCGCCATCCATGTAATGAGGCCCTTAGCTATTTTCTTTTAGATCATAGTTACTTTATTTGATAGTGCTTGTTGTATATTTGCACATCATGTTTTATTTTTGGAGCATGTGTCCGGGATAGGGATGGGTGACTCTAATTCCTTGAGGATGGTGAACAGTTCCCTCATACTTGAATTAGCATTAGATATACGTTTGTTATATGAATTTCGCTTGGCCATGTGGATTTCTTTTTTGCAGAGGGAGGAGATTTCCATTAGTTTATTTTTGTGGTCTTCTGACGGTATTAGCCTCCATGTGGTTTCACAACTCCTCTTGAGTTGTCTTAGATCATTTAGTTCAGGGGTGAACCATTTATTTAAATGGGATTTGGGTTTACTCAGTCTGAGTTTTAGGGGGGCAATATTGTGAAGTGTGGTTAACGTAAATTTGTCATACTCGTCGACGAATGTTTCCGGGTCTAAATTATCTGCTAATTGGTTAAGAGTGGGTAGGATGGCGGGAATGACTTTATCCTTAGTAATACTCTTCTTATTCCTTGTTGGACATGGCAGGTATAGTGGGAGCTGTCAAGAGTGGTCTGGAGGTGGAACGTTCAAAGGAGAAGAGGAAATGGTCTGTCCAAGGTTGTGGGGAGATGGATTTGATGATGGCCGTGCAATTGTAATCTGCCAGCCAATCAAGGATTTTACCTTTGGTATGAGTGGGTTCGAAGATTTCTTGAGTTATGCCCAGGTCAGAAAGAATATTGGCAATGGTGGCGGTGTATTTATCTGAGGGGTCATTATAACCCAAATTAAAGTCCCCTAGGACAAGTAATTGTGAAGATATTTCAAGGTTATTGGAGAGTAAGCTGTGAAAATCCTCCTCGAATGTTCCTAAGGGTCCAGGTGGTCTCTAGGTAAGGTGGATAGTCAATTTCTGGGGGCTAAGTAGAGGAAGTTTGATGGTGAGCGCTTCACATGATTCAGACACTAGGGTGGGTGTAATTCTCATGCCTAGGCTAGTCTTAGCGATAATGGCAATACCGCCGCCTCGCATATTAATTGTATCCTGTCTCATTGTGGTGTACCCATCCGGGATTGCTAATGAAAGTAGGGGTCCAGCTGCGTCGTGCAGCCAAGACTATGTGATAGCAAGAAAGTCCAGATAATCGGCCGTATTAGGTCACAGATATATCCGTGGCGTGTGCAGTAAGGGATCTGGCATTTATTAATCCTTCTTTAAGCGGGGAGGCCACTACAGGTGGGCGGGTAGGTTTTATTTTAGTGGGAGTAGTTAGAGGTCTCATGATATTAAGGTGGGAGATATTTACCTTCTGGTTATTGGATCTTTTGTTGGTGGGGGTAGGGTTCTAGTTAGGGGCTCATGGATTCTTGCGAGTCTCGCTCGGAGTCTAGAATTTCTAAGGAGCAGACTACATGGATTACTTTGAGGCCAGCTTGAGGGACTCTGGTCGGGGCGATCCATGTTGGTGGGGGTTACTGAGAGGAAAATGGTAGAATTGTGTAGAACTCTCTTGTTGGTTGTAAGGTGGCTACTGTGAAATGTCTGAAGGATAATGAGCAGTAGACATAAGTGAGTTAAGATGCTACCGGCTATAATGCTCATGATGTGATGTTGCATGGACGGTGGCTTATTAAAAGTTTGGATGCACCTTCTAAGTAGTGGCATATAAATGCACTCAGCTAGGTTTATAGTTCGGAGTACGAGGCGTACGAGTGTCACTGAGGGCCGTTAGTACAGGCTGCAATAGGCTGGATCAGGTAAACTCAAGTTAATACCTAGATGGCGTGGGTTAGGTCAGGCTAAATTCAGAATAGGCATGGTAGGCTATGATAGTCTTTGTTCAAGCTAGGCACAGTAGGCTAAATTCAGCATAGGAACAGTGGGCTAGGTTCAGCATAGACACAGTGGCCTGCAATGGGATACATTCATCATAGGCACAATAGGCTGGGTTCAACAGTGGCACAGTGGTCTACAAGGGCTAAGGTCAGCACAGTAGGCTAAATTCAACATAGGCATAGTGGGCTAAGTTCAGCATAGGCACAGTGGACTAAGTTCAGCATAGGCTGAGTGGTCTAAGTTCAGCATAGACACAGTGGTCTGCAATGGGCTAAGTTAATCATAGGCACAGTAGGCTAAATTCAACATAGGCACAGTAGGCTAAGTTCAGCATAGGCACACTAGCCAACATTCGACATAGGCACAGTAGACTAAGTTCAGCATAGGCACAGTAGGCTAAGCACAGCATAGGCACAATGGACTAAGTTCAGCATAGACACAGTGGTCTGCAATGGGCTAAATTCAGCATAGGCACAGTGGGCTAGATTCGGCATAGGCACAGTGGGCTAAGTTCAGCATAGACACAGTGGTCTGCAATGTGCTAAATTCAACATAGACACAGTAGGCTAAGTTCAGCATTGGCACAGTGGGCTAGATTCAGCATAGGCACAGTGGGCTAAGTTCAGCATGGACACAGTTGTCTGCAATGGGCTAAGTTCAGCATAGGCACAGTGGGCTAGATTCAGCATAGGCACAGTGGGCTAAGTTCAGCATATGCACAGTAGGCTAAGTTCAGCATAGGCACAATGGGCTAAGTTCAACATAGACACAGTGTTCAGCAATGTGCTAAGTTCAGCATAGGCACAGTAGGCTAAATTCAACATAGGCACAGTAGGCTAAGTTCAGCATAGGCACAGTAGGCTAAATTCAGCATAGGCCCAATGGGCTAAGTTCAGCATAGACACAGTGGTCTGAAATGGGCTAAATTCAGCATAGGCACAGTGGGCTAGATTCAGCATAGGCACAGTGGGCTAAGTTCAGCATAGACACAGTGGTCTGCAATGGGCTAAATTCAACATAGAGACAGTAGGCTAAGTTCAGCATAGGCACAGTGGACTAGATTCAGTATAGGCACAAAGGGCTAAATTCAGCATACACACAGTGGTCTGCAATGGGCTAAGTTCTACATAGGTACAGTGGGCTAGATTCAGCATAGGCACAGTGGTCTGCAATGGGCTAAATTAAACATAGACACAGTAGGCTAAGTTCAGCATAGGCACAGTAGGCTAAGTCCATCATAAGCATAGTAGGCTAAATTCCGAATAGGCTTAGTTTGATAGATAGATGCAATACAAGCAAAGGGAACCCATGTGTGGCACACATGTACATATGGGGTACACAGCGCCCTGGGCGTCCCAGAGGTTCAATGGGGCATGCAGGCAGTGTGGAGTGCAGATAAGAGTGGTTGACTTGGACACATAAAACAGTTTGGCACAGTGAGGCGATGTTTCACGATGTGGAGTGATGGTGCGTAGGGGGAATCACAGTTGGTGAGGGCACTCAAGTAGTCCTTGAAGATAGTCCGGTGTCGGGATATGCTCTTAACAAGAGGGGTGAGATTAGCTTCTTGGATGTTAAGCTCCAGTGCGTTTTATGCCGGGACGTGGAGTGTGACACACGTGTGTGTCGGGGCGATACGTTTGCTTTAGATGAGGTAGAGGGGAGCGGGAAGCCGAGCTCACCCTGCTGAAGTAAGATAGCATAATAATGCTGCAGTAAAGTGACATTAAATCCACTGCATGGATATGGAAATCGAGTGCTGCATGTCAGAGATCCAACACCTGGCTGCACTTTTGTCGTATTACTCATATCAAGGACACCGTACGCTAGCCCATCTGCCTTCTCTGTACAATACAGTGAAAACATTTGTATTGATTAATTATCAACCCACTAAATTAATTCAATGTATGTATTATTTTTAATAGGGAAGAACATGAGGGGGCACCTTGGGCAGTGGGCGAACTGTGAGTAACCACTGCTCACGTGTTTCCTCTGCCACTATAGAGGCAGTTTGCTGGGAGAGAGCAGGGATGCCATTTAGGGGTCGCTAGGGTTTGCACCTGTGACCCCTAAGATCTCCCTCGCTACTCCTGTGGTCTCCCTTGCTACCTCTAAAAAAAATAAGATTTGTTGCCATCACATCTTTTTAAAAAAAATGTTTTATATCTAGACGCCTGGGTTGTGGCCAGTAGCATGTGGTTCTTTGTTTCTGGAGTGGCTGGTTTTCTGATAGCTATAGCCAGTGTTAGGCTGAATCCTGGGCAGTGCCCTTAGGGACCACTACACAAGATTAACACTACAGATGGTAGTACAATTTCACCTTTGGTACAAGCCTGTACTACACAGTTATAGTGGTAGAAGTAGTGGAGCAGCCAGATTTATCTCAAGAGCAAATGAGCAGTAGTAGAGATTACACAAAGGACTACAATTACTGTGACTAAAGCAAACACTGACTCAAGGTTTCTGGTTAAAAAATATAAGTACATTTATTTTTAAACCATCTGTTCATAAAACACTTCACTACTATTAAATTAAAACCACACTTCAAATATACTACACACAACCAATTCCCCTTGTGCAGTTCAATTCAAGGTAAGTACATTGGATTTGACGGACCGGTGTTGTTAAACAAAGACGTTACCGTGGGTTAATACGCAATCACTTTTTGACAGTAATGACAGTTCGGTCTTACGAAAGAAAGGCGTACCCGTGAGAATAAATGTTACCGAAGTCAAACACACTTAGCACATGAATTAACACAAGAAAAAAGGGGATAAAAATCATAGACAATACTTTTGTCAAGGCAGATAGAATCAGAGGATACTTTCTAAAACGTAGATAAAAGTCAATAGGCCTGCACCAGTGTCAAATGGGACAGGGGTCCTGTTGTCGAGGATCACAAGGTTAGGACAGTTCACGATTCGAGATTGCCAGGAGTACTTAGATATTGTTGAAAGGGAGGCAAAAGTTATAAGAGGGAAGGACGATAAGGACAAGCCGTTGGTGAGGAGAAAAGGGTTCACGCCAATTCCTCGAAGTCAGACACAGTACCTTATTCGTTTGAAGAAAATCTGGTGCCACGGCAGTTGTTCCTGGTAGTTCCTGCAGACTCACGGTTCCTGGAGCTTCAGTCGTGGGGACACAAAGTAGGACATCTGAAGCGATCTGCACTACCGAGGGATGAGGCCAGCAGCAGGAAAGCAACAGTGAATAAAAGGTATGCTCCTTTAAAACAGGAGAGGCTCTTCAGATGGCTATCCGGACCACTACAGCTGTGTACAGCGATTTCTACCAAGAAGAGGATCCTCTGGCTGTAGAAGGTGAGCTGGTTGATCCCACCAGGCTCAAGGAAGAAGACTCTGGACTGGATCTTCTCTTGTCATTGAAGGATAGATAGCTCCGGACTGCAGCAGGGCTTCAGCGGGACTCGGGAGTTGCAGCAGCTGTCTTCTTCTCCGCTTCTCTTTGGTTCCTTGCAGTTCCAGTGGCAACACTGACTTCCAGCCCAAGAGTCCTGCCTTTTATGCCAAAATCCCCCATTCACACAGCCTGGCTGTCAATCACTCAGCAGGGGGGTTGTCCGGCCAGGACAACCACCTCAGCCAATCAACACAAAGTGCGATTTGGGTCTCCAAGGAGACCCTGTGCAGGGGGTGACTAAACCCCTCCCTCACATTCAGCCCACCTAGACACCCAGACGCCAAAGGAGGGCTTCTGGACAGAAGCCTGCCAAAGGTCGTCGAACAAAGAAGGCAAACCTGGTTTGCTGTGCAAAGTAAAACACAAGAAGGATTTTAACAAAAAGAAATGGCGATAAAACCCGACCGGAGCCAAATTAAAAAGTATTTGGTCAAGCGGGTTTAAGTTTGAGGCTAATACAATAGCCTAAAACAGTACCACGTTTATATAATATAATTGCGGTAGAAAAGATAGGGTAGGTACCACTGCCACCAGCCAAGTCTCAGGGCCTCATTCCGAGATTGGAGGTAGTTATGGCGCTATTTGCGCCATGACTGCCTCCAATAACGGGTCCAGCACCAGTATGGTTCAATGGGGACTTACCGGTGTAGTCCATCCTTTGCGGGACCGGTAAATCCCCTTTGAAAAAGCCATTCCCCATTCCCATTTGAGTCCCCATAGGGCTCAATGGGAATGGGTAAGGCGCTAATAACAGTACTGCAAATTGCGGTACCGTTATTAGCTCTGAAGTTCTTAACGGGTCCCTTCCATAACGCTTGGTCAGACCAGGCGTTAAAGGAGGGACCCGCTAAGGGACCTCGTAGTAGGGCGGTAAGGGATTACCAGCACCGGTCTCCTTACCGGTGCCCAGTATCCCTTACCGCCCAACTCGGAATGAGGCCCTTAGTGTTAAGGGAGCGAAACAAAGCTCAAAGAGGCACAGACAAAAAGAAGTAGGAATTAACCCTTGCCAGAACTCCATGTAAGATGGGATGTACTGGGTTTGCAGTTTAAGGGACTACATAAAGTAAATGGCAACTTTACCTGTTTATGGTGGGCAGTAGTCAGCCCCAGAAAAATGGGGTCAGTGGGAAGTCTTAGAGACACACCTGTGTCAGTGCACTGAAGGTGCTGTGTAACACAAACAACAAGTTGGGCTCATGGAGTGGTGTGGCTCCAGAGCCCAAGATCACACAAACAGTAGAAATAAGCATGGCAAAACACATGTAAGAGTGGGAAAAAGGTTCACACTCTTACCAGGTGGAAAAAATAAACCCCAGAAATCCAGCAAAGCTGCTGAGGGACTCACTAGGTAAGGGAAATTAGCCATAAATGAGAATTCTCCCTAACAGCCGGAAATATAGCTCAGTGGGTTGAGTGCTCACTGCTGAAAAGTGTGTGTGATCTGCAGGTTTCAGATTCAACTCCCGGCAAGGTCAACTCAGCCTTTCATCCTGCTGAGGTTGAAAAATGAGTACCAACACAGGTTGGGTGATATTGTATGCATATTTGTTCTGTATGACGCGCTTAAACATAAGTGCTATATAATAACACATCATTATCATTTGGCATTGGATGTCTGCTTGAATTCACAGTTATATTTTAATATGGGCCTATACGCACTGATATTAATGATACAGATGGGGATCCATTCTTGTATGAAATGTATATCACTTTACAGTGATATTGTAACCATATTTTTCATAGTGTACTTAGAAACAATGCTATGTGATGCCACTTCCTGTTTTGTCAAGGGGTGAAAAGTCGTGTTCCATTGATTCCTGTGATGTCAGTTGGGGGTGGGGTCAAGTTATAACACTTCCTGTGATGTCATCAGAGGTCAAGGGTCATGTGATGTCACTTGCGCTACCCTGTTGGGGGCTGCTCCGGTCCACCGGGCAGCCCCATACTCGTGTCGGGCAGCGCCCGACACCACACGCTGCAGTGCGGCGATCACGCCGCACTAGGAAGGGTGGGGGTTCAGCCCACCCGCTCCGGGACACCGGAGCGCCACACATGGCCGGCTGGCAACCGGCTTACCGCGGCCCCGGCTCTGGGGGCACCCAGGCCGGGGTCGCCACCATGGCCCAACTCACAGGGCCATGGGGACACACAGGGATGGTGTTGCCCGGCAGGGGCACCATCCGGACGGCGTTGCCCGGCAGGGGCACCGTCCTCCAACTGGGCCCCGTCCTTGGGCCCAGCACACACAGCGCAGCACCAGCATGGTGCTTCTCAAAGAACGACGCTGGAGCCAGAATGGGAGTGACTGGCGAGCCGGAAGCAGCTCGCCTATTTTATTATGTTGGTCACGTGGCTACTGCCACGTGACCCATTACAACATCCTGGGAGCTACCATGCTCCCAGGAGGGGTTCACATGCAACACCACTCCATTTTTTAATGAGCAACAAAACAAAACACACACACTACTGCCCACTACTACTCCTACAACCACTCTAAAACACACACACTACTGCCCACTACTACTCCTACAACCACTCTACTAATACACCCTTTATTAACCTGGGTGAGTGGTCTCATGTCACTAAACAGCACCCCTGGGGGCTACTGGCACCACATAAAGCACTCCGAGTCTGCAGGTGTGCACCACACAACATTACCCACTAACCGGGCCATTTTTAAGCAAGTCCGTGTCTGCCGGCTCACAGTCTTCCGGGGAATGTCACTCACGATGTCCATCTTCCGTATGGAGTCGCCGGAAACCAGCTCGCACCCTCACCAGGGTTCCATTTCGGACAGTTACAACACAGTCACACAAACACCGGCAAAGCCGCACCTGGGGAGGCCCAGGGGCCACATCGGCTAGGTCTATTTGTATGGGGGCACCACCCCTCAGGGCCCGTGTCCTTGCGAGCCCAGCTGGTGTTAGGCCCGCTGCCTTTGTCCCCTTTTCTCCTTTCCATTGTAGGCCCAGTTTGTGGTGGGCCCGCATCCACTCCCCTTGCCTGTAGGGGCAGGGCAGGCAGCTCTTCTGCCCACTCCTCAGAGCGAGCACTCCCTTGTCCTTGCGAGCCCAGCTGGTGCTGGGCCCGCCTCCTTTGTTTCCTTTGCAGGCCCAGTTGGATTCGGGCCTGCAACACACATTTTGTTTCTCTTTATTTTCCCCGCGGGCCCAGCTGATCATGGGCCCGCCTTCCGTTGGGGGCCGCCTCAGCTGTTCCGCGGCCCCTCTTTTCCCTCTGCGGGCCCCGTTGGAGTTCAATGCTCGCCGTTTCCCCTCGTCGCGGGTGGGGGAGGGGCAGCGCCTCCTCACCGCGGCCGATGCCGCGGGTCTTCTTCATCTCCCTCAGGGGACGGGACGGCAGCACGCCGTCTTCCTTTTCCGCGGGCCCAGCTGGTGATGGGCCCGCCACGCCATTTCTCCGGTGCGGGCTCCGTTGGAAATGGGCCCGCACCAAAACCTCCTGGGGGCACGCGGGGCCCCCATCCTCCTGCGGCCGACGCCGCTCATGCGTCCCCCGCCCCCCGCAGCGGCAGAGTCCGCATCCAAGGTGGGGGAGGGGCGCAGCACGCACGCGGCCGATGCCGCGGGCTGTCCCTCGTCAAGGGGGGGAGGGGGAGGGGGGGGGCCCACGCGGCCACCGCCGCCATCTCCTCTGCCTTCCCCCACGCGGTCCGGGCAGTACTTTTGCGGGCCCAGTTGGAGTTGGGCCCGCATCCATCCTCCCGCGGCGATGTTAGCCGCTCCTCGTCGCGGCCGCCGCCGCGGAAACTTCTCTTCCCCACGGGGAACGGGGGAAAGGACGCCTCCGCTCCTCCACATCGCGGGCCCAGATGGAGATGGGCCCGCACCATATCTTCTCCGGGGCACGCGGGGCCCCTCTCCTCGTCGCCATTGTTGGGGGCTGCTCCGGTCCACCGGGCAGCCCCATACTCGTGTCGGGCAGCGCCCGACACCACACGCTGCAGTGCGGCGATCACGCCGCACTAGGAAGGGTGGGGGTTCAGCCCACCCGCTCCGGGACACCGGAGCGCCACACATGGCCGGCTGGCAACCGGCTTACCGCGGCCCCGGCTCTGGGGGCACCCAGGCCGGGGTCGCCACCATGGCCCAACTCACAGGGCCATGGGGACACACAGGGATGGTGTTGCCCGGCAGGGGCACCATCCGGACGGCGTTGCCCGGCAGGGGCACCGTCCTCCAACTGGGCCCCGTCCTTGGGCCCAGCACACACAGCGCAGCACCAGCATGGTGCTTCTCAAAGAACGACGCTGGAGCCAGAATGGGAGTGACTGGCGAGCCGGAAGCAGCTCGCCTATTTTATTATGTTGGTCACGTGGCTACTGCCACGTGACCCATTACAACATCCTGGGAGCTACCATGCTCCCAGGAGGGGTTCACATGCAACATACCCCTGGCATTTTGGTGAAATGGCATCCCTGGGAGAGAGACAACCATGTACAGTATTTGAGAGCTATATATGAGAATATAACATGATTCTTGTATGAATGGGTTGATTACAGTAGTTGGGAGGGCTCTGATCAATGACAAGTGGATTCCCTGTGTGTTGAATGTTTGAAAATGCTTTATTCTCCTTTCTGTAGGTCACGGCAAATGGTTTGGCTTTGGGATTGACTATCATGTATTCCAGAGTTTGTTTCCCATGATTGATGGTGACCTTTTATCACACCGGTAAACCGCTAGTTTGGCATATTTTTTCCACAATCTCTAACCAGCTTTTGTTACCCTGTGGCACTTTCCTCTATCCCCTGCTTTTTTGCTCCCACTCTGGTGTACGACTGCAGATTTTGCTGTGGGACTGTTCTGCTTGTATCTTGTGGGAGTTCGGAGACTGGGGTTGTTCTTCCCCATTCTTCCCGTTTTAAATCATCTTTTCTTGTCCGTGTTAATCTTTGGACAACTGCCGCCGAAATAGGTATGGCAGGTTCAAACAATTTGCCTCACTGTTGGTCACTTTTGCATTCATTTTCCACCAGTCCGGTGGTGTTTTATCAGGCGTGTGGAGTTGTGCATGTGGACATGCGGATTCCCTCACTTTTTGCATCGGTACACTGTAGGGTTTGGGAAGTTAAGCTTTCTGCCTTCCCACTGGCTCCTTTGAATTATAAATTGTAATTCACTGGGTATTTTTTCTTTGAATTAAGTTGTCTTTTGTAATGAATATGTACAATTAATTTTGCCCCTAAAAATGTTTTTTCTTTGCATTGGTAGCATTTTTAGTGGTTTGATTTCCCCTGATGAAGACGTTCTTGAATATCTATACGTAGAAACCGGTTGGGACTGGTTGATTGCAGGGTCCTAGAAGTTGGTTGGGAACTCTGGCTTTTTGAACTGAAGACCTATGTTCAATAAGTGTTACATTGCAAATTATGTGTTTCTGCATGTCATTTTATTATTGATTGTGGATGTTGCTTGATGTGTATTATTGGTATGTTTGAGTAAAGTGTTTTCATAACTGGCACACTAGGTGTATATATAATTGTTTAATGTTGTGTTAGTAGTGGGCAGTTCATTTGAATTTGACTTTGGTCTTCATCACGAGTTGGGCGGTCTCCCGACTGTGATACCATCCAACTGGATTTGCGTTGCTGCCCACCCATCTGGTGGTATAACCACCGGATAACGGGTTCGGCGGTAAACGTAATTCCCCATTCCCCATTGGGTTCGCTGGCAATATTACTGCACAGTAATTGCACCGAAAATCAGCATTTTTCCGTCGCATTTACCGCCAGCTTAAAGCTGGGGGTAAATGCTGCCAGACTAGTGATTGGGCAGACACTTAAATGCGACGGTAATATCACTTATTAGCTGTGATAAGGCCCTTTGTCCTTAAAATGACTGTATGATCAATTTTTCATTTTATAATAAAAAAGAAGCTTTTTGAATAAATACAATCAAGAACTTTTTTTCAATTCCTCCTGAAGATTCTCCAGATCATTTAATGTACCATCTTTTAATTTGCAAAAATAAAATCGTATTTAAGTGAAATGTTTGCAGCTTAAAAACACTGCAATAGTTTCCTGTCCCTGATCAAAGACAGGGTGGAGGGAAGGTGCAGTTCTGTCATGATGGTCAAGGAGATCCACACTCATGTGTTCATCAATTCCCCGCTGCAGTAAAATCCTCAATATGTGACATGCATCCAATGTAAAGAGAACATCAGATAAACAAGTATAGGGTTTACAGCAGGTTTCAGAAGTACAGGGAATTCTTCTGGCTCCTGTGCAGTAACTTTGCACATCGTTTGATTTCATTTAATCTTCTACTTTGCCATGATTTCCAGATGCTGCTCTTCTGCCCCTCGCCAACATGAACCATCAAGGGCACTCTGCGCTTGGGAAGCAAGCCCAGTAAATAGGAATGGTTGACCTGCGCTGAGTTAATTTGCACCTTTTCATTCTGAGTCCTGTAGTCCTGCTTTTATAATGGGCAAAAACGAACAGGCCGATTCATGGAATAATTAGCGCGGCGCAAGTGGGCAAAAACGTGCGAATCGCAGTGGAATAGCGAAAATCGCAGTGCAAGTGCGAAAACCGCACGAAAAGCAGCGCACATCGATTCATGGAAGGCTGTGCGCGAGAAAACCAGCGGATGTGCGATAAAAAAGTGCGCGGCGCACGTTGGCGCACAGGCCATGTAACTGCGTGCGCCAGGTCACAGCGAAAATCACACAGGCCACAGCGAAAATCGCACATAGCGCGGCGCACGCAACAAAAGTAGGCGGAACACGGGCGTAACACTCGGAATGGGGAACAACTTGCCAAAACGTGGGCGTCACGGGGGAAGTACAGGGCACAAGTGCGCGGAACGCCCACACGCTCGCCTACAACACGTATTCATGGAATAGAATAGGGCAAAAAAGCGCACACTCAAACCAGCGCACAGGCACAAACACGACCGCCACAAGAAAGCAGGCGGTAGCGTCTCTGCGGCTGTAAGAAATGTGCACCAAAAGGTGCGCCAACAAATAGCACCTATATACTGCCATGATGAATGTCCTATACTGTGGCCCTCCAGTCAAATGACGTGCAAAGGGGTACCCACAAACACGGACACCCGCTGACAAAAAATACGTGTGCGTGTATACCGGGGTGCGCGGGAAGTCTCACACGCGATTTGGCCGGGTACATGGATTACAGGGGTGCGCGGGAAGTTCCACACGCGAATGGCCCCGTGCAAGCAGGGTACGTGTATTTCAGGGGTGCGCGGGAAGTTCCACACGCGAATGGCCCCGTGCAAGCAGGGTACGTGTATTTCAGGGGTGCGCGGGAAGTTCCACACGCGATTGGCCCCGTGCAAGCAGGGTACGTGTATTTCAGGGGTGCACGGGAAGTTCCACACGCGATTTCAGCAGGGTATGTGTATTTCAGGGGTGCGCGGGAAGTTCCACACGCGATTTCATCAGGGTACGTGTATTTCAGGGGTGCGCGGGAAGTTCCACATGCGATTGGCCCAGTGCGAGCTGGGTACGTGTATTTCAGGGGTGCGCGGGAATTTCCACACGCGATTTCAGCAGGGTATGTGTATTTCAGGGGTGCGCGGGAAGTTCCACACGCGATTTCATCAGGGTACGTGTATTTCAGGGGTGCGCGGGAAGTTCCACACGCGATTGGCCCAGTGCGAGCAGGGTACGTGTATTTCAGGGGTGCGCGGGAATTTCCACACGCGATTTCAGCAGGGTACATGTATTTCAGGGGTGCGCGGGAAGTTCCACACGCGATTTCAGCAGGGTATGTGTATTTCAGGGGTTCTGGGGAGTACCACACGTGAATTGGCCGTGTGGGTCCTCCCAGGTGTACGCACCACAACCTCCACGGCCCCTGCAGGCAGCCCACACCACGGGGTCTACCCTGCACCCCTGTTCATGTCCCGCAGGCAGCCCATCCACCATGGGCATGCCCCCCAGCCAACTCACATGTCACCTTGCACTACTGATCAACAATGCATGTCTCCCACCACCCCCACCCCCCAGCCACCAGGGGCACCCAACACCAGGCCCCCACTCATGTCTCCCACCACCCCCACCCCCCTGCCACCATGGGCAGCCCCCACCAGGCCCCCATTCATGTCTCCCACCACCCCCACCCCCCAGCAGTGCAGGGGCACCCTCCACCAGGCCCCCACTCATGTCTCCCACCACCCCCACCCCCCAGCCACCAGGGGCACCCTCCACCAGGCCCCCACTCATGTCTCCCACCACCCCCACCCCCCAGCAGTGCAGGGGCAGCCTCCACCAGGCCCCCACCCAAGTCTCCCACCCCACCCCACCCCCAGCCACCAGGGGCACCCTCCACCAGGCCCCCACTCATGTCTCCCACCACCCCCACCCCCCTGCCACCATGGGCAGCACCCACCAGGCCCCCACTCATGTCTACCACCACCCCCACCCCCCAGCAGTGCAGGGGCAGCCTCCACCAGGCCCCCACTCATGTCTACCACCCCCCACCCCCCAGCAGTGCAGGGGCACCCTCCACCAGGCCCCCACTCATGTCTCCCACCACCCCCACCCCCCAGCCACCAGGGGCACCCTCCACCAGGCCCCCACTCATGTCTCCCACCACCCCCACCCCCCAGCCGGTCAGGGGCAGCCTCCACCAGGCCCCCACTCATGTCTCCCACCACCCCCACCCCCCAGCAGTGCAGGGGCAGCCTCCACCAGGCCCCCACTCATGTCTCCCACCACCCCCACCCCCCAGCAGTGCAGGGGCAGACTCCACCAGGCCCCCACTCATGTCTACCACCACCCCCACCCCCCAGCAGTGCAGGGGCACCCTCCACCAGGCCCCCACTCATGTCTCCCACCACCCCCACCCCCCAGCCACCAGGGGCACCCTCCACCAGGCCCCCACTCATGTCTCCCACCACCCCCACCCCCCAGCAGTGCAGGGGCAGCCTCCACCAGGCCCCCACTCATGTCTCCCACCACCCCCACCCCCCAGCAGTGCAGGGGCAGCCTCCACCAGGCCCCCACTCATGTCTCCCACCACCCCCAACCCCCTGCCACCATGGGCAGCCCCCACCAGGCCCCCACTCATGTCTCCCACCACCCCCACCCCCCAGCAGTGCAGGGGCAGCCTCCACCAGGCCCCACTCATGTCTCCCACCACCCCCACCCCCCTGCCACCATGGGCAGCCCCCACCAGGCCCCCACTCATGTCTCCCACCACCCCCACCCCCCCAGCAGTGCAGGGGCAGCCTCCACCAGGCCCCCACTCATGTCTACCACCACCCCCACCCCCCAGCAGTGCAGGGGCAGCCTCCACCAGGCCCCCACTCATGTCTCCCACCACCCCCACCCCCCAGCAGTGCAGGGGCAGCCTCCACCAGGCCCCACTCATGTCTCCCACCACCCCCACCCCCCAGCAGTACAGGGGCAGCCTCCACCAGGCCCCCACTCATGTCTCCCACCACCCCCACCCCCCTGCCACCATGGGCAGCCCCCACCAGGCCCCCACTCATGTCTCCCACCCCCCCACCCCTCAGCAGTGCAGGGGCAGCCTCCACCAGGCCCCCACTCATGTCTCCCACCACCCCTACCCCCCTGCCACCATGGGCAGCCCCCACCAGGCCCCCACTCATGTCCCCCACCACCCCCACCCCCCAGCAGTGCAGGGGCAGCCTCCACCAGGCCCCCACTCATGTCTCCCACCCCCCCCCCACCCCCAAGCCACCAGGGGCACCCTCCACCAGGCCCCCACTCATGTCTCCCACCACCCCCACCCCCCTGCCACCATGGGCAGCACCCACCAGGCCCCCACTCATGTCTACCACCACCCCCACCCCCCAGCAGTGCAGGGGCAGCCTCCACCAGGCCCCTACTCACGTCTCCCACCCTCCCACCCCCCAGCCACCAGGGGCACCCTCCACCAGGCCCCCACTCATGTCTCCCACCACCCCCACCCCCCTGCCACCATGGGCAGCCCCCACCAGGCCCCCACTCATGTCTACCACCCCCCCACCCCCCAGCAGTGCAGGGGCAGCCTCCACCAGGCCCCCACTCATGTCCCCCACCACCCCCACCCCCCTGCCACCATGGGCAGCCTCCACCAGGCCCCCACTCATGTCTCCCACCACCCCCACCCCCCAGCAGTGCAGGGGCAGCCTCCACCAGGCCCCCACTCATGTCTCCCACCACCCCCACCCCCCAGCAGTGCAGGGGCAGCCTCCACCAGGCCCCCACTCATGTCTACCACCACCCCCACCCCCCAGCAGTGCAGGGGCACCCTCCACCAGGCCCCCACTCATGTCTCCCACCACCCCCACCCCCCAGCAGTGCAGGGGCAGCCTCCACCAGGCCCCCACTCATGTCTACCACCACCCCCACCCCCCAGCAGTGCAGGGGCACCCTCCACCAGGCCCCCACTCATGTCTCCCACCACCCCCACCCCCCTGCCACCATGGGCAGCCCCCACCAGGCCCCCACTCATGTCTCCCACCACCCCCACCCCCAGCAGTGCAGGGGCAACCTCCACCAGGCCCCCACTCATGTCTCCCACCACCCCCACCCCCCAGCAGTGCAGGGGCACCCTCCACCAGGCCCCCACTCACGTCTCCCACTCCCCCCACCCCCCAGCCACCAGGGGCACCCTCCACCAGGCCCCCACACATGTCTCCCACCACCCCCACCCCCCAGCAGTGCAGGGGCAGCCTCCGCCAGGCCCCCACTCATGTCTCCCACCACCCCCACCCCCCAGCAGTGCAGGGGCAGCCTCCACCAGGCCCCCACTCATGTCTCCCACCACCCCCACCCCCCAGCAGTGCAGGGGCAGCCTCCACCAGGCCCCCACTCATGTCTCCCACCACCCCCACCCCCCAGCCACCATGGGCAGCACCCACCAGGCCCCCACTCATGTCTCCCACCACCCCTACCCCCCAGCAGTGCAGGGGCACCCTCCACCAGGCCCCCACCCATGTCTCCCACCCCACCCACCCCCCAGCCACCAGGGGCACCCTCCACCAGGCCCCCACTCATGTCTCCCACCACCCCCACCCCCCTGCCACCATGGGCAGCACCCACCAGGCCCCCACTCATGTCTCCCACCACCCCCACCCCCCAGCCACCAGGGGCACCCTCCACCAGGTCCTCACAATCCCCAATCATGTGCGTAATGGTCAGCCTCCACAGCCAAAAAGCCCTACCAAGTAACCCATTCACCCACATGGAAATGGAAATTACATGTCACACCCCCAATGTTCATGAAGCTAATGAACCCATGTCCGTCACACACAATGGTTGCAATTGAATGGGAAAACACCCAACATGACATGCATGAAACCAATGAGATGATACCACACAGTGAAGTATGAAAACAAAATTGTTTTGAAAAAAATAAAGAATGCTAAAGAAAGGAAACAAACTACAATGGGAATGAGAAAAAATAAGCTGAATGTCCGTATTAAAAAAAAAGAACTGCAAATCAGAATCCAAAAAAATGTCGTCCAAAGTCAAATGTAAAAAAATCTGTATGCAATAAAGAACTATGTAAAAAACTAACAAGGGTCCATGAGCCCAACTGAACAAAGGAAACCTACTAAAAAACCTAACTAAAAATCAACTATATACAAAAAGTGGAGCAGTGTCCGTCGACTCCAAATCATAATAAGAAACAAAGGAAACCTAAAACTAAAGAACTATATACAAAGGCGGCGGGCAAGTCCAGCGGCTCACTCCGTGGTGTCCCGGGCCAGGGCATCATCGAACTCCTGTTCGATGTCCCGGAGGCGGTCCAGTTCCATGGCCCCGAGGGTCCGCAGGGACGACGCCGTGTCCTCCTCCAACCCCCTGCGGATTGCCTCGAGGCACTCGGCCCGCCTCAGGGCCCTCCGCATGGAGTTCTCCGCCCTGACCATTGTGAGCCGCGCCTCTTCCGCCCGCCGCCGCTCCGCACCTATGGCGTGGCCCAACCGCTGCCACACGGAAGACACTCTCTGTCCTGGGTCCCCCTGCCCTCCGGCCGATGCCTGCCCCTCCGATGTGGAAAGCCCCGAGCCTTCATGTCTCCCACCATGTTGCTGCTGCTGCACTGCCTCTGCCCGTGCACTGCCTCCTGCTGCCTGCACATCCTCCGCCGGCTGGGGTGCAGTTGTTGATGTGGCCACCCCTGCTGGACCTCCGACTCCCGACTGTGGCAGGGATGCCTCCTCCACCAGCCTGGCCGCACCGTCAGAGGCAGCTCCACAGGGCACCCAGGTGACTGATGGGTGGGAAGATGGCACAGAGGACGACTGACGCGTAGGGGGTCCAGTTGAGGAGGGGGTCGGAGCAAGCCCCATCAGACGGAGGAATCCAGCCTGGGTGACCTGTCCCAGCAGGCTGACGTGGTCAACGAGCCATTCGAGATGACGTGCAGTCTCTCCATGAAAAGACTGCAGGTCACCTCGCATGGCCCGTTGACGCAATGCCACACCAGCCAGGACAGGCTCAACCCGGACCTGGATGGCCACGTCCGCAGGCAGAGGAAGGCCAGTTGACGTCAGCTCATCCCCTGCCTGAAAACGGGTCTGGACGTAGGCATCCGTGCTGGTGCAAGATGATGCAGGGACAGGATCGGGGACAGGATTGCACACAGGCACCTCCGCGGCGGCCTGTGCTGCCTCCTGTCCCTGGTCCTGCACTGCACCACTAGCACCAGTGGGATCCCCACCTCCAGACCCCGTCTCTGGTGCTTGCACGGCCTCCTCCTCCGCCAAACCCCCCACCAACCTGGATGACTCCGTGCCATCTTCCCCTGTTGGGCCCTGTGGGGTCCCAGCTGCCCCTTCTGCTGCCGAGGAGTCCAACTGCAACCTCCGCCTCTTGGACCTCCCCCCGGCAGCTGCGGCCTGGGACGCGGCACCGGACTCCTCACTCCCCGACGAGATGACAACATGGGAGGGGAGCAGGGCCTTGCGTCTCCGGCTGGCGGTCGGATCCCCGCCGCTGTGCTCCACAGCACCTTCTCCGCCCTCTTCATCAGTTGACGTTGCAGACAGGGAGAAACAAAACACAGGCATCAGGGCACTGTACAATGGACACATACACACATGACAGTTGCACATGAGTGGCATTGGCAAACCTCAGACATGTCATCACAATCCCCAACACACATGTCATTGCAACTCGCACACATGAGCCATACCACAGCCATATCGCAACTGCCACCACCATCCATACACATACAACAGCATGAGCAGCCAAAGGGGAGCCAGACATCACATGCAAAACAGGAAGTGCACCACACATGTACACACACCACCACACTTGCATGCATGTGTACACCTCTCCCAAGTGTCGCACTGTTCAGACGGGCATCCATGTCACATCTGCCAATCAGGCTTCCACATACCGCTGTCACATGCATCCATGTTGCATCACTGTTGCACCCTTGTCAAATACACACACATGCACATGTACACAGTGCTGATGCATGCAGCCGAAAACAACATACATGCGTGACATCACGGACATGTCTACTTACATACACATTCATCCAAACATGTGTGCCCGCACAACTGCATTTGCCATGCAAGCGTACACACACAAGCACCATCCATGTCTCACACATTACAGCCCTCGCATGTGTCAGCCCCACGGCCCTGTACACCCCCACCCATACTCGACCCCATACAAACAGATGTGCAACCTGCACACTACCGAATAATCACCACACGCACTGCTCACAATCAGGATGCATGTACACTCACCGCTCGACTCCAGACGGGTCTGCTTCTCTAGGACCTGGACATGGAGCGCTGGGGATATGCGTTCCAGGACCCCCATCTGTTCTTCCGACAAGTGGCCCCGGCGCCCCTTGGCATCCGCTGCCTTCAAGAGGCGCTGGGCCTTGTTCAGGGTCCTGGACCTGTAGTCCTCCCAGCGCTTCCTGACATGTTGTAAGTCCCGGACTGCCACCCCCTCCGCGTTGATGGCAGTCACGACGTCAGTCCAGATCCGAGTCCGTCCTTCCTTGTCGGCGCGGGAACTTCCGAAGAGGGCATCATACTGCCCCAGGACTTGCTCCACCAGGACACCAACTTCGGTGGCACTGAAGCTGGTGCCCCTCTGCCTCTCTGGCCGGGGGTTGTCAATGGTCACAGATGGTGTTTGCCCCGACATGACAACCCCAGAGGCAGGAGTGGGTGGGCAAATGGGTCCTGGGGCTGGGCTGTGGAGCGATGGAATTCCAGTCGGGAGTCTTCGGTTCCAGCAGGGGTGGTCACAGCAACAGCACCTCTGGCTGATGTGCAGGCAGCAAATGGCAGTGCACGTGGGCAGCAGGCAGTCAGGCAGCAGCAGATGGCAGGTGGGAGCGTGCTCGGGGCTCTGGGGGGCAGTAGTTCGGCCTTCTGGGCAGGAGCGTGGTCTTCCGTGTGCTTACGCGTGGCCAGCTTGGTACGGAGTGATTTGGCACGTGAAAATCCTGCACGTCAGCGTGAAAATCGAGGAAAGGCCCTTAGCGCGTAAGCGCGTCAGCACGCATACGCGATTCTATTGGACCAAAGGCCCTCAGCACGTAAGCGCGTCTGTGACGTGACCCGCACGGGTGGTTCCCACACAGCACGTGATGACAGAGCACACGTGGAAAGACTGCACGTCAGATTGTCATTGCGTGTAATTGGACAGCAAGTCAGAGTCTCATCGCGTGTGATTGGTGGAAATGGCCCTACACGCAGAAGTGACAAAGCGTGTAATTGGTGGAAATGGCCCTACACGCAGAAGTGACAAAGCATGTAATTGGTGGAAATGGCCCTAGCGCGTACACGCCGCGTAAGTGACGCTGGACGTGTGGGCCTGTATAAAAGGTACGTGTAGAACACCATTTCCTTGTACGTGCTTTTCGTGGAGAGCGAGTGGGTGAATTCTGTACTTCATGTCGTTTCACACGCGATTTACTTCACAGCGTTTCAAGTTCGTATTCCCTGTTACCTCTGACAGCTTTTTCTCTTTTTTCTCTTTTACTGGTTTACCTGGGCCTGTTCCCTCAAACAGTGTTCCCTTCTACTGTTGTCCTGTCTCCTCAGACAGCGTACAAATCTTCTTTTGGCGGGGGTGTTGCCAACCAAACGCGCTCCTTTTTCACGCTCTTTTACCTGGCAGACGGTGAGTCACGCACGTATCTAACATCTGTGCTTGCCCCGTGTGTAGCCTACCCTTTCAGAGGTCATTCTAGGCTGCGTGTGACACGCATACGTTCATTCTTGTGTTACTGGGTGCCACAGCGTAGTGCAGGTTTTTCTTTCTGCACACGTGGTCTAGGAGGGGTTGCGTGCACGTCATCTCCCTTTTTTAGGGCTCCTGTGCGTAGCGTGACCCGTCATCTTTCCCCAGGGGTTACAATCAGCCTTGCAAGAGCACTAGGGTACAATTACCATCTGGTACCCAACCCCTTTGACCCCCAATTGCCCAGGACAATAGTTTACAGCCACTCCCATACGCACATCTACATCAGTGCCATGGCTGGGAGGCGAGGATTCCGTAAGGGTGGCAAAGGTGGAAGAGCCACAAGTGGTGGCCGTGGTGGATCCGGTAGGGGACGTGGTCGTTACTTGCAGGGTGAGCCTGTCCCCCCATGTGTGGAGGACCAGTCAAGGGCACCCATAATCCCACCCCCCTCCCGTTGAGGCTGATGTGGCTGACACCATCCATGCTCAGCCCTTGTTGGACCAGCCCATTGTGGCACCAGACCTGGCTGACTCCATGGCTGACTTCCAGGTCAGCAGGCCTATGACACGTGCGCTGGTGCACGTTGATGTCACCATGCCACGTGCATCTGGGGCAGCAAGGTCATCTGCTGCACCAAGTAGGCAGGGCGGAGAGGCTGCAGGGGCAGCTGCGGCTCCATCCACCCCAGCCCTCACACACCCAGCCAGGACAGTGTCGGTCCTAGTCCATGCTGCTGACATTCCCCCTGACACCATCACACTAGAGCCAATGCCTGCACCAACTCCCATGCTGAGTGTGCAATCCCACACTCCTGATACAGAGTCCACCAGGGCTCCTGCCCCTAGTGTCCAGAGCGGCGCAGGACACTCAGGATCACCACCACCTTCCAAGCGGAAGAGGAAGAGTGCTCGTCCGGCACAGGCTGATGCCCCAGACACGGCTACACAGTCCGGCCCGTCCAGGAAGCCCAGCTTCACGGATGACGAACTGAATGCACTTGTCGAGTATGTGTCCGCACATGACAACGAGATGGTCATTGTTGCAGGATCCAAGACCACACCTGCACAACGCCAGGCACACTGGCAGACCGTTGCGGACATCGTAAGTGCCCTTGGAATCGTGAGGCGCACAGCCAATGATTGCTATAAGCGCTGGAATGACCTAAAGCGCAGGGCAAAGAGTAAGCTGGCCTCAAGTCATGCCGCAACTCTAGTGACTGGAGGTGGGTCTCCAGTAGTAGACATGGAACTCACTCCACATGAGTCAGTCGCTGGGACCTACGTCACGGAGGAACAGATCCAAGGCGTGGGAGATCTGGCTGATTACGAGGCATTGTCCGGTGAGTGCACATGCATGTGTGTGTCATCCATGTGCATGGTGTGTGTGTGAGGGCTTCTGTTTGTGTGCCAGGTGAGAGTGTGTGCGCCTGAGTCGTATGGGTCAGCCATGTGCTTCATGCAATACATCCTCCGCAGCTGCATTTGGCCATAGCAGTATCCCTTCTGCCAACAGTAGACATCTAGCCCAACTGCACGCCAGTTGCCCTTGAAGTGTCACCTTGCCACAACATATTTGCTTTTTTTTCACTGTTCATTCAGTCAGATTGTTTGCATTCCACCACCTTTACTAGGCATGTCGCAGTCCACTAGTCACATGTCTGACATGGCTATGGTAAAGTGGAGTGACTTTGTTACCTGGATATCATTTGTTCACACATGTCCCTGTGCAATTGGACCATTTCAGACTGGCAGCTCCAGGTGAAAAATCTGACCTGTTAGAATTAGAAAAGCTATTACATGCGGGAACTGGACTGAATGAATAGGTGCTGCCCTCCTCTCCATCTTCACTCAATAGCAATGGTACATGCCATCTGTGTGATGGCATGTGTGTTTCACCTGGCAATCACAGGCCAATGTGTGATGCCACTGCCAGGCAGCATGAAGAAAATGTGTTCATCTTCCATCTTGGTGTCATCAGTGTGTGCCATTTGCCTGCCCTTCATATGCAGTGAGGGTGCATGCATGGGAGGGTTTTAGTCATGTGGGACATGTGTCAATCAAGTACTGGTTCTCTTGCTTCTCAGCCCTCATTGTGTGCCATGGTGCTAATGCCTGTTTCCATTTCTTTGTTTTTATGTCTTTGCAGGGGAAGACGCACCTAATACTGCTGGGGTTGTGGAGATGGTGCAGACGGCTGACCAACCACCAGTGAGGGACGTGGTGTGGTGGTGGGTGAGAACCCACAAGTGCTGCAGGTCGTGCTCTCAAGGGGTGTCTCTGGCTGCACCTCCCCCGAGCTGTACTCAGGTGTTGATTCGGATGAGACCTACGTGCCGTCGCAGGTGAGTGTTACAGGGAGGGATTCTGTTCTGTCCCACCCACCTGCACCAGGGTCAGAACCCTCAATGGGGATGTCAGTGTTGGCAGCTACGCCTTTGATGGTTACGGATGCAGGGTCACACTCCGCGACATCTGATCCTGTTCCTGGGCCAGCAGATCAGAGGGGGAATGCAGTCCTGCAGCCTCAGGCAGTGCCGGCACAGCAAGGCGCAGTTCGCCTTGCCCCAGAAAGGTGTGGTGCCCGCCGACGTGGTGGCCGTACGCCACCTGGCAATACCGCATGGGAGCAATCCATTTACGGTATGGCAACACAACAGGCAGCGTCATCCGAGATGATGGCTCAGGCCATGGATAGGGTGGCCACTTCCATTGTCCCCCCTGAAAGGCTGATGGAGCGACTAGAGCAGGCAACCGACTCCATCTGCCAGTCACACAGGGAGGACATGTTGGGGTCCAACAGGGACAGGCGGGCGGCACTGGCGACTGTGCAGGAGGCCATCTCCATTGAGTCCCAGGCCCACAGGGAAGCCCTGAGGCAGGAGCTCCTTCACCTCAGGACGACTCTTGTTGAGCTTGAGGCTTCAACACACCAAAGGACAGAACAGCAGCTGGAGCGTCTCACCCGTACGCTCTCAGCTGAGATGCAGGCAACGAGGGCGGAGGTCCGGGCATCCCGTGAGTTGTTGCATGGGGACCTCCGCACACTCATCCTCCAGAACCAGACCTACCACACCCGCATGCTTGCAGCCATGGAGGAGCAGACTAGGGCCTTGCGTGGGCTGCCTCCCATAGTGCAACCACCTCCGGATGCAGCTGCACAGAGTGATAATAGCGACAGCAGTGATACTCCCACAATAGGGTAGCCGTGTGGGCCATGAGCCCATGGAGGTGTTTTTTTTTCCCAGGACCCACACAGGTGGGTTTTGGTGTGCACCCTGTCCTCGGACCTCCTGGGTGGCCTCCCAAACCCCCCCGGGCCCATCAATGGCCATTTTTGATTTTTATTATTTTTTTAAAAAAAATTTTATTTTTATTTTTATTTTTATTTTTAATTTCTAAATAATTTTTCCCAATTTTTTGGGGACAATTTGTTGGCTTCCGTGGTTCCTGTGGGCATACGCAGCATTGTGGCTGGGCACATGCAGGCTTGTCATGTATTTGGTTCAGATGCTTGGGTTTGAGTCACACACACCCCTCTTGCTTCCCGTTTTCATGGGCTTGCAAAGGGTGTGCCCAAGTGACAGTGAATTACACAGTGACGTTGGACTCCCATGAGCTGTGTGGGCAGTCTGTAGTCAATACTGTGTATACATTCCTAGTGCATATTGCTGTTGTGTTGTACACTGCATGTAGCATTGATGTGTAACTCATCATCTGTGTCTACCTCCCAATTTGCAGGTCCCTTCCTCATGTCTACACAAGGCCCTCTAGTCTGGAGATGGGGTCCATGTTGGCAGCAGTGCACCTACAACTCTACATAGCGCCAACACTGCACAGTTGGTAGTGGTGGGAGTGCAGGCATTTCCAGGTGGTGAGACTACTAATATATAACATTTGTGATGTCATGTTAATGGTAGTACCTGCTCAAGTTTGTTGTTGGTCCTGCATTACTGTGAGCATTTCAGGTGTTGCAAGTTTCAATTAGGGACACTCTACATTGTGACACTAGTGTCATGTTGTGGGGATTACTTTGTTTACCTGCAAATAGCATGACATGGCACGGTGTGTGGTGTGGCGGTGCTGGGGATGGGTTGGCTGACATGGCACTGTCCTCTTGTTGCATTTTGCAAGTGGGTATTCATTTTAGCTGCTTGAATGTGTTACTTCACAAAACTGCATTGGTGGTGTCTGTGTGGGTAGGGATGCACACATTGTGACACTTCCAGGTGAACAATCTCAGGCTGATATGGTTTTCACAGTTCATTCTCCAGACATTCAGGATCAGTGTCAGGTTGAGTCATCATTGATTGTCAGATGGAATGTGCCAGGGCAGTGTGCACTCCACAGGGGTGTGATTTCTATGTGAAGTAATTAGCCACTAGCTGTGTACGGGCTGCCTCCCCCCGTGCCCTTTCCCCTCCCATGCGCAGCGGCTGTGCATGTGGTTGGGGATGTGGGGCCACCACCATGTCCACGGCCAGGCCCCGGCGTGTTGCAACGTTGTGCAGGACACATGCTGCCACTATGATCCTGCACACTACTGGGGGAGCGTACAACAGCTGCCCGCCAGAACGGTCAAGGGAGCGAAAGCGTGACTTTAGCACTCCGAATGTGCGCTCCACTATGCCCCGGGTTGTAATGTGGGCTGTGTTATATCTTACCTGGGGTGGCGTGGTGGGGTTCCGAATTGGCGTCATCATGTGGGGGTTGAGAGGGTAGGCACTGTCCCCTGTGGAGGTGGTGATTGGTATCATTGGTGGGGTTGTGACCTTGCTCAGTATCTGACATGCATGCATGTGCAGTGGCATTCATACTCACCAAGCAGCCATGTATCGCCATGCCGCCCAGCTTCTAGGTCCCGGCTTAGGGTGGACATTCGGTAAATGAAGCTGTCGTGGGTTGACACGGGATAGTTTGCATATACTGAGGTGATGATTCCCTTGGCATTACATACTACCTGCACGTTGATGGAATGCCAGTGCTTGCGGTTCCTATAGATGTGCTCAGATGCCCTGGGGGGACGTAGAGCCACATGGGTGCAGTCGATGGCACCTAGCACTTTGGGGAATCGTGCCACAGCGTAAAAATCCAGGGCGGCAGCATGCCTTTCTGCAGGTGTTCTGGGCACGTATATGTGCCTGCGGACTGATGGGCGTGCAGTGATGATGTTCAAGACCTGGTGTAAGCAGCGTGACTGGGTGGCCTGTGATACACCACCCACAATGGCACTTGTCCGCTGAAATGATCCAGTGGCTAAGAAGTGCAGTACGTTGAGGACCTTCTCCAGGGGGCTGAGTGCTTGGGAGCACAGGGTGGGTGATGTGAGGTCATCCTCCCACTCACTCACCAGGTCCAGTATGATGTGTGGTGGAAACCTGTACCTCCCATGCACCTGGTCATCAGGCATCCCGAAAAGGCTGGTTCTGGGTGTGAATATTCTGGCCCTGACTATCCTCCTCCTCCTCCTTTGGTAGGCCACGCCCACTGCTGCTAGGAACGGTATGTTCATCCTGGGTCTGAGCTTGTTATTTTGTTAGCGCGCAAATTAATGCGTTGCGCGTGTTGTAGGCGAGCGTGTGACCCGCGTACCCCTGAAATCCAGTACCCAGTCCAATAGCGTGTGGAAATTCCTGCGCACCCCGGGATACAGGCGCGCTGACGTACTTGCGTGTCTAAGTATCCGCGCACCCCTGATATACACGTACATAGGCCAATCGCGTGTACGCGCACTTTTGTCCAATTACACGCGATGAGACTGTGACGTGCTGTCCAATTACACGCGATGACACTCTGACGTGCAGTCTTTCCACGTGTGCTCTGTCATCACGTGCTGTGTGGGAAACACCCGTGCGGGTCACGTCACAGACGCGTTTATGCGCTGAGGGCCTTTGGTCCAATAGAATCGTGTATGCGTGCTGACGCGTTTACGCGCTGAGGGCCTTTGGTCCAATAGAATCGCGTATGCGTGCTGACGCGTTTACGCGCTGAGGGCCTTTGGTCTAATAGAATCGCGTATGCGTGCTGACGCGTTTACGCGCTGAGGGCCTTTGGTCCAATAGAATCGCGTATGCGTGCTGACGCGTTTACGCGCTGAGGGCCTTTGGTCCAATAGAATCGCGTATGCGTGCTGACGCGTTTACGCGCTGAGGGCCTTTGGTCCAATAGAATCGCGTATGCGTGCTGACGCGTTTACGCGCTGAGGGCCTTTGGTCCAATAGAATCGTGTATGCGTGCTGACGCGCTTACGCGCTAAGGGCCTTTCCTCGATTTTCACGCTGACGTGCAGGATTTTCACGTGCCAAATCACTCCGTACCAAGCTGGCCACGCGTAAGCACACGGAAGACCACGCTCCTGCCCAGAAGGTCGAACTACTGCCCCCCAGAGCCCCGAGCACGCTCCCACCTTCCATCTGCTGCTGCCTGACTGCCTGCTGCCCACGTGCACTGCCATTTGCTGCCTGCACATCAGCCAGGGGTGCTGTTGCTGTGACCACCCCTGCTGGAACTGAAGACTCCCGACTGGAATTCCATCGCTCCACAGCCCAGCCCCAGGACCCAGTTGCCCACCCACTCCTGCCTCTGGGGTTGTCATGTCGGGGCAAACACCATCTGTGACCACTGACAACCCCCGGCCAGAGAGGCAGAGGGGCACCAGCTTCAGTGCCACCGAAGTTGGTGTCCTGGTGGAGCAAGTCCTGGGGCAGTATGATGCTCTCTTTGGAAGTTCCCGCGCCGACAAGGAAGGACGGACTCGGATCTGGACTGACATCGTGACTGCCATCAACGCGGAGGGGGTGGCAGTCCGGGACTTACAACATGTCAGGAAGCGCTGGGAGGACTACAGGTCCAGGACCCTGAACAAGGCCCGGCGCCTCTTGAAGGCAGCGGATGCCAAGGGGCGCCGGGGCCACTTGTCGGAAGAACAGATGGGGGTCCTGGAACGCATATCCCCAGCGCTCCACGTCCAGGTCCTAGAGAAGCAGACCCGTCTGGAGTCGAGCGGTGAGTGTACATGCATCCTGATTGTGAGCAGCGCGTGTGGTGATTATTCGGTAGTGTGCAGGTTGCACATCTGTTTGTATGGGGTCGAGTATGGGTGGGGGTGTACAGGGCCGTGGGGCTGACACATGCGAGGGCTGTAATGTGTGAGACATGGATGGTGCTTGTGTGTGTAGGCTTGCATGGCAAATGCAGTTGTGCGTGCACACATGTTTGTATGAATGTGTATGTAAGTAGACATGTCCGTGATGTCACGCATGTATGTTGTTTTCGGCTGCATGTATGAGCACTGTGTACAAGTGCATGTGTGTGTATTTGACAAGGGTGCAACAGTGATGCAACATGGATGCATGTGACAGCGGTATGTGGAAGCCTGATTAGCAGATGTGACATGGATGGCCGTCTGAACAGTGCGACACTTGGCAGAGGTGTACACATGCATGCAAGTGTGGTGGTGTGTGTATATGTGTGGTGCACTTCCTGTGTTGCATGTGATGTCTGGCTCCCCTTTGGCTGCTGATGCTGTTGTATGTGTATGGATGGTGCTGGCAGTTGCGATATGGCTGTGGTATGGCTCATGTGTGCGAGTTGCAATGACATGTGTGTTGGGGATTGTGATGACATGTCTGAGGTTTGCCAATGCCACTCATGTGCAACTGTCATGTGTGTATGTGTCCATTGTACAGTGCCCTGATGCCTGTGTTTTGTTTCTCCCTGTCTGCAGCGTCAACTGATGAAGAGGGCGGAGAAGGTGCTGTGGAGCACAGCGGCGGGGATCCGACCGCCAGCCGGAGACGCAAGGCCCGGCTCCCCTCCCGTGTTGTCATCTCGTCGGGGAGTGAGGAGTCCGGTGCCGCGTCCCAGGCCGCAGCTGCCGGGGGGAGGTCCAAGAGGCGGAGGTTGCAGTTGGACTCCTCGGCAGCAGAAGGGGCAGCTGGGACCCCACAGGGCCCAACAGGGGAAGATGGCACGGAGTCATCCAGGTTGGTGGGGGGTTTGGTGGAGGAGGAGGCCGTGCAAGCACCAGAGACGGGGTCTGGAGGTGGGGATCCCACTGGTGCTAGTGGTGCAGTGCAGGACCAGGGACAGGAGGCAGCACAGGCCGCCGCGGAGGTGCCTGTGTGCAATCCTGTCCCCGATCCTGTCCCTGCATCATCTTGCACCAGCAGGGATGCCTACGTCCAGACCCGTTTTCAGGCAGGGGATGAGCTGACGTCAACTGGCCTTCCTCTGCCTGCGGACGTGGCCATCCAGGTCCGGGTTGAGCCTGTCCTGGCTGGTGTGGCGTTGCGTCAACGGGCCATGCGAGGTGACCTGCAGTCTTTTCATGGAGAGACTGCACGTCATCTCGAATGGCTCGTTGACCACGTCAGCCTGCTGGGACAGGTCACCCAGGCCAGATTCCTCCGTCTGATGGGGCTTGCTCCGACCCCCTCCTCAACTGGACCCCCTACGCGCCAGTCGTCCTATGTGCCATCTTCCCACCCATAAGTCACCTGGGTGCCCTGTGGAGCTGCCTCTGACAGTGCGGCCAGGCTGGTGGAGGAGGCATCCCTGCCACAGTCGGGAGTCGGAGGTCCAGCAGGGGTGGCCACATCAACAACTGCACCCCAGCCGGCGGAGGATGTGCAGGCAACAGGAGGCAGTGCACGGGCAGAGGCAGAGCAGCAGCAGCAACATGGTGGGAGACATGAAGGCTCGGGGCTTTCCACATCGGAGGGGCAGGCATCGGCCGGAGGGCAGGGGGACCCAGGACAGAGAGTGTCTTCCGTGTGGCAGCGGTTGGGCCACGCCATAGGTGCGGAGCGGCGGCGGGCGGAAGAGGCGCGGCTCACAATGGTCAGGGCAGAGAACTCCATGCGGAGGGCCCTGAGGCGGGCCGAGTGCCTCGAGGCAATCCGCAGGGGGTTGGAGGAGGACACAGCATCGTCCCTGCGGACCCTCGGGGCCATGGAACTGGACCACCTCCGGGACATCGAACAGGAGTTCGATGATGCCCTGGCCCGGGACACCACGGAGTGAGCCGCTGGACTTGCCCGCCGCCTTTGTATATAGTTCTTTAGTTTTAGGTTTCCTTTGTTTCTTATTATGATTTGGAGTCGACGGACACTGCTCCACTTTTTGTATATAGTTGATTTTTAGTTAGGTTTTTTAGTAGGTTTCCTTTGTTCAGTTGGGCTCATGGACCCTTGTTAGTTTTTTACATAGTTCTTTATTGCATAGAGATTTTTTTACAGTTGACTTTGGACGACATTTTTTTGGATTCTGATTTGCAGTTTTTTTTTTTAATACGGACATGCAGCTTATTTTTTCTCATTCCCATTGTAGTTTGTTTCCTTTCTTTAGCATTCTTTATTATTTTCATTACAATTTTGTTTTCATACTTCACTGTGGGGTATCATCTCATTGGTTTCATGCATGTCATGTTGGGTGTTTTCCCATTCAATTGCAACCATTGTGTGTGACGGACATGGGTTCATTAGCTTCATGAACATTGGGGGTGTAACATGTAATTTCCATTTCCTTGTGGGTGAATGGTTTACTTGGTAGGGCTTTTTGGCTGTGGAGGCTGACCATTACGCACATGATTGGGGATTGTGAGGACCTGGTGGAGGGTGCCCCTGGTGGCTGGGGGGTGGGGGTGGTGGGAGACATGAGTGGGGGCCTGGTGGAGGGTGCCCCTGCACTGCTGGGGGGTGGGGGTGGTGGGAGACATGAGTGGGGGACTGGTGGAGGCTGCCCCTGCACTGCTGGGGGGTGGGGGTGGTGGGAGACATGAGTGGGGGCCTGGTGGAGGCTGCCCCTGCGTTGCTGGGGGGTGGGGGTGGTGGGAGACATGAGTGGGGGCCTGGCGGAGGCTGCCCCTGCACTGCTGGGGGGTGGGGGTGGTGGGAGACATGAGTGGGGGCCTGGTGGAGGCTGCCCCTGCACTGCTGGGGGGTGGGGGTGGTGGGAGACATGGGTGGGGGCCTGGTGGAGGGTGCCCCTGGTGGCTGGGGGGTGGGGAGACAGTGAGCTTCTGGGGGAATGAGAGGAAAGGAAGAGTACCTCTGAGGAGGTGCAGTTGGAATTTTGACTTTTTTGATACATCAGCGATGTGGGCGGAGAAGGTGAGTGTGGAATCAAAGGTGACACCAAGGTTCTTGGCCTCGCAGGTAGGGATAGGAGGACGGCCAAGGGAGGACGGCCAGAGAGTGAGGGGAAAGGAAGGTGATGGTGTGCCGATGAGGAGGATCTCAGTCTTGCTGGCATTCAGACAGAGATCGTTGGCAGCACACCAATCTTGAATGGCAGTTAGGCAATCAGTGATGAGAGAGGTGGAGGAGGTGGCCGAGGGCAGCCTGAAAATGAGCTGTGTGTCATCTGCGTAGCACTGGAAGTTTGAGCAGAAAATGGCAATACAGCGGTCGAGAGTTGATAGGTATTGGTTGAAAAGCCATGGCAAGAGGTGATACCCCTTGGGAACACCACAGGTGGAGAGGAAGATAGATGATAGGTAGGACCCAAGTTGGACCTGGGAGGGTCGATCAGAGAGGAAAGAGGTCAGCCAGGCCAGAGCCTGATCGGGGATGCCCAGGTTATCACAGAGATGGTTGAGCAGGATGGTATGGTTGACGGTGTCGAAGGCAGAGGAGAGATTGAGTAGGATGAGGACAGAGGGAATGCTAGAGTCAAGGTTGGAAAGCAGATCTTCACGGATGTTCAAGAGAGCAGTTTCCGTGCTTCTGCCAGATCTAAAGCCAGACTGATGGTCATGGAGACAGCCAACAGAGTCAGAATGAAGGATTAGCTGAGAGATGGCCAGCTTTTCAAGGAGTTTGCCCAAGAAGGGGGTAATGGAAATTGGGCGCTAGTTGGCCGGACAACAGGGATCAGCTGTGGGTTTCTTGAGGGGAGGATGCACAAGGGAGTGCTTAAGAGGGCAGGGGAAGGATCCTGAGGCAAAGGAGTGGTTGCAGAAATCGGTACGGGCCGGAGCGAGGGTATCAATGTGGTCCTTGATAGTTTTAGAGGAACAGGGATGAACCTGTTATGACGAGGCTTTCATAGATCGGACTTGGCTAGTGACCTCATCAAGGGAGAAAAGAGGAAAGGAAGAAAAGGAGGGAGGGGCGATGGCTGGAGGAGGGTCAGTGAGTACAGACGAGAGGGGAGAGGGGAGGGAGTGGAAGAGAGGGTGGACAAGATGTCCTGGGTTTGTTAGATAAAGTGAGAGGCCAGGGCATTGTAAAGAGCCTGAGAGGCAAGGGGAGGGGTAGAGACTGCAGAAGGGTTGGCCAGCTCCTTGCAGATTTTAAAGAGTTCGGCCGAGCTGGGCTTGAATGTGGACTCTCTTCTTGGTATGGACAGAGAGATGGTATTGCCTTTGGAGTAGGCGACAGGCCAGTTTGTCAGAGGATGAACAGGAATCCCTCCATTTTCTCTCAGCCGCCCTACAATTACTTTTAAGTGTATCTAGGTCAGAGTCATACCAGGAATTGCACTTGGCTTTGGACTTCAGGCGGATCCTCATGACAGGGGCAAGAACATCAAGAGTATCAGAAATAGAACAATAGAGAAGAGACAGGGCTGTGTCAGGGTATGAGTCAGCCAGAGGATGTGGAAGGGGAGAGTAGGTGGCAGCAAAAGCCTCGACTGACACACGCTTCATGGGCCGGAAATCCAGGAAGGTAGGTGGCAGTGTTGGGATAGGGTTGGCATGGGGGATGAGAGAGAGAGATAAGAGGAGAGGAGGTAGTGGTCACCCCAAGAGAGGAGAGTGGAGAGAGGGATAGAGAAGGAGAGGCTAGAGGAGATCAAGTGTGTGCCCTGCAGAGTGGGTTGGGCCAGATGGGAGGATAGAGAGGGAGAGGGAATTGCAGAGGTTGCGAAAGATCAAAGTTGAGGGACAGGGAGAATCAAGGTGAATGTTGAGGTCACCAAGGAGGAGGAGTTGAGTGGTTGAGGCCAGAAGAGAGGAAGAGAGGAAGAGTAAAAGTAACTACTAATCTTGACATCCCTCTCACATTCGAAGCTCTGACTAGGTTTGAGCTGCATGAGCACATCAAGTGTACTTTGTACTTCAGTTACCAGCAGTCTAATATGTCTCCCCTGGGTGTCAATCAATGCTCTCATGGCAGAAACCATCGCTCAATGTTTGTTTGTTTGTTTGTTTATTTGTTTGTAGCATGCACCAGACCGGAGGTATCAGGGTGCGGAGACAAAGGATATTTTAAGCCTACAAGGTTAGATAGTGTAGTACAGTAGAATTTACAAATTTACATGTTGCATGTTAAGGTAAGTAGTTTACAAAGATCAATAATATAGTACAGTGGAATTTACAAATGAAAAACATTTACATGTTGCAGATGGACGTGGGAGGCTTAAGAATTGCATATAGTAGCACAGAGGAATAAACAGACTTACATATTCCAAGTTAAGGTATGCAGTGTACAGGTTACAGTACAAGGCATAGAAGAGTTGGCAAGGATCTACAATAAGTAGGATGGCAGTCATGTAAAGGTAGGTATTCTTGGGAAAGGGTTAGGGGCCCTTCTCTCCCTAGTCTGGATTTGGATTTCATTAGATTTAAACCAATTGTTAATGTTGCACCTGAAGTGTTGGTATGATTGGTTTTCCCTCAGATGTGGAGGCAGGGAGTTCCATAGTTGGGCAGCTTTGAGAGGGAAGCTATTTCCCCCAATGGTAACTCGTTTGAATGGTGGAACTGTCAAGCAGTTGGCGTAAGTTGATCTTGTGGGTTGGGTAGTCTGTCTTTTATTAAACCTCTTAGTGAGGTATGGGGGTGCTGCATTGTTGAGAGCTTTGAAGGTGGCAGTTTTAAGTTTGATTTTATCAAGAGTAGACAGTTATTATTTCTCCTTACTGAGGAGATGTGATCTCTTTTGGACATTCCTATCGCCGCTCTTAAGGCATTATTTTGGAGTAATAGTATTTTCTTAGTGATATATTTATTGGCACCAATGTAAAGAGTGTTACAATAGTCCAACTTGGATAGCACAAGTGCTCTTGCCAGTGTGGTACAACTATTTGTAGAGAGGAAGGGTTTAGTTGATCTAATCAATTTACACGTGTAAACCGTGGCAGATCCCATAGCATTTACTTGTTTTGTCAAGGTGAGACCAGATTCCAGGTAGAAACCTAATGTGTTTACCTCCATCATTACCTTAATTGTATTGCCATCTATGTTAAAGGAGGTATATTTGTGGCCCAGTTTCTTAATATTGGGTGGGGTCCCCAGGATAATGAGCTCAGTTTTATCATCATTCAGGCATAGGCCATGGAGTGCCACCCATGCCTGGATGATGAGGTATATCCTATTCACCAAGGCCAAATCCTGATTGTAATCCCCTGTAAGTGGGAAGAGAATCTGAGTGTCATCTGTATAGTTAGTGTAGGTGACACCAACACAATCCAGATCATCAAAGAGGGGCTTGGTGAATATGTCATACAGAGCAGGGGAGACGCAGGAGCCCTGGGGGATACCACATGCAATGGGGATAGGATCAGCTGCTTCTGAGGTAGAGAAGACTCTCATAGTTCTTTCGCTCAAGAAAGATTGGATCCACGCAATGGGGTGTTGCGAGAAGTGGGCAGCCGATTCTAAGTGGTTGCAAAGAACAGTGTTCTGGCTAAAAGTTTGGTGAGCAAGTGAGCAAGGAGGAAGTTTTGGATTTTGCTCCCCGCATTAAATTGGATTTCGCTTCTGCAGTGCAAGGAAACCCAGTGAGTGAGCGAGTTGACAAGGAAAACCAGTGCTGGTTCCTTTAAATCTTCACGTGGAGGCGTGGAGGCGTTGCTTTTTAAGCACCTGGGTCACGCGAAGCGCCTGCACAAAGTGTTCTGGCTAAGTGTTTGGTGTTCGGTGCTCGGTGAGACGTGAGTATGTGGCGCAAGCTGTTTTTCTGCTGAACTGTTGTTAATCAAAACCCTGGGCCAATTTTGTAATCGATGGTGAGTCGTGGGGGATAGCCGGGGGCTGTGATCACTGATTATTGACGGTAACGTTTCCTTTGGAGTATTCTAATACTGATTCCAAACAACGCCGGACTATACAGAGATACAACCAAACAATTCTAGTTAATTAAAGAGTCTCCTTGATTCATACTGTATATCGCATCTTCAGGACGGGGGGGGAGAGACGGACCTCTGGCGGGTCCTTAAGCTGTCAGGCGTTCCCCGTGCCTGACAGGTTTTGGTATACCCACGTACTATTGCTTCAGTGATATTAACTCTAATCACCTTAATCACTGACTGATCCTATCTCCTTGTGCATTCTTAGTTCCGGTGACTGCGGGGTGCACCTATTGGCTTCACCCTTTCCCCCGAAATTATTTAGTGTTTCGGTATTTGAGCAATCCCAATGAGATCAGGCTTACTTAGTGGGGCTGGCCTGTTTACGCCTGCACAGGAGCATATGGTGGTACCCTGTGGAGTAAGTGGAATCCTGTTGGGGGACCACACAACAACATCATTGAATATGCAAGGTCCACCTATTTTGGTGAACATATCTCTTCCACCTGAAACAGGAGTCACATTTGCTGCTGATGATGAAGCAAAAACATGTGAATCCCAAGAAACGGCCATTCAATTTGCCTATATGCCTGGAAATCCACCCCCTCCTCTTGAACCACCTGTGACTATCTGTAATGGAATGAAGGAGGTAGAGGGTAGGGTGGAAAGTTTATCCTGACCAAGACACCCCAGCACATAAGAAGGGGTACCAAGGGGCATCCTCTAACTTCTTAGCATCCCGGGCGTCCAACTTAACCCTACTCTCAAGGCCAATTTCTGGCCAAAGGGGTATGGACCATTACTTTGTCAAATCTTCCACAACGGGTACAGAGATTAAATCTTAGCCACCACTAAAGGGGGCAGCAATGCTTGACCATTTGGTGATGGCTTCACAGCCCAATTTTGGGGGGCTTGGAGACTTGACAGACATTAGCATTATTGAATTGGCTGATCAAGCGGAAGGTGAATTTGAAGCCCTGAATATTGAGCTTTCTAAACTGCAGCCACCAAATCCTTGTAATGCCCCCACGTTTGACTCTCCAACTCCCTTGGTTGATGTAATAAATGAAGAATCATCACGCCATGACCAAGAAGATCGACAACCATATTCCCAAACAGGGGATGGTGCAGGAGTTCATGAAGGCTCCTCTGAGTTACATCATACTTTGAGGGAGGTCAAAGAGCTCCTATATTTGCCTATCTCACCCCACTGTATCGGCCTTAAATATGGTGTTAAGCTATTTTGTTGCCCTATATGACAACATTTGGGCGGAACTGAAATCTACTAACATTACCTTAGCCGATGTTACCCAAAAAGTTGAAGAGCTAGGGTCTGAGGTTTGCTTTGCTAATTTGGGGATATGCGAGGAGTTGGAACCTAGGAATGAACAGCAGTTGAAGGTACATTTTGACAATGACCTGGGGGTCTGTCATTGAAATCTCAGACGATCTAGGATCGAACGATCAGCTGACTCCCTTGGAAGTGAGCTCTAAACAAATAGTAACTAATCCTCAAATTGATAACCAAGTACGGGGTACTACTGGTACAGATGTTGGCATCATTGATACCACTAATGACCAACCCCATGTTGGGGAGGAGGTAAAAGAGCCCATGGAAGGTGAAGGGGGTCTATCCAAAGGGCAAGCGCCCGCTTCCAAAAAAAACTACTACTGTATTGAAGGGTAAAGCGTCGAAGCGGAGAGCTGGGGCCAGGAAAAATAGAATTCTATCTCTGAGAATGGCCCACTGCATGCTGTTTCGTGCTAGATTGCCTCCTGTACTGGAACAAGTGATCCCAATCCATGATCCTGTGTTAAATGCTCAGATTATACCTGTGAATGTTATAACTCTGCCTGATAGGTTGGATTGCACACCTACTCCCTTAATTTCTATTACAGAGCCATTTGTAAAGAGTGTGGAATTTTTAGAGGGTAGGGGGGCCCCCGATATGAGTCTTGGTCCGAGGTTGAAAGGCTCTCCCACTATTCCATTTCCATTTCCCTATTCTACAAGGTTTTGGGGTGAGCAGGGAGGGGGCATTCACAGATTTGGCCCATTTTCCAGCCAATTTCAGTCTATTTGGGGTCCATCAGAGGGAGCAACTACCTCTGCGCATATGCCAGGGAATAGCGTGGAAGGTAAAATGGTGCCTGTATGTACGACAGTAAGCCATTTGGTTGACTCGAATGAGGCACTGACTGAGGGCCCTAGAGGTGTAAATGATGCTCTCCACCCTATGTTGGTTACAGAGGGTACTTCCAACATACAATTGCTACCCCTGTGTCCCAATCCCATTTTGACCCTAGATAGGGTGGTGGCAGGTTCTGGAATGGGAAAATCAACATTCCTTAAAGAGGTGGTCGACCTCCCCCTGAATCTAACTATCCCAGAGTTTCAGCTGGAATGAAGGATCTGTTGCAGCATCGTCATTATCCTTCAGGTTGTGAGAGAACTCACCAAAGCATCTGTTGGGAATGGTGATTCATTGCATGGTCCTCTAAGTGCTCCATCGAATATATATTCCTACTCTGATGCCCTGAAAAGGAAAGTTGATAAACAACACACTGAGAAGGGTGGGGGTTGCAAAATACATCAAGTTAAGATCTATTGTACTTTGGGCTTAGATTAGCAGATTTGTATGAACCAGCCAAAATCTTTGGCCATCTTTGCGGCTATCCCAAGCTTGGCTTTGGTGTCATCCGCTGATATTGGGAGGGTTTCCTTCTGAGTTAGAGAGGACTTGAGCAATAGTATTATGTTTCTATCCTCGCCAGTGGTAAGAGAACTAATTCTTATCCAAAGCGAAGCATTGGCAGTATTGGGTTTTGAAGTAGGGGAATCCATCAGAATGGTGTGAGCCAATCCCCTGTTAGCATACCTAAGGTTGCCGCTATTTCTGAGAAACTGGCCCAAAGTGGAGTGGCAAATGATATGGATGGGGCATCTATCATCTCCACTCTATGGCAAAAACTGGTCCCATGAGAAGGATACCTCTTCGGGTAACCATTGGAAGAGTATAGCGTTATGTTTGAAATCTAGGAACACCCGAGGCAATGTTCATCTTTTTACTAATACTGTGTGTATGAAAATGTTGAGAATGGGCAATTTTATTTTTCTGCAGGAGACATAGTTAACATCAGCACCCACTCTGGACGGATAGAGTGTTTTCATCCAATCTGCTAGAGATGGGATGGGGGTAAACCCTCGGGTGGCCTCTTGACTGCAGTCGATGTCTCTCTTGGCCTTAGTGGGGTGGTAATTGCAGACCTGACTTTTGGTGCCTTGGGGGTTGATTGTAGGTCAGAAGATGGATCGATTAATCCCCTATTGCTCAATATCTATTGACACAAGGGTATTGCATTGGTTGATCCGTTTGTAGACGGGCTCTGCCGGGTGGTGGATGAGTGGATGGAAATTCACCCAGAGGGTAGGGTTGCAGTTATGGGAGATCTAAATGCAGATTGCACTCATTCTCATAAATTGTGGGAACTGGAAGAGATTTGTGGGGGTAACTCAGAGAAGCAATCTGTTGGACAGAAGTGGAGAATAGGTCTGGGTGGTAGGGGGCTGTTCCCTTTGGTGGGAAAAATCATTGAACCACAGAACATCAGTGAATGGCATACATGGCACCGAGGGGACCGCTCATCCTTGATTGATTATATTTTTGTAGACACTTCCCTAATGAATTCTTGCCTGGCATTTCAAATTTTTAAAAAACGATTGGAGCAACCATTGCATTCTTACGGCACAATTTAATTGGGTCCTTAATATCAGGAAATGTTGGCAACAATTACAATTGATCGATGAGGCAAGGCGCAATGCTGTTAACTATGTCTTCTCTGAACTTCAACATATATCACGCACTGAACTGCTCAACTTATTATTGGAAACTCCAAAATTTTAATGCACCTGAGTTCCAGTCGTTTGTGGGTCAGATGATAGACAAGATGGTCCCGAGGAGGAGAGCAATCGGCCTTGGTCAAGTTAGACATGCCCACTGCTATGATGTCAATGTTGCATCTGCAAAAAAGACCTTACAGGGATCAGCGAAGCAGATTCAGAGTACCGTCTAGGACAAAGCTATCCATAGGAGGCTAATTGGGAAGCTCAAGCAATCGTATAAAAACACTGCAAATCAATTAAGTCTGTAATGTTTCAGAATTATGCAGAAAAGATGCTTGGGGCCCTAATTGCTGCCGATGTAATTGCATTTTGGTATAATTATACCACCTGTCAGTCGAATTCAATATCAGAACAAGATTGGATTGAGTTCTTGGGGGAAAGATTTGGGAAATCCTCTATTGACCCTCCAATGGTTTTGGACTTGACTAGAGAAAACAGGTGGAATCCCCAAGTTGAATTGGATGCCATCCTAAAACTGATCTGCAGATGTTAGCGATCAAGGGCCCCTGGACCAAACAGCCTCACAAATAATACCTTCAAGGACAACCCAAATTTATGGGCCAAGTTGTTGCGCCTGGAGTTCAGTGATATATTGTTCTCGGGGTGAGCCCCGTATCTTGGAACACAGCTCATGTTGTCCCGCTCTTCAAGTGTGGCAGCAGGACTGACCCGGTGAATTATCATTCGATTTTGTTAATCAATGCGGACTGCAAGATCTTTTCATCCTTCCTGCTGTCACACTTGGAGGAGTGGGCACACAGGTGTCACCCGCTGGATCAATTCCAGACAGGCTTTAGAAGGGGCCACTCGACCAAACTGAAGTGCGTGCAAGAGGCAGCATGGTTGACACCAGGGGGTTGCAATTACATGGCCTCAATTGACCTGACGGCCGTGTTCGACCGGGTTGACCAAGGCAGACTATGGCAAAAGTTAGCTGGTTGGGGCCTTCCTTCAGGGCTCTTGAGGCTAATCAGTGGGGTTTATGAAAACTGTAGGGTTCAGGTTCGATTGAATCCAGGAGGTGATCTTTCAAGGAGAATTAGATCATTTCAGGGGGTCAGACAGGGTTGCACATTGGCTCCCTGGCTATTCAACCAATACTTCTCAGATGTAGCCATCTCGCTAATTAAAGAAGGACTCCTTGCCCCTAAGATCGGCAAGGATAACATTATTTGGCTTGCATATGCCGATGACCTATTTATTTTTGATAATACCAGTTTGTGGCTGCAACGGTCTCTGACTAATTTTGAAGCAAATGCTAAAGCCAATGGGTTAACAATCAATCCTTCTAAAACTCAAATTCTATCTTTTAGGAGTGCAAGGGTAATGACTTCTGGCTACATAGGTAAGCTGGGTGAGACTCCCCTGAAATTGGTTAAGACAGTGCGATATTTGGGGTTCACCTTTTCAGCCTATCCGGGATCTAAGGTGTTAATTGAGCCCATTTTACATAAGGCGAAACTGCTTGAAGCGCAGGTGGTCAGGACTGACCGAAAGCTTGGTAAGTTTTCCCTGAAACCCGCTCTGATTTTCTATGAGAGTAAAATCATACCCAAATTAATTTATGGCCTAGAATTGCTTTCTGAGAGAGTGAGTGATACATTGAACCCTATAGAAGGCCGCATTTGGAGAAGATTGCTGGGTATGCCGAATGCAATTCCGACCTCTGCAATAAGGTTTGATTTAGGAATTGTATCGATGTGGGCATGGGTACAGAGGGCCTGTGTATCCCTGTACTCAAAAATGAAAACTGGAATAACAAACACACTGTACCATCTGATGGGTAGAAACCTGGATCTCTCGTACACACTGATTTCTTTAAGGGATCGATCGGATGCCATACTAGAGATTGGGATGTCCATAGAGATCTTGATTTCTAACCCTATGGGCCTCATTACAAATATGGAGGTAGCCATGCCCTCAATAAGGTCAGGTCATGGCTGCCTCCATACCGCGTTCCAGTACCGGGTTCCTCCAATGAGGACTTCCCGGGCCATTCCAACCTTGGAGGACCCGGCAAATCCTCACTGGAAAAACTCATCCACATTCCCATTTGAGCCCCCGTAGGGCACAATGGGAATGGAGAGGGAGCTAATAATGGGCCCGTTATTAGCTCCCTGGTCCCCTCGCGGAACCCCTCGTAATAGGGCGTCCCATAATGAAGGGTGCCGGTCCCGTACCAGATCCCTTCATTACGGGAGCGCCAGCCTCGTAATGAGGCCCTATGTCTGTAAAAGGTGCATTATTCGATTTTGATTGGCGTCAAACTGTCGGTAAATTTCACTCTTATCCGTCTTTACTTCATTTGAATCATGAACATAGAGCCCGTGGTTCGCCTTCCAAGATCATTCTACAATTTCTGGATAGACAGTACCGAGGTATTGTCCTTAGGGCCAGATGGAATATCCTGCATACTAGAGACATCTTAGTCAGAAGAGGGCTGATTTCGGCAGATCGAGCTATATGCCGGTTTTGCTTGGCAAATTAGGAGTCCTTAAAACATCTGGTTATGGAGTGTGTGACATTACATCCACTTAGGGTTAAATAATGGGAGCGCCTCAATGTCAACTCCTTTATATATGGCATGGAAACGATGTCTGAGTATTCAAACCATTCATGAGGGCTTAGCTCTATGCAAATTTATTAAAATTTTAAATTTATAACATAGAGCACATTTTTCTCTCTTTTGTTTTTTAATTGTTCATTCGTAAAGTTATTTTTCATCAGATAGAAAGTACTATCATTTCTTTGTACTTGAAGTATTTAGTATGTTGGAAATGACTGAGCGTAAAGTTTGGTTATAATGATCATTGTATTCATTATTTTCGTTTTCTTTTACTGTATTTTTTCTTTTCTTTTTTGATTGTATTAATGGTGCAGATGATTTGGAATCTGTCTTTTACCTTTGTGAACGTTTTAATCCTTTTTACTTGTCTTTGATGTTTTGTAAAGTTTTGAATAAACCATATACAATAAAAATAAAAAATAAATAAAAAAGAACAGTGTGGTCCACCAGGTCGAATGCTGCTGAGAGATCTAGGAGGAGTAATAAGGAACATTTACCCTGGTCTCTCAACTCGTCAACGTGGGCTTTAAGGTCGATGAGTGCTGTTTCAGTTCCGTGCTGATGTCTGAAACCTGATTGCCTGATACCCAGGAGTTTGTTCTGTTCCAGAAAGCACTGAATCTGTAAGTATGCCACCTTGTCTAGTATCTTAATGAGGAATGGCACCATTGTTATTGGTCTGTAGTTTGTGGGTATAGCAGGGTTGAGAGTTTGTTTCTTCAGAAGAGGTAGGACCCATGATTCCTTGATATTACTTGGAATAGTGCCTGAGGTAAATGACACGTGAATAAGCTTGGAGATAAAGGATGAGAGATCTCTTACTGCGTCTTTTATAATTTGGGCAGGGCATTGGTCTCCTCAGCAGTTAGAGACTTAAGAGAGAGTATAATTTTTTTCAACTTCTAATATTGCGGGTTTTTTTTAAAATTAAAACAAAGTTCTGGTTTCAGTAAATTCGAAGTATTTTTAGGTTGGGTAATGGATGTTGGTACGTTTGGTTTTATTTGGGCCATTTTTACTTGAAGCGTGGCAATTTTGTCAGTGAGTGCTTTCTGTATAGCAGCACACCATGTCTTGTCTTTAACACAATTGTCAGGTGCAGGGATGGGGTTTTCTAGTTCCTTTAGTATAGCAAAAAGTTCCTTTGTACCTGATTTGGCCTGTAGTATCCTATCGTCAAAACTTTCTTTTTTAGCTCGTCATATTTCATTTTTATATTTTATGGAGATATTGATAAGGTTCATTTTGTTAATCATAGAAGGTGTAGATCCCCGTATGGATTAAATTTTTCGTTTTTCTTTTCTCAGTGACTTAAGGTATGGTGTAAACCAGGCATTGAGATGCGCTCTTGGTTTACTGCTCCTCATTTCTAAAGGGGCAATGGTATTGATAGCTTCTGATACAACTTTGTTAAAATTCAGTCACTAAAGAAGATGGATCAAGTGAGTCTGGGAGTGAATTTAACATGGGGAGTATGAGAGGTAGAAGACTGTCTGAGGTTATTTTCTTTTTATTTCTAGTTAGCATAGCAGATGCAATAGGATTGTTAGGGATTTGGTTAGTTTTAGAGTCTATGGTGAAGGTTATGAGCGAATCGTCAGTCCAAACCTGGGGGCTGATGTTTGTGATGTTGATGTTGCAATTGTAATCGGCTACCCAGTCGAGAGTTCTGCCCTTGTTGTGGGTAGGCTGAGTTACTTTTTGCAGGATGCCAAGTTCAGCGAGGGCATTAGCGATGGATGTGGCTTGGGTATCATTGGGGTCATTATAACCTAAGTTCATGTCTCCCAGTAAGAGAACCTGGGATGCATTTTTTAAGTTATCTGACAGTCGCATGGACAGGTCCTCTTCGAAGGAGCCAATGGGGCCCAGGGGCCTCCCGATAAGGTGTATGGTAATAGTTTGTGAGTCTGAGCTAGGTAATTTTATAGTGAGGGATTCGCAGGAGTTAACGTGCGTTGGAGCTGCTAGTCTCATAGCTAATGTAGATTTAGCTATAACTGCTATGCCCCCACTGCGGGTATTAGCTCTATTTTCTCTTACGATCATGTAATTTGGTGGGACAGCAATCATCAAAGTTGGGCCTGCTGCCTGGTGCAGCCAGGATTCAGTGATGGCTATGAAGTGGTAGTTTTCTGTTTCTATCAGATAGCAATTTCTGTAGCATGTGCTACTAGAGATCTTGCATTGATAAGTGCTCCTTTGAGCGTTTAAATAGGTGAGGTTGATGTGAAGGTGGGCTTGGTATTGCTATAGCTATGAGTAGTTGTAATGTGACATGTATTAAGTTTAGGTGGTTTCAAGGATGTTTTGAGGGCAGTACTAAGGTTATTGGTACTCGATTTTAGATGGATATTTTTGGAGTAATAGGTATGACCAGACTGGAGTCTAGTTGGTGGGTCATATATTTTAGGTAGTCTTGAACGTAGCTTGAGGTTCCTGAGCAAGATGTCGCAAGGAACATTTGTTCTAGTCTTGTTAGGTGGGGCACTAGGCAGGCAATTATTTATCATTTGATCTGAGTGGCTAATCCTGGTAGCCTGTGAGGGGTTTTGGGCAGTTTGGCACCCAGTTGAGGGTAGTATGGTCATGATAGCTAATAGGTAGAAGGTTGTGGAAAGCATCATGTACTATAGTGTACAGCTGCAGTGGTACCTATGGTATTCAACTTGGCACTGGTATGGAATTCCCAGTGGGCTAGTTTGACTTGGCATGGAAATCACAATAGGCTGATTCAACTAGGCATGGAATTCACAATAGGCTAATTCGGAGGTGAATCATCGCGGGTACATATCCGGATGAGCAGACTTGCCTGATAAAGTTTGGCCTAGCAATGTTTAAACAGTTAGCTTGACACATTAAATAATAGCAGTGGTTGCAGTGTTTATATGCTGGTACTACATGGAGGAGTAAGGCGTTTGCCTCACAGTGAGGTTGCATCAAGCGGGTAAAGGGCTATGGTGGTGCACTCGGCATTGGCTATCGGCTGATAGTATCTAGTGTGCGTATGCTTTCACCATCTGTTTAAACGGGCGGGTGAGTTTGCATCAGTGTTCACAGGTCACTTTGGAAATCGGAATGTTTTTAAAGCAGTAGCGTGACTAGACCATTTTTACTAGACATAGCAGGGACTGTTCGTTATCTTTACTCACGCGTAGTGGAGAGAGGTTTGTCGACAGTTTTTCGGCCATGCACGGACAGGCACTGACAGGGGTATACCTGTGCCTTGTAGTGTGTGCCTTAGGGTGGGTGCCGAAAGTTGTCTCCGAGGGCAATGGGACGCTCGCTATTGCTGCAAAACAGAACGAGTTTGCAGTCTATAATGTCTGCTGATGTGACAATAGTCATTGGAACACAAGCAAATGCAAGAAATCGCTTCCAAGTGCTGTCATTACTGCAGGTTCAATTCTGAACAATGTTATTCGCTCAACATTATATGCTGACGCCACCACATTTTTAAATGGAGACAGAGAAGGTCTACACTCACTATTCCACACACACAAATAAAAGTTGCCAATGGACTAGTGTTGGGGCAAGAGGTGAATAATTTGAAAACAAAAAATCTCTGAGAAGGAGAATAAGAACTTTCTATCACAGGCCAAGTAAGTTCAATTAATTACATGTATTGAATTCATGTCGCGCTTTTGCCAAAGAAGGGAATATGGCATAAGAAAGCAAATTAAGAGCTACATTGCCAAAACATTATGATGCCAGCAAGTGTGTATTAAGAGAAAAACGATAAGAGTACAAAGAAGAGGAGGAGCTCACAGAGAGAGGAAGGGCATTCCAAAATGTGGGAGCCACCAGAGAGAAAGAACACAATCGAGTCACAGCGCATGGGGGTATTGGGGTATCCAGAAGGCTAGCAGAAAATTAAATTGTGAATGAAGATAGTGAGTATGAGTATAGGACAAGACCAAGGATGCCAGATATGCAGGAGCTAAACCATGAGTACATTTGAAAACAATACACAAGAACTGGAGTAAAAGGTGGAATTCAAAAGACAGCCAGGAAATAGAAAGTAAAGCCGCAGAGATAGAAACTCCAGGAGACAGGCAGAAGAGAGCACAAATAACAGAATTAAAGATCGAATGCAACAGAGCAAGATGGTAGGCGGGAAAACCGAGAAACATGGCAGAACAGTAATAAAGCCTGGAAAGAACCAGAAAAAGAAATAAGGGGCTCAGTTGCTAAAAATGTCAAGAGAGGATGAATGTCTGAATACTGAAGAGCTGGAAATGGCAGGATCTAGCAGTACCAGAGGTATGGGACGCAAAAGTCAGATAAGAGTAAAACATGACTCCAAGTTTGCAATCTGAGGAAGACAGAGGGATGACAGAAGGAGGGAATATGATTAAGGAAGAAGTAAGGGAAGAGGAACTAGAGAACGACAGGAAAACGATGATTTCTGTTGTAGATGGATTAAGGTGGAGGAACCACACGTGCATCCCAGATGGACTGTTTGAAGGCAACCATAGACGTTATTATGGATGGATTCAGAGAAAGCAGCAAAAGAGGCACAGATCTGGATATCATCAGCATAGAATTGGTATTGTAGACCAAAGGCTTCAATTATGCCACAAAGCAAAGGGGCCCCAGAATGAACAAACCACTCGTCATCACCAAGTATACGTTACTCTACAATTCAGTGTCTTGTGCATGTCTCCTCCCATTCTATAACAGAGCATATTAAGTTGGCCTTAGCAGAGGATTATAGTGGGTCCAGTACTTGTTGTATATGTCATTATTTCCTGAAACATTTCTGAACTAAAGAAACACAAGCAATCATTAAACAATTTGTATTTAGATTTGAGTGCACCCAAATAGATCTTGCTCATCAGAAATAGATCTGTTAGAAGACGCTGCCTACTTGATATAATGTCCACCCATCCACGACATCCCATTCCTTTAATCGGAATTGCCCCCAACAAATACTCATCCATCCAATGTGTTGGGCATTCCATTTAAAACTACTGTGAAAAACAGGGTGGAGTATTATGTCTGTTCGCTAGTACAATATGCACGGTATAACAGGCAAAGGGGGGTCGCCTTAGCACCTCCTCCTTGAAATAGTCTATATGTGCCTGTAAAGTGTCTTGGGATCAGGGCGTGTAGATCCTCATTGAGTGTTGTTTGTGGGAGACCTATGCATCGATGCACTACTGTTGTTTTCTCATTCTGAGGTCTCCGCGGGTCAGCCTAGCACCCTCAGTGCCCCATAGTGTGAACACAGTGTTGTTGTTTCATGAACACCTCACAGAATGAATTCAATATCTTTATTATTTCTTTTTTAAAGAAAGCCATGAGGGGGAAGCCTTGTGAGGGGACTCAAGAGTACAACTCAACAGATCTTGTGTTACCTCCCACTTGCTGAAGTCAATTTTGCAGGAGCGATGCAATTTATACTGTAGTTCAGAGGAATATGGAAAGATATTGCTTTTTTCACCTCAAACAGCCATGCCATAGGGTTTATTTTAAGTAGTGAAGGGCCTTATTTTTAATGACCACATGATGCCCTGTTTGGGGTATTACTGAACATATACAATGTTGGATTTATTTGGCGAAATAGCTCATGTGAATGAAATGTTTGTATAGATACATCATAGTCGGTGTCCAGCTCAGGTGAGAGGGTTCTATGTGATCTTTTCAAATATTATCAGCCGCATGCAAAAATAACAGATGTATTGCAGCCGGTTTGTTGCAGCCATTACTATTCTCATTATATCACTATTAAGCCCCCCAGTCCCATGAAAACCAATCTCCTGCTAAAAATCAGGGGTTTCTCCCATGAGCCCCCTTTTAATGCCGTGTCCCCTCCCCACCATAAGTGAAACCCACACAAACATACACACCGAAACACACAACATACAGAGACACACAGGCACGCAGACAAATACTCACCTCAAAGACGACTTTGGTCTGTCTATTTAATTTTCGAGAAAAATTACCCGTGAGAGGCAAAAAGGTGGTGGAGTGCTGCACAATTCAGTTGTTATACTTTATTAAGGTACATGGCTCAATTTATACCTGCATTTCATCATTTGGGGACAGCTGGGGCCAGATTACAGAAACTTTGCACAGGTGCAAGTGCAAAGTGTGCACGGTATTAGCACTAGGGCAAAGGGGGCCCTATTTCTAAAAACACTGGGACACATAAAAAAAAAAAAAAAACATTGCACCTCGACAAGTGCAGTTTGGCATAGTAAAAACACCAGGGCTTAAATTGCCCTGTTGCTAAAAAGATACATTTATCAAGGCAAAGTGTGCCCTAGTGCTAAAGTTTGCCCTAGTGCTAATACCATTCCGTAATAGCACCAGGGCAAACTTATCCCTGGTGCAAAAATGTAGTGAAGATGTATCTTTATTGCACTAGGGCAATTTTAGCCCTGGTGCTTTTAATATGCCAAACTGCCCTTGTCGAGGTGCAATGGTGTTTTAATGTGTCCCAGTATTAAAAAAAATATATAAGGCACACTTTGCCTTAGTGCTAATACCGTGCAAACTTTGCACTTACACTGGTGCAAAGTTTCTGTAATCTGGCCTGAGGTGCACAAAACTTGCGAATAAAGTAGCTCATCAGTTTCAATGAGCAAACAGAAAATGTGATCTACAAATGATTCTTTTAAAGGCACAATGGAGTGGGTGGATTGGGATCACAAGGCGCTTAACACTCTCATGTTTGTTAGTTTAATTAATCAGAAGGTTGAGACCGGTAATCTAGAATTGGTGCCTCAATAATCAGGGCCAGTTGGCTTCTGCATGCCAGGTAGACAGAAATCGCATACCTGAAAGGTGTGCATCCACACCTCGTAAGAGACAAAAGGTCACCGAACTCAAAATCCCCAATGCAGTTTTGTGCTCTTTGCTGGATCTAGCGAATTATTCTTCATGAGTCTGAATAAGCATGGTACCCCAGTCAGTGCTAAAATAGCAGGCCTACACAATCCACAAAGAAGACATCACATGCACCTGTCAGACATGCAAAAAAGACCCAACTGTATTAAAAGAAACACTGAGCAATGATGTAGAGATGTCAACCCATATATAATGGCTGCTCCATTTTACCACTTCCTTGACTTCCTTGTAAGGGAGGGACCCATTATACATGGAAGACTCTTTACCTTCAAGGACGATTAATTATTGCTCTGTAACTGAATGACGGGTCCCACGTCCCAACGTGCAGCACTAAAGAGCAAACTGCTCCTGCGTCTCGGCAGTAAAAATGAACTGTATTAACTTACAAAACAGAGAAAGGACCAAAGCTAAGTACGCTATCTATGTTGTGGAATCTCCTTTGCGGCCATCTTAAAGATGTTAGTACTATTGCACACAGCTAAGTCAGGGAAATAGTATTCCCAAGTTCCTGGATCCCAAAACTCATAAACCATGCCACAATACCACACTGCAATGTGTCACAAATACAGAGCACATAACTACCGCCTCACGTGTTCACCAAATGTGGAAAATGGAAAACAGCCTATGAAAATCGCTCATGGGTCAAATTTAACTGTCAAATATCTACAAAAAACATTATGGGTCCATTGAAGGCAGGTGGACTTACATGAAAAAATGTAAACTTAAGACACATGAATCGTCACCCCGGAGATGGGACATAACTCTGTGTATAGTGCATGTGTAAACATTTCACACTTTTATGGTGGAGAGGAAGAGAGGGTCAAGACATTGATATCACTTTCCACCACCCCTATACTCTCCACCATACAAATGCAACTATGCCAGCATGCCGTTTTCATGCTTGCATAAATGCTGTTGATTCCTATGCTTTTTACATTGTTAATGATGCTTGCTATGTAGAAATGGCCGATTGAGGTTACTCAGTGTGCCCGGTGACGTTCAAAAGAGAGATTTAAAGGCAATTTAACTAGCCTGTTACGCCCCCCTTCTGCACTTTTCAGTGCAGCTGAATAAAATAACTCAGAGGGGACGAGTTTGCACTAAAGTCCACTCCGAGCTGTTTACACCAGGAGGAAAATGTCTTCCTATACTTATTAAAGCTTTGTGCTGCTGCAACCTGTCAGGAAATCATAAAATCCAGACCCCTGGTGGTTCTTATTAGATGGCTAGGAACATTGATGTGAATCGGGAACCTTCTCGTAGAATCAGTCATTCGTTTTTTTGTTTGTTTGTCCGTTCACAGTAAATGGGAACTCAAACCTTTGCAAATGGCGAAGCACTTGGGTTATCAACCTGTATTTGCAAGGGTAATTGAGATGTGGGCTTCTTTGGCCAAAGAGAGGTTGCACGCCTGATACACCTCACTGCTGATGCTCAACAAGGCAGAAACGTGTCTCTTGGGCTGCTATGTGTGCTCTTGTTCAGAGGAGAAAGGCATGGCATTTCATGTTTGAACTGATATGTAAATTGCTATTCATCCCAGTATGTCAAAAAAAAAGAGCTCCAATGTGAAGTAGACGCTTCTGATAATTGCCTTTGTTTGTTCTTATTAAATGTGCTCTCAGAACTTTTACAATAAACCTGAACTGCTTTTACTTTAGTGGTTCAGTATACATGCTAACCAAATGAGCACCGATGCACTAACCTTTTAAAGATGTTGGCAATTATAATGTAACGTTGGTGGTAAATGCAGATCGGCAGTAGGCAGCAGTAAGGGGTGGCCATATGTCCTATCCATTGCAGGTGCCCAGAGGTGGCAGGCAGATGCCCCTGCGTGCAGGAAGAACACATCTATGGGTCTCTCTCCCTGACACAGACTTTGGATAGCAGTGGGCAGGTCATAGATGTTTGGTTTTGTTCCTGAAACTAATACACAAGCTGGCTCTTCCACCCCTGTGTGCCTAGCCGGTAACGCAAATCCAGCAGATTCAGGGTAAACAGTACACAGTATTTGAAAAGCCATTGAAAGAGAGGAGATTGAGAGTGAACACCCCCATTAATCACCAGTTTCCATCAGGGTAAGAGTGGGCCATAAACGTGTCTCAGGCACCAATGAAAACGTGGCCCACAGTTGCTAATGGCTATTCATTCCTTTTGTGACACTATTTGAATAGTACCAAAGTGGGAGTTGTTTGATCAAATGTGATGCAAATTGTGCATTTTAAAGAATATTTATTCAGCAACACTGGTCAAAACTATTAGCCAGATAGTGAAGTAACTCATCAAAATGGGCCACATTTGCCAAAAAAGTGTCCCACTTTGTCCAAAAATCTTGCTCACATCACCATTTTGCGTTTTTGGTTCGGCCATGGGGCTATTGTCATATAGGCCAGTCCGGGCCTGGTTTCTGTGGCTTTTCGGGGTGCTTCCATGTGAGAACGCCTTTTCCTGGTAAAGGAGCAGAGGTCACATGGTGATCGGCCATTACACCTGTAGGCTGCCACTTAAAAGGGATCAGATGGGATGGAGAACATTCCTTTATTAACATAATTGTAGTGCACTTTGCCCAAGATGTTATCCATTGTGAAATGATCTGTCATCTGCCTCAGAGAATGTTACATATTTTGTAATAAGGGAAAAAACATTGAAATGCAATCCATGACTTCACACAAGAAAGGCTGTGGTAAAATGATTCAAATGTGAAACCGGATGATATCCTTTATTGTTCATTGTTCTGAAAGGGAAGGAAGAGTTCCACATTAATGGAGACAAATGTTTCTGCTGGATGAAAACAAACCTGCTCTCGAAGCAAATGGAGCTAGGAACTGCGGTGAATGTTCTAGTTCCAGAGTTCAAAGGTCAGTTGGCAAAAAGAGTGCATGGTCAACATATGGACTTTGTTACCTCCATGAAAGTGGCGTGCCTGAATTTGTAAACATCACACTCTGGGGCCTACTTTAAGGCTTCCAGAAAGAAGGTTAAGGCAGTTGCTCGTTGAAAACTGTGGTATGGATCGTGCAGACCTATCTCACATGAGTTACCGGTTCTCCTTTTTTATATTGTTCCCCATCCATCCTGGTATAATGGTATATCAATGAATGTCGTTCTGGTCAACGTTTAGTTCCCTGAGCTGTTGCTTGACTCCACTTGCTAGGAAGCAGTCTGTTAACAATGGGTTGCAGGTAGAACAGCCTTGAGTGTGAAGCGGGACAGCAGGTTACCAATATCGACTATTCAAACTTCTCCTTTGGGTTAGTGTCCAGCTGTGCGTAGTGTGAATATTTTCAGGTCGGGGAGAAATGTCCATAGACTGACAGTGCCAAAGAAGCAGATGCTGCAATCAGGGCAGGGGATTTGCCCGAAGTCCTCAGAATGTGGTGTCTTTAGATTTTCTACAAATTGGTGGGTTTAAAGTTTACAGGTACCCACTTCCCAATGTTTGGTCCTGCAATGCCAGGTAAAGATCTGGGAACATGACTGGATGAATGCCGAAATGCTGCAGCTGAAGAGTTAGTTGAAAGAAGGGCAAAGAAACTGGAAGAATTATTGCAGATAACCTAAATATACCCTCAGATAAGAATGTTATTAAGAAAATTAAATGTTTGCTTATTAAGGGGAAAACATGTGTAGCAAGCAGAAATATACCGGAACCCTTATACGTTGCAAGATTATGGTCCTGATTCATGGCATTTTTAGCACAGTGCAAAGTGACTTTGCACTGACAACAAACACCCTGATTCACAGGGCAGTGCAAAGTGACTATACCCTGGTTCACAGAGCAGTACAAAGTGTATTTTTGCCATGCAAAGTCACTTTGCAATGCAAAAGTACTGTGCACTGAGCTAAATGGACCTAATTCACAGTGCAAAGGGCAATCGTCTGGTGGCGTTGTGACAGGGTCATCCCACAGTTTTCTGTGGGCAATTAAATTGAGGAATGGCATCTATTTTCTAGTGCAATTGGGGAAAGACAACAGGAATTCTGCTGGGCATTTGCACATTATTCTGGGATAACATGAAGAGCAATATCAAAGGAACATGGTAAACACGGTGGTAAATGTGAAGGATGAATCAGACATCTGTCCTGGGTTTTTGTGTTAAAGGGGTACAAGAAATATTATTGGCCAATGTGAAAGTGGCATGGGGTAATGTTCTGTGACAATGCAAAAAAAAAAGAAATTGTTGAAACTGGCATGACAGTTGCCTGGAGCTAATGCGAAACTGACATGGTCATCATCTTGGAACAATGTGGAAATTAGCATAATGATTGATTTAATTGGAACAATGCTGACATGTCATTGTTGAACATGCCATGTTCTTTTATTCTGGGAACAATCTAAATAGTATGTCAATTTTGTTGGCCCAATTAGCAAGGTCATGCTCTTAATAGGGTAAAGGCTTGCATTCTAGCCTTACAATGTGTAAGTTTGGGGACAACATGAAACTGGTATGTTCATATTCTGGAAACCAGAAAAACAGTGTGCTTAGCTGCAGTAAAAAATAAAAAATAAAATAAAAAAAGGTTTGGCACATGTTCATAGCACAGCGTTGTGGGATGTTTTTACCCATGCATCCAAGCCCTACCATAAAACTGTGCAGTACTGGCATGGAAAACATCATGATGGCCAGAACTCCCCAGAGAGTGCATAGGGAAAACATGAAGAATAGGCTGCCACCCATTTTTGCCTATGTTGTGAGCACAGGAGGGCACCGCCTAAAACCACCATTGGGCTACACACACATTAGCCTGAAACCATTGGGAATGGCAATGCTGATTGCCAAAAGCAACCCAGAACTGTGGGGAATTCATTTTCTTAATAACAAAAATGGATGCAGTACCGGTGCTCACCACTATCAGAAAGCCGGCGTTTTAAAACCACCAGACTTTTGTGTAAAACTGAACAAACGAACCGAAACCAGGCCAAGGAAAGACTTGCTAAGAGGTGGATACAATGTAAAACTATATTCTGAAATGACTTGAAGGAAGTAATTATTTAATGTATATATAAAAAATAGCTACATGTAAGTTGGATTTGAATGTAGAAAACTGGAAACTAAAGTGACATTTAGCTGAATTCTGCCTGACAACTACCCCCGACAGGAGTTGAACTGGCTCAACAACTCTTCCCAGGCCTGGGTGCATCCTGCTGGCCCCAGCAAAAGGAGATCACATGGCCCTGTTGATTGAAAGGGGAGTGGCCCCTGGGGACTACAGGGAACTGAACAATGGGCCTTCTTTGGCTCAGGCAAATGTTATATTGGGGTGGGGGGCGTAAAGTGGCTTCCTCTTGGGAGAAACTGGGAGGGGCAGTGCCTCTCCTAGAAAGCTGAGCTTGGGGGAAGTGGATAAACCAGTTGTTCCACCATGTGATGTGGGAAGCCACACCCCTTTTTGACCAGGGCATAATTTTAAAAAGATAGATAACTCATAGTGCGGACTGGTCAGAATTATATAAATAATACCATTATTCTTGTGATTTTTTTCGATGCACATTTTAAGAGGTGTTAGGACCCTGTGGTATGTTCCGGGGGATAGTAGCAGAAAAAAGGTTGTTACTCCAAATGTCTGCATGTTAAAAATCTGACACTTTATCATCTGTAACCCATATCCCTGGTGCACATTTGTGTAAAATCTGGAAAGGTTTAGAGGTCGTTATCCGGATGAAAAGGGGAGAATTCTGTCATCAGTGGACACGACATTGTACAAAGACAGGGATCGGATGGTTTGGTGCTACAGAAAATATGTTAACTGGACCTATAATATGAGAGAAATGGTACATAGATAAATATGTATTTGGATCAGAAATAGATTTGTGTGCAATTTGACAAGTGGAGGTTCCTCTGACCATAAAACCTACAGCATCACTCTGACTCACATTTCCTTCCCCCAATCATGGGAGAGGGGAGAATTGGGCCAATGACAAGTAGAGAGGGGCAGGCTTAGCTAGGCCCAGGCACACACCCATTTTTAAAACACATAAAAAGGGCCACTGAAACCCAGGTAGGGAATGCACTTTCCACTTTCTTGCGGGACGCTTTGCTGGGAGACTCCAGACTTCAAATCCATCAACCTCCAGAGACCAGAGATCCAGAGAGACCAGAGATCCAGAGAGACCAGAACTGTGCAGTGCTGTGAGCAGAACCAGTGCTTGACAGACCCAGAGAGCAGAGCTGACCCAGATAGCCGGGTCTTCAGAATCACCCGCCGGAAGTCCCGTCCAACCTGACCAGACCTTGACGGCTTATTTCAAAAATATAGTGTGAGTACTCACTGTGCCAAAACCAATCTCTTAGTTTAAAATAAACTAATCCAAACTATTTTAGCCTATTAGAACTGCCTCCTAGAATCGTGTCATTCTGTCATCTTTAAAACTGAAAACTGTCATCTATCATTCTGAGCTTTAAAATTTAAAATCCGAAAAACTACCTTCACGATATCGGCCGTATCTCTGGAACCGTTTGTGCTAGGAGTGAAATTTAAGCTTTCCAACGAGCCTAGAACCGACTTCCTACTCCTTATAGTGCCTCCGTAATTACGCTCGACACGCGCGAGTAAATTTGCCGCGATTTGACATTTTGCACAATTTCAGCCACGTGTAAAAATTATCAGCTTCTTGCTTTCCTTTGCTAAAATTCGTTTTAAACTGCTGGTTACACATAGAGCATTGCTAAAGTGAGCCTGAACTAATATAAACTAGATATCACCCACCCTGAACCTCTAGAGGGAATTAAAAGCATGTTTAGCACATTTCTCACTTCATTGTCCTCAAAGCATTTTGGGCCTGTGTTTCAAACTTCTACCTGTTTCCTCTAAGCTTGCTGGGTGGGGGAACTGAATTTCGTATTGTATTTGATTGCATTCCTGAGAACTGTGTGCTCCTCTTTCCATCTCCTTCCATTTCTTACATTGCATAGGGGGGGGGTGAATTGCCGGAGAAAAAGTGATTATCTTATCTTTTGCTAAAATCATATCAAGTATTTCTGTACTGCATTTTATTCCTCATTGCTTTTCCCTTGAAACCATAAAAGTATTTTTGCTACCTTATCCATCCTATACCCACTCCTCATTGACTGTAAAGAAGTGTGCTAGTGTTAGGTTACCCATTGTTGATCAACGTTATATTCATAAGTGTGATATCAATTATTAATTTCTTATAAAAGTGTGATATATATATCTTGTTATTTTTCAAATAAACCTTTTAAATTTGCAAAACAAGCCTACTTCTTGGCTCAGTGGGGTCAAGGGGGATTCTAAGAGAGGGGTGTTATACAAGGGTTCATCATCCAGATTATAACTTGCCATAAAATATATAAATAAGGGCTTCCCTTGGGCATCCCAGACAAGGCACTGACTTAGTGGGATGGCTTGATCGGAGTCACTTACAAAGTGGGGGCTCGGAGCCGGGATGTTCTGGGTTAGATTTAGCACTTGTGCAGCTTAATACAGTGTGCTAACTGACGGGATACATACATCCGGTCGGATCACCACGCTGTGGTACGCTGTAAAGCACTCCTCAAAGGAACGCTCTAAGGAGAAGGTCTGTTTTGCAAAATAAAATACAAACTTCTGTAAGTCAGGAAGGAACTCAATTCCAGAATGACGACACTGGTAGACATCAAAATAGCCAGAAAGCACTTCTTACATAAGCTATTTGTGAGAGGTGAGTGGACTCATCAGGACCAAACGGTCTGGTTGCAGGCAATCGCGCAACAGGTCACTGAAACAGGGTCAGATATATGGAGAGATCAGGGTCCGTTACATGTGGCCCTGAGTGAATTATATATGGCTCCTAAAGCTAAAGATGAACACGACAAGATGGTTAGGATAGCGGCATATTTGTATCTATATATGGGAGCCATGCAGGACAAATGTGCTGAAGGCCAAGATCTGGCAAATAGGCAACAGATGGCGTTAGAGAAGGCCCAATCTGATCTGGACTCTTCTGAGCAGAGGCTGCACGGGGGCCAGGAGTCAGAAAATGACAGCAGACAGTACATCACTAAAATAAAGGAGGATATGGATCGGCTGCAACAGGAAAAGGCTGACCAGGATACCAGATTTCTGGCCTTGCAGAAGGAGTACCAAGAAGGTTTGGACTCCCTTCTGCAGAGCCAGAAAAAGCTGGAGCAACAACTGGACTTCAACAGGGCATGCACAGAGCAGGTAGCCACCCTGCAAATTCGATTAGACAGAGAGAAAGAGGAAATCAATACATTGATTCTGAAAGACCTGGATACCCAGGCAGAGTTTGATCAGGAGCGCCAGAAAGCTGGTGCCTTCCAAAGGCAAAGGGACAACCCGGCGGCACAGATGCAGGCTCTTAGTCAGGAAAGGGATACCTTAGGCCAGGAAGTCTGCCACTTAAAAAGGAAAATGGAAGAAAATCACCTGGCCCTCCAGGGACTGGGTGACCTCCAAAAAGAACACCAGAACTTGTTAGAGTACACCAGGAGGGTGGAGGATGCTCTGGCAAGAAAGGAGCAGGCCAATAGGAACACAGCTCAGGAGGTAACCCTCCTGCAGCAAAGACTGGCCCAGTACTCCAGGACCAATCAGGAGGCACAGAGAGAGAATGAGGCTCTCTGCCAGCACAATGATAGGCTCCAGCAACAGGTAGTGATGCAGGAGAGACTGATAGAGTCTAGTAAGGCCTTAACTGAGGAACTGAAAGCGCAGGCTCTTGCATTGCAACAGGGAGCAGGGGCGGATAGAGATGAGGATTGTTGGGAAAGAGAAACTCCTGAGCATAACCTCAGGAGCCCTAGTGCCAGAGGCCTTCACCTCTACCAGTCCCTGGACTCTGCCACCCCCATGTTCCCTGGCGCACATGAGCACGGGGCCACAGGGATGGCAGATTACTATCCAGCTAAAAGTATGGGGCTCATAGGCCAGTACCACCCAGGAATGGAGGGGCGGGCATCCGGGTATGGCCACCCAAGCACAGTGCAATTTAGTGGGGAACACCAGGAGAGTAGGCCCACTAAGGGCATCCTGAAAACCTCTGCCCAGTTAGGTCAGTAGGGGGATACCCATCAAATCCTGGTAGCAAGGAGGGATCTGAAGACTCCTCTGAGCATCACAGGACACAGGAGACCAGGTCCCCATATTCTGCCAGCCATTCCCAGGCTCGCAGAATCCGGGAAAACCTGGAAGATCAGACGGGCACCTCTGGGAGCAGCGCTTCTGAGTCGGAGGATAAATGGACCAGGGTTACCCGAACCAAAAAGGCCAATAAGGCAAAAAGGGCCTTGCTTAAGAACCCATTGAAACAAAGGCAATAAGGAGTGTCATCACGCCTTATCATAAGAACGCCAAGTATTCTGTTTGGGAACACTTGGAGCTCTATGAGCAAATGATGGAGACTTTCCATTTGAAGGACAGCCAAAGCTGTATTCAATATGTAAAGTGGACCTTCTCAACAGAATACTCCAGTTTCTTTGCGGGGCTGGAGGATCAAAACCATTCAAGGTGGTCCACATACAGGGCGGCCATCTTGAAACATTTTTCTGTGCACAGAAATCCTCAAGAGGCTCGCAAGGCAGCCTACAATTTGCAATGTGGAGAGGATCAGGCCCCACAAGAATTTGTGCAGGAGTTAAAGCGTGCTTTTGCACAGACTACAAAAAGGGTGCGCACAGACAGCAAAGAGTTTGTTAATACTTTTTTCCATGCCTTGACCAAATACATCATGACCCAGCTAGTGAGAGATTTTCACGAGAAGAGGTCACTAGACTGGGTCATTGAATAGGCTACCCGGATCTATGAGGTGCAGAAGCCCATAGAAAATAAAAATAATGCGCAGAAAAACCCCAAAACCAACAGCACCCCTGCTGCTGCCAAGGTGGCAGAGGAAAAGGTTGCCCCCTTTTTAGATTTGGAGATGGGGGGCCTAAAAACCTGCCTGCACCAAATAATTCACAGCCTAGAAGGCCCTCGGGCCAGTCACAGACAGGGAGTTGAGGAGGTAGTCCCACAAATGGGGTCTCTCGCTCCCCTGATTATGTAAGTCCCCGCTACAAGGGAAACGACCCATCCTGGGTTATGTGTGGACTCCTCCAGCCCAAGGGGGGGGGATCCAGCCAAGCACCTGACCCAGGGAACCTCCCTCCTAACGTCCCCCAGGAGGGCAGAAATTCACCAAATCCTGGGCAGAACTTTTTCCCCAGGTATCCACCCAATTTTCAGCCCCAAAATCATCCATCCTTCTTTACCCAATTCCCTGAGCCCAGACAATCTAATACGGGAGAGGGGAGGCCAAGGGTGGAGGGGTACCCAAATCTTCCCAACCCAGGGTATTACCAGAGAAGGGATAGCTACCCTTCCCGGGATCAGCCCAGGGGAGAAAATAGAGCCTCGTATCAGCCTGAGCGGGTTTCCCAGTTAGAGCGCCAGGTCCAAAATATGGCACGGGATCTGGGTCACATACTGAGGGCTCAACAGAACGCTCAGATGAGCATGCCACCACAGAATGCCCCAAACTCTGGACCTGGTGCTCCAGAACAATGACGGGGGCAGCACCCCGATAACCCCCCGGGTCCTAGGGAGGAGGCACAGGGGAAGGGGGGTGTAAAGCCTTGGAGGAAGCTTCCTTCCCAACTTGTAAACAGCCCCTGGAAAACCAGGAACCGGAAACAAAATCTCTTGCCACTGAAAGTCTGCCACCCAAGGAGCAGAGGGGGGGTAGGAGAAACAAAGGACCCAAACAGGCCCAGTTTGTGGAGGAGGTACAGATCTTCCAATTTGAGGGAGAGGGATCCTCAGAGGATCCTGGGAAAAGGATCTTCTCCTTTAGAGATGGGGGAACTCCTCCCAAAGAAAAATGGGTCCCAAGGGAGTCCAATCCAGACTGGGGAGATATGGAGACTGAGCTACCGCCGCCCATCATCTCATCCCAGAAGCCACAATACCGAAATCCCCTGGTTCAAACCCATCCTGGTGACTGCCTCCAAAAAGGGGGGGCGCCCACAACCGGAACAAGGGGAACCCACAATGGCTCTGATCTCCAGTTGCCAACTTTTTCTTTCAAATTCCCCAGGCTCTCCACAGAATTCTGCCCAAATCTCTTTGCTAGCAATGTCCAAAACCAGAAAGTTAGCACACTAGTTGTCCAAAAATGTGCATTATCTGTGCCCCCTTGAGGAGAAGGAGGGAAGATATTATGCCCCGGTACAAGTACAGGGGCAGGGTACAATTTCGGCACTGGTGGACACTGGATCCCAAGCTACCCTTCTGTCCAAAAGGGCCTTTGATGAACTAAATGCAGGAAGGGGGGAGAATTACCGTATTCCTCTCACCTCTCTTCCTGGACAACTGCAGAACTTTGATGGGAAGGACATTTCTGTCGAGGGGACTGCAGATTTGGACATCAAAATTGGGCGACACAAGGTGAAACACCCGGTCATAGTAGTGACTCCAGAGGGCACCCCTTGTTTACTAGGGAATGACCTCCTGAGAAGGTTGTCACCTCTAATAGATTGCGTAAACAAGGTCCTCTGGACCCAGAATAGCTGACCAATAAAATTAAAACAGAGTGTCAACCATGTTAGTTTAAACGGCACCTGCCACATGGTTGAACAAAAATCTGACCAAGTAGATTTTCACTTCCAGAACAACCAAATTCCAGACGTGACAGAAATAGCAGTAGGACAACAGACTGGTGGTGGGGGGTCCTCTCTATTTCTGAAAATCAACCTTCCTTCCAGTTTAAGGTGGTATTCCACACTGGAAGGAAACACTTTGAAATTCGTTACCAATCCACAATCAGACACTCCGACTCCTATAGTCCAGAAAGATGCAAATCAGCTCAGAGCCTGGCTGATATTCAGCAAATTGGAGATCAGTTGTTCATCCCTGTTCAGTTAAATGATGGGAAGGGCTCTGTTCTCGCTCGAGTGTGTGTGAACAACGGTAAGAGCTTCATCAGCGAAGCCATGTTCCACCAAATCCCAAAAGATCCAGCCATTCCCACATTCAAACTGATAGACAAATGGGAAATGGATCTGGAAACACCCAATTCCAAACATCTCCTGCCAAGCAGATGTATGCTCAAAATCTCCATTGGCAACAAGAGCATAGTCCATAATTGCTGGGTCGTGCGAGACGTCACTGCCGCCTTTTACTTAGGCAGTGACATTCTCAATCGCTTTGCCATTAGTTTGGACCTAATAAACTTCAAAGCTTGGTCCCGATTAGCGGATAATCCCATGGGCTTTGATGATTCGGAAAAAGCATTTAGGTCAGCTCAATTGCTACCTTATGCAGTTGAAATTCAGCTCAAAGAGGAAGTCACCATCCCAGAAAGGACCCGACAATTCTCCCTGGAAGTGAAGGTTAAAAGAGGACAAAAATTGAAAAACCCTGATGCTTATATACATCTAAATGCTTCTCTCCAACAGCAAGGATTGGGGGTAAACCCAACACCATTAGTCAACATAGAACATGACACCATTCCAATAGAGGTGGATAACAGCGACTTACAGAGTATTACTCTAGCCACAGGCACCATCATTGGAATGGCGGTTGATGACCGACATTTCTCCATTGATTTAGGAAATGAACTGTTAGGACAAATCCCCAAGGACTGTTTTGACAGTGACAGTGATGACAATACAACACCAGACAGGATTTTCACCCGGCATGGGGGGAACTTCCTAGTGTACACTTCTTGCCCTTATGGTAAGGAAGATGTGACTTGTGACTTCAGGAGGGATGAGGTGATTTTCCAGGTCCATGAGGGCTGCCCTTCCCACCTGAAGCCTCCAGTCCAAATCAGCACTCTGGCCAGGGACTTCTCCACCCAGCTGGAGGAGGCCACTGAGATAGCAAAACCAGAAGTCTTTCCAGGCTTCAGGCAGATGATGGAAGAGAGAGTCAACCTAGCTGATGCCTGCGTGACTCTGGAACAGAAGCAAAAGTTGAAACAAGTTTTCTTGGATTTCCAAGATCTCTTTGCGGTAGACTCATATGACTGTGGTCGCACCGACATCCACACCACAACAATTCCCACGGACCCTGGAATGACTCCAGTGTTTGTGAAGCAATATCATTTGCCTCTCGCATCCATGAAGTCCCTTACTGAAATAATTAAGAACCTTGAGTCCCGGGGAATAATCCGTCCAGTCCACAGCACTTTCAATAATCCGGTGCTGGGAATATTGAAGCCAAACGGCCAGTGGAGACTCTGCGCCGACCTTAGGGAGCTCAACAAACGGGTCCATACTTCCGATGGCCTCTGCCCTACATTGACCAAGGGCTGGCCCAGATTCAGGGGTCACAGGTATTCACAGCAATAGACCTGACCAATGGATACTGGACCGTGCCTGTCAGTAGGGAGGACCAATACAAACTGGCTTTTACCTTTGGGGGCCAGCAGGGGTAACCTGGCTTATGTAGATGATGTCCTCATCAAATGTTCATCTGTGGAGGAACACATAGCGGAGATCTGTTATGTTCTGACACAGTTGAGGGCCGCCGGAGCAAAACTTTCCTTTCAGAAAGCACAGTGATGTAGAACCTGTGTTAATTTCTTGGGACATGAGATTACTCCTCAGGGTCTCTGTCCCCAAGAAAAGAAAGTGGAAGCACTTCAGAAACTGAAGGATCCCACAACTCTGCAGGAACTAAGGAGCCTTCTTGGACTAATTAATTACAGCAGAAAGTTCATTGAGGGCTACGCAGAGATCACCAGACCCCTGATTCATCTCTTGAAGGGGGGGGGGGTCAAGTGGGAATGGGGTCCAGAACAATCCGAGGCAGTAAGACAACTCAAGAGAAGCCTCTCACAAGCACCTTGCCTAGCTTACCCTGTCAGAAACAAGGAGTTCTTCCTGGAGACAGGGTTCTATAATACGTGCTTGACAGCAGTATTATACCAAAAGCATGACAAGGTCAATAAAGTAATCTCCTATGCGAGCAAAACTTTATCCTCTGTGGAGGAAAAATTCAACGATTGTGAGAAGGCACTCCTGGCCACGATGTGGGCATTGAAGAATTACCGACCGTTCATCCAGGGGGAACACATCATAGTGGAGACTCCACACCAGCCTCTGCAATATCTCCAAAGTGACAGAATCCGGGCCGGAAATGTGAGTAATTCCCGAATTACTTCCTGGATTGTGTCAATGCAAGGCTTTCCTGTGGAGGTCAGATATGGCCAAAACAAGAAGAGTCCCCTCGCGCAAGGTCTGGCTGACTTGCATGATTGTGCCAGAGAAAACTGTCTCGAGGACGAAAGTCTAAAAATCAAGGACAACATGGAGGCATACCTTAATTCATCACACAAAGTCTTTGAAGAAGACAAGTGTGAGGGAATGCCCACTGTCTATGTGGATGGATGTTCCTACCAGGTTGACAACAACGGGGAGAAAGAACTGGTGGCCGGCGTAGGGAGTGCATGGGTGAAGGAGTTTCCTGAACCCTCCGCTGGGTACAAAATTGGTCCCCAAAGTAGTAAGGTGGCAGAGTTGATGGCTGTGCATCAGGCCATCCTCACCGCTGTCCAACATCAACTCCACGAACTGGTCATAATCACAGACTCGGATTATGTACGGAACGGGTTCGTGGAGCACCTGGTTAATTGGAAAACCAGAGGCATGTGATGTCCTAATAACAAACCCCTGAAACATGGGAAGTTAATCCAAAATATTGATGATCTGGTCACATCGAATGGGGTGACCATCTAATGGAAAAAGATCAAGGGTCATTCCAAAGTAGAGGGACCAGACAAATCTGGAAATGACTCAGCTGATCAGCTGGCCAAAACCAGGGCCATCCAAGGGGATCTGATAGAAATAGAGTCCCTGTTGGGGAAATCCAGGTCACTGCCATCACTAGGTCCCAGACAACTGCTCACAATGAGCTTTCAACTGCACAATGGAGTAAGGAGACCCCTGATGCTGATTTGATTACAGCTCAGAAGGGGGACCCAATAATTGGTAAGCTTTAACAACACATTGAGGACCCTGAGAACTTTCCCCTGACGGATACCGATTACATTGGGAAAGAGGACCTAAGAGTGTTGATGAAATGTCCAAAAAGGTTCCGAATCCAAGACGGTTTATTGGTAAGGAAATCCCAAGCTGGCCATGATCAGTGGGTGGTCCCTTCCTCATTCCGAAGCTTGATGTTAAGTCACGCCCATGATGCGGCCACCGCCGGTCATAGGGGGTTTCACACAACACTGGAAATCTTAAGAGAGGTTGCATACTAGCCACACATGGGGCAGGACCTCAACCAATACTTGAAGGGGTGTCTTGTGTGGGCACAATTTCAGCCATCATCCCTCACACACCGTGCGCCTCTCCAAAAGAGGGGGATGACACTGCCATGGTCAGATTTGCAAATCGACTTTGTAGGCCCGGTAATTCACTCATCTAGAGGAAACAAGTACATGTTGACCGTTACATGCTTGTTTACCAAGTGGGTGGAATGTCTCCCAGCCCCAAACTGCAAGGCAGAAACAGCAGCTGCCCTGATGATTAACCACATCTTTTCCCGTTTTGGTCTACCTCAAACGATTGAGTCAGACAGAGGTAGCCATTTCACCAGCGAGGTACTGACAAAAATGTGGAATATACTTGGGGACAAAAGGAAGTTACATATTGCTTACAGGTCAGCTTCTTCTGGGGCAGTAGAACGCTACAACCGGACAATTGTGAGCATATTAAAAAAGTTTGTGGCAGATTCTGGGCCAAGTTGGGATATCCGACTACCTCTGGTCCTAATGGCCATCAGATCTACCCCTTCATCTGCAACTAAAATGTCACCATTTGAGTTGATGACCGGACGCAAGATTGTGCTTCCTCAGCATTTGCTCTACAGGACCGAAGAGCAGACACTGATAAATGACTCCACAACTCATGAGTATGTGGAGAATTTAAGGAAACACCTCGAACACGCTTTTGCCTATGCTCACCGGAATCTAGAAAGATCAGCTGAGAGTATGAAAATGCACTATGATTTGAAAACCACCAGGAAGGAATATGATGTGGGAGACCGGGTCTATCTATAAAATTTCCAAAGGAACCAGGCCAAACAGCGAAAATGTTTGCCTACATGGAAGGGACCCTTTGAGATTATAGACAAAATCTCCCCTGTTGCCTACAAAATCCGCACCCCCAAAGGTAATTTGGCGGAAGGGGAAGATAAGTGGGTCCATATTAATCAGCTGAAGTGTTGCCATCCCAGGCACACTCTGCAACAACTGGAGGAATCCACTGGAATCCCAGAGGGGGCCGCTCCAGAGTAATTCAGTTCCAACCCTAAAATATTCCACATATGGCATATCAAATTCTGTGATTCTTGTATATATATATGTTCTTGTATCCTAATTTAAAAAAGAAAATGTATATGTTCATATCTTCTGATTTATAAAATGTATATGTTCACCACACCATTAATAGTGGTGGAAAAATGTCTAGGAATGTGTATTGCTGCTTTGCTTTATCATCCTAGGAGAGATGAAACCATGGAGACTGACCATGGAAGGTGACCTGGGAAATGGGAGCGAAGATCCTAGGGGCCCGGGGTACCGCCCAATCCTCCCATCAGGACCAGCAAGGAGAACTGATTGATCGACTGGAGGGAGGAAAAGATGCTGAACTGTGCCATCTACAGAATTGGAAGAAGATGAGGCGAACATCCCAGATCTTGCGAGTTCCATCAGTGAAAGATCAGAATGGCCATCGCAAGAGGGGGGGCTTGTGGGATGTTTTACCCATGCATCCAAGCCCTACCATAAAACTGTGCAGTACTGGCATGGAAAACATCATGATGGCCAGAACTCCCCAGAGAGTGCATAGGGAAAACATGAAGAATAGGCTGCCACCCATTTTTGCCTATGTTATGAGCACAGGAGGGCACCGCCTAAAACCACCATTGGGCTACAAACACAATAGCCTGAAACCATTGGGAATGGCAATGCTGATTGCCAAAAGCAACCCAGAACTGTGGGGAATTCATTTTCTTAATAACAAAAATGGATGCAGTACCTGTGCTCACCACTATCAGAAAGCCGGCATTTTAAAACCACCAGACTTTTGTGTAAAACTGAACAAATGAACCGAAACCAGGCCAAGGAAAGACTTGCTAAGAGGTGGATACAATGTAAAACTATATTCTGAAATGACTTGAAGGAAGTAATTATTTAATGTATATATAAAAAATAGCTGCATGTAAGTTGGATTTGAATGTAGAAAACTGGAAACTAAAGTGACATTTAGCTGAATTCTGCCTGACAACTACCCCCGACAGGAGTTGAACTGGCTCAACAACTCTTCCCAGACCTGGGTGCATCCTGCTGGCCCCAGCAAAAGGAGATCACATGGCCCTGTTGATTGAAAGGGGAGTGGCCCCTGGGGACTACAGGGAACTGAACAATGGGCCTTCTTTGGCTCAGGGAAATGTTATATTGGGGTGGGGGGCGTAAAGTGGCTTCCTCTTGGGAGAAACTGGGAGGGGCAGTGCCTCTCCTACAAAGCTGAGCTTGGGGGAAGTGGATAAACCAGTTATTCCACCATGTGATGTGGGAAGCCACACCCCTTTTTGACCAGGGCATAATTTTAAAAAGATAGATAACTCATAGTGTGGACTGGTCAACATTATATAAATAATACCATTATTCTTGTGATTTTTCGGTGCACATTTTAAGAGGTGTTAGGACCCTGTGGTATGTTCCTGGGGATAGTAGCGGAAAAAAGGTTGTTACTCCAAATGTCTGCATGTTAAAAATCTGACACTTTATCATCTGTAACCCATCGCCCTGGTGCACATTTGTGTAAAATCTGGAAAGGTTTAGAGGTCGTTATCTGGATGAAAAGGGGAGAATTCGGTCATCAGTGGACACAACATTGTACAAAGACAGGGGTCGGATGGTTTGGTGCTACAGAAAATATGTTAACTGGACCTATAATATGAGAGAAATGGTACATAGATAAATATGTATTTGGATCAGAAATAGATTTGTGTGCAGTTTGACAAGGGGAGGTTCCTCTGACCATAAAACCTACAGCATCACTCTGACTCACATTTCCTTCCCCCAATCATGGGAGAGGGGAGAATTGGGTCAATGACAAGTAGAGAGGGGCAGGCTTAGCTAGGCCCAGGCACACACCCATTTTCAAAACACATAAAAAGGGCCACTGAAACCCAGGTAGGGAATGCACTTTCCACTTTCTTGCGGGACGCTTTGCCGGGAGACTCCAGACTTCAAATCCATCAACCTCCAGAGACCAGAGACCCAGAGAGACCAGAGATCCAGAGAGACCAGAGATCCAGAGAGACCAGAACTGGGCAGTGCTGTGAGCAGAACCAGTGCTTGACAGACCCAGAGAGCAGAGCTGACCCAGATAGCCGGGACTTCAGAATCACCCGCCGGAAGTCCCGTCTAACCTCACCAGACCTTGACGGCTTATTTCAAAAATATAGTGTGAGTACTCACTGTGCCAAAACCAATTTCTTAGTTTAAAATAATCTAATCCAAACTATTTTAGGCTATTAGAACTGCCTCCTAGAATCGTGTCATTCTGTCATCTTTAAAACTGAAAACTGTCATCTGTCATTCTGAGCTTTAAAATTTCAAATCCGAAAAACTACCTTCACGATATCGGCCGTATCTCCGGAACCGTTTGTGCTAGGAGCTAAGATTCTAAGCTTTCCAACGAGCCTAGAAACGACTTCCTACTCCTTATACTGCCTCCGTAATTACGCTCAACGCACGTGAGTAAATTTGCCGCAATTTGACATTTTGCACAATTTCAGCCACGTGTAAAAATCATCAGCTTCTTGCTTTCCTTTGCTAAAATTCGTTTTAAACTGCTGGTTACACATAGAGCATTGCTAAAGTGAGCCTGAACTAATATAAACTAGATATTACCCACCCTGAACCTCTAGAGGGAATTAAAAGCATTTTTAGCACATTTCTCACTTCATTGTCATCACATTCAAAGCATTTTGGGCCTGTGTTTCAAACTTCTACCTGTTTCCTCTAAGCTTGCTGGGGGGGAACTGAATTTCGTATTGTATTTGATTGCATTCCTGAGAACTGTGTGCTCCTCTTTCCATCTCCTTCCATTTCTTACATTGCATAGGGGGGGGGAGGTGAATTGCCAGAGAAAAAGTGATTACCTTATCTTTTGCTAAAATCATATCAAGTATTTCTGTACTGCATTTTATTCCTCATTGCTTTTCACTTGAAACCATAAAAGTATTTTTGCTACCTTATCCATCCTATAACCACTCCTCATTGACTGTAAAAAGTGTGCTAGTGTTAGGTTACCCATTGTTGATCAACATTATATTCATAAGTGTGATATCAATTATTAATTTCTTATAAAAGTGTGATATATATATCTTGTTAATTTTTCAAATAAACCTTTAAAATTGCAAAACAAACCTACTTCTTGGCTCAGTGGGGTCAAGGGGGATTCTAAGAGGGGGGTGTTATACAAGGGTTGTCATCTAGAGTACTGAACTGGACATAAAAATACATAAAAAAGGGTTTTCCTCAGCATCCCAGACTAGGCATTGACTTAGCTGTAGTGTTGATTGGATATCGCTTACAGCGTTTTTTAGGGGACAATGTGGGAATTGGTATAACAAAATGCTATGTAGGATTGAAACTGGCATTGCACTTTTAATACCGAGATGACAGTTATTTGGAGGCAATGTGTAACTGCCATCCCTAATTTAGAGACAACATGAAAACTTTCATGAAAATTTGCTTAACTGGGGCAATGCTGGCCTTGCATTTTTTTCAACTGGTACCACTGTTTTAGGATGATAATGTAAGACTAACACATTATATTCTGCTTTAAATGCATACGAAGGGAATTCATTAAAGAGGGGGAAATGGCATCCAATTTTTGAAAATGATACGACAGTCATGTGGGACAGTGTAGAAATGTTGTGGTGATTTCCTGGTGACAATGATACATTGACTAATAGTGTTCTCTGCGACGTGGTAGACATTAGCATGCTGAAGTGCTAAGTTAAAACTGATTCTACTTGAGTCATGAACACATGATTTGCTCTGGCTATTTGAAAATGGCTAGGCAATCCAGAAAATGACATTGCAATTATTAGATTATTAGTCAGAACTCTGGAATATTTAAGCACATAATGGAGTACTTGACAGGGTGACACATTGACCATCGTATTATTAGAAAGACACTGCATTAGTTAAGCAATATATATCTAGAGGAGGCAATCCTGACATGAGATGATAAAACCCTCCATTCATGAGTAAATCTAATGGTCTCATATGTTCTTGTGATTCTTACGTGTATCTTATTAATTAGCACAGTAGCATTGATGTGTATTGTGCTAGCCTTTCAGTGTATACAACTGGTGTTATTACATTTCATTCCACAATATTAAAAACCGGTGTAGTTTCTATTTATGTATGATCTATGATTGACATTTTGCTAAGTAACAGGCTATGTCAGACAAAGCCTTTGTGATGCCGCACAGATATGTTTTTACTGTACATCTTTGCGTTGTATAAATACATGTTCACGGGCACATTGATGTGTTTCTGACGAGAATCGACCCCATGACCTGACATCTGACCCGTTGACACTTTGAAACACAAGTTACTTGCTGTATACTCGCCTTTAAACTTGCACAGTAAATAAACAAATACATGTTTGCACCGGACATGCCACCTCCAAAGCTGCCTGTGAAATGCATAACTTTTTGTATACCATTTCTTCTCATTACTGTGCTGTAAAGTGAACCACTTCAATTTATTTTAAAAATGCAATATCCTCCACATTTTCTCTTATTAGGGTACATATTACGGTGTGTGTTTTTTTTTTCACCAGCCTTCAACTACCAACACCAACATATTCATCACTATGCAGGTGAAAGAAGCATTCAAAACTGCTATGTGTTAAATTATAACATAGGAAAAATACGTCTTAAATTGCTTTTTTACAAGTTTGGCTCATACTGGTAAGTGACCTGTTTTTTTTTTCTCTTTTTTACTCTAATGCTTTGATTAGCAAAAGGCATACGAGTAATTGCTATTTCGTTTACAAAAAACATTTAATAATCATTTTGGTGCATTAGCTGATTACCTGCCCCCACAATACGGTGTGCTGCAAAGGAGCACTTTCAACCTCAAAATACTGTATTTGATTATTTATAATGGGTGCTGTGGTGAACCAGAAGAAGGACTACATTGGGTCATTGTTAATGATGTGTATTTAAGAAAAAAGAAAAACGCCTAACTTGCCATGTAGCTATGAGGTAAATTCCTTGCTAGCAAAACTAAAGCTAAGGGTGCACCTCGAGTCCAATGATAACTGTTATTCTGTCCTAATTCTAAACAACCAACTGGCCCTACCACTTTAGAAAACACCTAAGTAAAAGGAAAAAAAGGAGACTTGCACAGTATCCTCAGTATGAGCTTCTGCCTGGCCTGACTTGCAATGAACTTGTTGTCAGTCTTAAAGTTCCTTTAGAGCACCAGGGTATAGTCTTTCCAGTCTTCTCACAGAATGTTAGGGTATAAAATATAATTATCTTCAATATGGATTTCACTCTTCCCCTTTTCAAAGACAATACTCTTGCTTTCTTTTTCTCCTGTTTTATTTCAAATGTCCAAATCACTTCAGGATAACTTGACAAGACACTTAGCTCTCTCCCACATCTGAGGCACAGAGACTCCCTCCAAGACCTGTGGTTCTCAGGTATGTGTCTTATGTCACAATAATAGTATTTAACTTAGGTTGTCAGCTTGCTGTCAGCTTGTTCAGGTACTGCAGATTTCCATGGCCTTATACACTTGTCTTGTCTTGCTGCAGAACATTCACCTTCCTGTCACTCAATTCCACAGTAGCCTTGTCAGCTATTCTAGTCTCAATATACAATGTTCCTGCCCCTTTCACAATGTTTCAGCGGAGCTGTGAGCCAATTAGTTTCTCTTAAGTACCCATGCTTTTGGTGGCTTTTCCAGCCATACAATACAATGTTTGTATCTCTTTTGCACTGTTTCTGCGGGACTGTGAGGCCATTAGCTTTTCTTACATTCTCGTGCTTTTGGTTTCTTTTCCAGCCATTACATTCAATTTTCATAACTCTCTCTCGGATGTTTGTACCTGCATCAGTTTCATAGTCCAAGAAACCAACCGTTATGTGCCTCAGTGGCATCTAAAAATCAATAGCGTCCGTGCTCCCACCGATATCTCCCTCGGCGTAACAGATGCTTGTTTGTTGGAAGTCAGAGACCCATGATCCTCTCCTTCCTCTGGTCTCAGCGTCAGTTGCTGGGAAAGCCCGGCTCACCATTGCTCTTCAGTGGTGGCACCATTAGAGCACACGGTTGTCTTCCCATCTTGTCTGCTCCCCTGAGCGGAACTGGCACCTCAGTCAAAGCACCTGCCATCCAGCCTCCAGCTAGCGGGTCTAGCCTCGTTCATGCTACCGCTGGCTTTGAGGCTTGAATTGGCTCCTCCACTCCTAGACGTCATTGCTCCAGAGGCTTAACTCAGTGTAGCAGTTGTTCTCCTCCCGTCCATTCACAGTGCATTCTCTCCTTGTACATGTAATTGGAATGAATTGTGTCATGATCATGGCATTCGGGTGACTTTCAGCATTACCTGAAGCCAATATTTTCAACGAAGGTTCTTTGTTAATTGTGCTTGTAGAAGGAAATGCCCGAGTCTTTCTTAGCACACATATTTGCAGAAAGGGTGGTTTAGATTGGGATACCTTGTTGGGATGGTAGTCCTTGTACCCAGAGGGGAGTCACTCCCACTGAGGTCCCACTTGCTCAGAACACTAGGGAGGGTCTTGCTTTGTGAGCTCACCACCCTAGCCTCATAGGGGGTGGCTCCCCTCTGGAGAGAAGGGGTGAATAGTCCAGATGTGCTACAGTGCATACCATCTTGTCACATGGCACATGCATTGTGGGCATCTTTTGATTGCATTGAGTGGCAACTTTGTCAATACATTAATAACAAACATTGAGAAAGCCAATGATATGTGTTTATAATGGTCTGCCTTTATTCATTGTCTCTTGAAGTCCCTGTTAGGGAGAATTCTCTGTTTAGGCTGAATTTCCTAACCTAGTGAGTCCCCCAGCAGCTTTGCTGGATTTCGGGAGTTTGTTTTTTCCATCCTGCCAAGAGTGAGACTCTTTTTCTCCCACTCTTGGACATGAATGTGTGTAATTCCTTTGAATGTCAATGTGTTCTATGGGCTATGGGGTCTTTTACTCCATAGGGTCTCATATGTTTTTCTATGTGTGTTACACCGCACCCTACGTGCCGTAACACTGGGGCGTCCTAGCGGAACTCCATCATAGACTCCATACCCGGGGACTGAATACTGTCTCCCCGGGCATGTAAAGTCACCATTGGCTTTACTAGACCTAAATTTACTAACAGAACTAGTACAAACCATCCCATTGTGGACGTACTAGTAGGGGGTAATTCGATTACTCCTGGGTCTGTTATTCGAGGGGGAACTGTCCCGTCCCCCCTCGTCGAGTTTTGGCTGGTGGCAGTGGAAACTACTTGTTATATTCGACCCCGAATATAACCCTATGGGATTCTTCCCATTGTTGGAGATCAATATCTTTTTCCCATTAATCTCTAACATACCACCAGTTTACTTATCTTATATAAGTCTATCGGATGGTATTTTCTGCCAGAACTCGGTTTTTAAAATGGCGTCTGTTTTCGTCTCTGTGACTCCTAAACCAAAGGTTGAGCCCTTTGTTCCACTTTGGCGGGCTCTGTACAGAGATCCTCCAAAATGGTGCCATTCTATCTGGGTTACCACAGGGGATGTGGGAGGGGGTTTAGGCACCCTGGACTGAGTTGCCTTGCCAACTCCGGTCGCACTCTGGTGTGATTGGCCCAAGTGGTGAGCCTCGCCGCTCACCACTTAGCGTGTTTTGAGTGACAGCTAGGCTGAATGAATGGGGGTTTTCTGCATAAAAGCAGGGCTTTTGGGACTGGAACTTCAGAAGTCGCCACAGGACCTAAGAATCCGACGAGGGTAAAGCTGAGCCGACCTGCAACGACGACACCTCCGGTGGAGCCCTGCTGAACCGACTCACCACTTCCCGACGACAGAGGAGATCTCCCTGCCGGAGAGTCTCTTCCCCCGACTGGTGGGAACAACCAGTCACCTTTGCTTTTTCTCCGCTTCAGAACGCAGTGGTCGAATTGCCCGTGCAGAGCACAGCGGCAACCGGATAGCCACTACCCCTGTACCACGACCAAAAGGTGGTGCCTTGTGACGTTGCACTCCGCGGCTGGTCTCTTCCATGGTGGTGCAACGATCTTCAACTTTCCTTCGACGACGAGATCCTCTCTTCTCTTGGCAAAGACCGGACGTGCATCCACCACCAGGAACAACTGCCCCCGCCGGAGCTGTCTCTCCACAAACAAGGTACTGTGTCCGCCTGATTTCCCTTGTTGCCGGATAGAGTGGGGTGTCTTAAACCTCGCCTCTCCATAGGGTCGCCTCCAAGCTTCTTTAATGTTTTGTTCTGAACTGGTCCAATCTGCCTATAACAATTTGCGACAAAGACTCGAAGCGCATTTCCTCTAAGATACTTTTTGGGACATATCGCCTTGCCTCTCTCCGAGTGGGCCTGGCCTGTGAACTTTGGAATCTACCGTGGTTCTTGTCTTCTTGCCTTGCATCTTTGTTCTTACAAGTATTGGTATCGAGTTGATTTCTTAACCCGCCTTTTTCTCTCCCGTCCTAACGTATACTAGAGTGCCATCTAGGTTAAAGCATACACCTCTGTCTGCAAATAAGTGATGCCGTTGAACCTAGACTTGTCGAACTATTGTTAGGGGGATTGATCTTTTTCTGATAGTAATTGCGATTGAAATTGTTTTGCCGTATTAGTGCCAGAGTGTTTTCTATAGATGTGTCGTTACAAATAAATACCTTTATATCTTTACACCGAAGCCTTGTTGCCTGTTTGCTTGTCTTACTGTGTAGAATTGCCCTATGTTGTATGCTCCACATACTGCCTAACTCTTCTTGAGGGAAGCTACCAAGTGAATCTGTGTGGTACAGACTGCTACCAAGTGGGTTTACTGCCAAACACCTGTAGTCCTAAATCTTTTGCAGTGGTCCCAGAGGGAACTGCACAGGTTTCCGCCTAACAGTCCCCAAGGACAACTGCAATTGCAGAAGTACAACCATCATAAGACAGTTGCAACCTCAGTTGCCAGGGTGCAGCTAAATATACCCATGCGCAGCGAGTTTATGCCCAAGTTCACCTTTCTAGTGCAGGTAAAGCCATCGTCCAGCTCATATGTCAAATTCAGACCTGTGTTCAGATACCGCCTTACACGCTCAGAAACTGCCACAAAACAATTATATGCATATCTACCCAAAAACATGCCAGAATGCTTGTTTCTTCACAAAGTACATACGCACAACAGGACTACATTTCCATGATTGAATTTAGCTCATTCAATGGACACACCTAAACATATCCTAGAATACACTCTGCCTCAAACATATCCCAGTTGGTATTCTCTATTTCAGTAGAGCACCCCACATAGACAGGTATGTGTCCTCTGTTGAACTCTCCCGCGGTACAGCTACAGCCAAAGCACACCAGTTCTCGGAATGCTCTCTTCCTCTAATGGTGCAAATAACCTCATCAGGCTTTACAATAACAGGAAGTGGCTACCTTTTCACCACTGACTCTCCTGTTGCTTCTGAAGTAGGTTTATGGGCTGGTTCCAATTTGAGTTCCAACTAAGACAGTGTTGCAGATAAGGAACCCACACAGGACCATGCATATATTCTCATCGCTGCAGCCATCAAACCAGTTTTAATTGCTCACGAATGTACATGACATGCCTGACATTCCATGCACTGCAGTAGCATTCATGTAGTAGATCAGATAAACACTTGCACCGCTTCTACCACGTGCATATTCAAGGGATTCTGAGAGCATCACATGGTAAATAATAGGTGACACAACCTAAATCAGCCACTTACTTAAGCACCAATTGAAACAATAACAGAAGTATACCACAAATGTTTGACCACGCGCCTGATGCCAGCCCTTGTCCTTTACAGGCACTTGGGTGCACAGGTCCACCAACCTAATTCTCATTTCAGGCTCCCGGGAGAATCACAATGATCGCAAAGATTTTTCCAGTGCCTCAAGGGTCTCCCCTGGCCTCATAATCGATCCAGATGTACCTCGATTTTCTTCTGCCAGCAGCAGTAGATGCTCCCCATCACCGGATCTGCAACAGCAACAGGTCATCAATCATTAGTGGAGGCTAAGTGTGCCAAACAACATTCTCAGTAATAGATTATGCTAAGGTGTATTTATTTTGAATTATTTATGTGTTTGAATTTATAAAGCGCACAGCGGCCCCCAGGCATCATGGCGCTGTTACAGAATGCTTACTTAGTTAAGATGAATACAGTTAGAATGCAGACAATAATGACAACAGGAGCAGGACAGTACAGGTTCCTTGGTTATAGTGAAATGTAATAACAACACGGGTCCAGGGTTACAGTGGAGCCGGGACAAAAAACAGTGACAGTTATTAGTACAACATTATTAACATTACATAGGAGTGCCAGAGTTGTTTAACATTACAGACGGGTGGTGGTAGGTCTGACAAGTGGTTAGTTGAAGAGTTTAGTTTTCAGCCCTTTACGGAAGACTGAATGTGAGGTTTCATTTCTGAGTGCTGCGGGCAGAGCATTCCAATGTTTGGGTGCTAGATGTTGGAATCTGGTGGCTCCTGCTTTAGTTCTTTTGAAGGAGGGGACGTAGATCTGTTTCCCTGAAAAGGACCACAACAGGACTGTGACTATCCCACTGTAACTGCAATCTTGATTTGTGAATGGCTCCATTATTTTTTAATATTATTTTTATATTTTTATATTTTAAGGATGTTACATTTGTGGGAGCAGATATACTGATCCCGTACCGCAGCATTCCAATGCCCATTTATTTCACTGCACAGTGTGGACACAGGACGTTGCTGCCTTGTTCTGATTGATGCTGACTCTACAGTTACCTGTAACGAAAATGCATTCACTTGCCATCATTTCAATTACACTTAAGACACAGTGGGCCTCATTACGACCCTGGCGCTAAGTGAAAAACGATGGCGGTAAATGGTTACCGCCATCGTTTTCCGCCAGGTCCGATCATGACCCGTGACCGTTAACTACGATGCCATTAGCGGCATCGTAGTTAACGCTGGCGCTAACTGCGCCAAGGGTGCGCGCACGCGACCGGCCACACCGTACTTAACGCCATGGCGGAAAGGTACGCAAATGCCGACCCAAGCAGACATGCACCTAACGCCATCACCCAGCCCGTTAAGTACCTTACCGCCATGGTGCAAATAACGCCATCGCAAACCAACCGTAAAGGGCCATGTTAAGTGAATGCAGCTGCCACAGGTGCACAGAAACAGCACAGGTGAAGGCAATACAGACTCAGGGAAGCACAAAAAGAGCACACCCCACCCCTTCCCACACCCAGTCACACTCCACAATGATGCCAATACGACTAGCAATGTTGGGGCTGGAGGACCTGTTAGCAATGCATGTGCTACAACAGCAACAACAACAACAACAGGCAGCACAGAGGAGACGCAGGAGGAGAAGGAGGGCAAGGCAGGCCCAGCAAGCCCCACCAGCACAGCCAGTGCCACCACGCAGGCAGCCCCCAATCCCACGCATCAGAGCCAATCCATTCAACCTCACTGCTGAGCAGATCCACACCCTGTACCGTTTGGACCGGGACACCATCACCGCCATCGTAGACATGACACACAACGACATCGTCAGCATGATAGAAAGTCCAACCGCCATCCCCCCCCCTACTGAAGGTAGTTTCTGTACTCCACTTCCTGGCCACAGGCACCTACCAGCACACAGTGGGGCACCTGCATGGCATTTCACAACCATTATTCTCACGAACACTCATCCAAGTGCTCGATGCCCTCCTCAAGCACACAGACGACCACATCTCATTACCACGGACTGCCCAGGAGATTGCAAACACCAAAGTGGGTTTCCATGCACTAGCCGGCATACCCGGTTGCATTGGTGCCATCGACTGCACCCATGTGGAATTGGTGGTTCCACGTGCCATGGAGGTACCGTACCGCAACCGGAAACAGTTCCACTCAATCAACGTGCAAATGGTCTGTGACTCCAACAAGATCATCACACATTGTTGTGCCCGATTCCCCGGATCAACCCATGATTCAATGGTCCTGAGGAACTCCACAATACCACGCTACATGGAGCGACATGCAGGCCCAATGTCCTGGCTACTCGGTGAGTCCAATGTCATGGAAGTGGGCAGGTGAATGACGTACCGATGCATACTCCACCGGGCAGAAAGGGGGGGGGGGTGATGCATACTCCACCTGGCAGAAAGGGGGGGGGGGATGATGCATACTCCACCTGGCAGAAAGGGGGGGGGGGATGATGCATACTCCACCTTGCAGAAAGGGGGGGGATGATGCATACTCCACCTGGCAGAAAGGGGGGGGGATGATGCATACTCCACCTGGCAGAAAGGGGGGGGGGATGATGCATACTCCACCTGGCTGTGAGTAACACAGAGAACGGAGACAGCGGATGGGCACTCACAATGCACACAACCCCTCTGCATACATTGGGTGATGGCATGCAAAACAGGCCATGGGAGCCATGAGCATATACTGGTTGCATTGTGTGAATCAATCAGTGCATGTAGAAGTGAGCCAAAGTAACAGTTGGATGCGAGCCATGGCGGAACATCATGTTCCTGATCAGACAACATGACTGACACATACATTCTCGCCTACATACAGGTGATGCAGGCTATCCCCTGAAGAGGTGGCTCCTTACACCAGTCCGGAACCCGCAGAACCAGCACGAGGAGGACTTCAACCGTGCACATACACGTACTCGTGTGGTCATAGAGCAGACATTCGGACTATTGAAGGCACGGTTCCGAAGCCTCAGCAGGTCTGGTGGCGCACTCCTGTATGGCCATGAGAAGGTGGCAAAGATCGTCATGGCATGTGTCATGCTACACAATATGTGCGTCAGACGGAATGTGCCCGTGCCCCCTGACGCAGAACTGCAACCACCTGACGATGAGGATGAGGAAGGTGCAGATGGGGCGGCACCCCATGGAGGAGGCGATGCACAGGAGGGGCGTGCAATGCGCCAAAGTATCATCGACCACTGCTTCTAGCACACACGGCTGGTGTATATCACATGGAGACTGCACTTGGGGCACTGTGTGTCTCTGGGACATGCACACTGTGGACTGTACACCAATAAAGCACACATACGCAATGAAAATGTCCACACATTACTTTTTTTGAAAGAATAAAGTGTATTGAAACTATGAAATGTCGTGTCACACCCCCTCCCACCTCTCCCTGCACACCCCAACACACCCCCTCCCACCTCCCCCCTGCACACCCCAACACACCCCCTCCCACCTCCCCCCTGCACACCCCAACACACCCCCTCCCACCTCCCCCCTGCACACCCCAACACACACCCTCTAGGTGTCAACAGATGCCTGTGTCAGTGGCCACAGGCTGTTACAAGCCCCCTCTCACGGCCCCCGGGGCACCCCTGGCTGTGGAGCGCAGGTTACGACCGGAACGTTGCACGGGGCTGCTCTGCGCAGAACTGGCAGTGGAGGATGTCCCTGGCTGCCCCTGTGCATGCACGTCCTGTCGTGTGTGGGTGAGGCCAGTGACCGCACGACGCAAGGCCGCAAGTTCTGCACAGATGTCCCTGGACATGGCCTGCATGGCATCCCTCAGGGTGGCAGTGCTCTGCGCCACTTCGGCCCTTAGGGTCTCCGTGGCCTGTTCAATGCTAGACCTAGCCCCCACACATTCCGCGGCATGCTCATCCAGCATTGCGGACAGTTGATGCTGCCGTTGAGTGATGTCCTGGAGGGACTGCTGGCCGTGCTGGCCCATGGCCAGTGCTGGTGGAGTGATGGAGGGGCTGCTCCCCTCCTGTGGAGTGTGGACAGGGCATGGGGTGGATGGCCACTCCTCTACCTCTGTGTGCCCCTGTGTGTGACCCTCATGGGGGCTGGCGTCTGAGAAACAGGGGGAATGTAGTAGGTCAGTGGGGCTTCTGACCTCGTGCTCCATGTCCGAGTCTGAACATGCAGCTGTTGCAGCTGTCTCCCCGATGTTGCTGCTGGCCGCTGACCCCCTGCCTCCTGTGGCAGGCAATGTCGGTGGAGGTGGAGCAGCTGCTGCTGGCCTGCTGCCAACAGGGGTGCTTGCCGGTGGGACCTCCGGTATGCCTGCAGTGGGACCTGCTTGTTGTGGGGTCTGCCTCATTGCAGCTGAGGTTGAGGGTGCAGGGCCGTTGTTGATGGCCTTCTTGGCTCTCTTTGGCGCAGGGGTGTCCTGGTCCTCTGGGTGTGAATCTGTGCCTGTGGTGGAGCAAAGGAGGGAGGGCGTTATTGATGGGTCTGCGTACTTTGGAATGAAATGTTTGACATTATTGTGGTCAGTGGATGAGGAAGATTTCAGGCAGTGCCATGCAGGTTGTCTCCTTTTGGTGTGGAATGTGGATGCAGGTATGCGGGTGCCAGCAGTGTATGCAGGGTGGTGCTCGCATGTGGCTATGGGCAGTGTTGATATGTGTTGCATTTACACTCTAGGGCAACCTTGTGCTACACATGATTGGACTGCTGTGACTATGGCATGTCTTGTTTGAGGCACCTACCTTCATCGCCTGATGTCGGAGCTCCCCTTTCCATCCCTCCGACGCCTTCAATGGATTCCATGCCAATCATGGTTGCACAGATCTCCTCCCACGGTTGGAGTTTCAGGGGGGATTCCGACCCTCCACCGGTACCCAGGGCAAGGTTGCGGTTTGCTGAGATGACGGCTCTGACCCGTATGCGTAGGTCATCCCAGCGCTTCCTGCACTGCTGTGGGGTGCGGGGTACGGTCCCCACCGCGCTGACGCGCTCAGCCACCAGGGCCCAGATGGCCTTCTTTTTCCCGATCGCTGTCCTGGTCATGTCCGGGGAGAAAACGACACCTGCGTTGTCTTGCAGGGTCTCCGCAAGCATGCAGAGTTCCTCCCGGCTGAATCTCTCCTGGCGCTGGCGGTCACATGCCTTTTTCACAGATTTAGGCATTTTCGGGTACTTGGATGGGTGGGTGGTTGGTTGGGACAGGTGTCAGGGTTGGGTCTGGTGTTGTTTGGTAGGATGGCGATGGATTGTGTTTTTCAAGATGGCCGACGGGCTGTTTCCCGTTCCGGCGCGATGACGCTATTTCCGGTTCGACTTTTTACGGCCACCGCTAATTACGGCCGCCGCTACTTACGGTGGCCGCTACTTACGGTGGCCGCTACTTACGGTGGTGGAAGTGTACCTTGCTCGCTTAACGATGCCGGTAGGGGCCTTTTCCGCAATGGCGTTAATTGCATTACCGCCATGGCGTAATGCTCGTGCGCGATGGGTCGTAATGTGGCGCTCTTTACGCCATCGTCCCACGGCGTAAACGCTCATTACGCCATGGCGGTAATGACGGGCGATTACCGCCAGGGTCGTAATGAGGCCCAGTGGCATGTAAGGGACACCTATTCAAACATCCCTTTACTGCGAGCTCCCAAACCTAAGTGAAGTACATTGAACACTTATCCCATGCTCACCCATCCACATGACATCTCTGACATTCCATGCAGCGACATTAATGCAGGTTTCCCAGGAGCATCACACAGGCAATGTATCCCAGAGTTCACTGCAACCTACAGAACAAAAATAATGCCTCCACAAAACTATGCGCCTCATTACCAGAATGATACATCTTCCCAACGGAATTACCATTAGTGCTGTACAGGACACAAGAACTACCTATGCATTGAACAATCAGTTTGGTGGAATTACTATGATGAAACATTACCAAACAATAATTCCACCAAACATCAGAGAAATTACCATTACTGCCACACAAAACACTGGAGTCGCCTTGCAGAAATTCCACCAAAAACAGGCAAAATAAATGTAACTGAAATAGCATAATTGCAGAAATAGGAATGCAATCCATCCTGAACCCATGCCTTCCCATTGCCACCCAATGATCAAGCTCAATATTAGGATGCCATGAGATAAGGGCAAGACAAAGGTGCATTCATTGGGGTCTACAAATGCAAATTCAGTGAGGCATAGCTGCAGGTTCTATCAAGGAGGTGGGAGGCAATGTTGAAGAGCTGCTTGGAAACCAGAAGCACAGTACAATCCACCAGATGAACACTATATGGCCAGTGAAAACAGACAAGGTGGTGTCAGTGGGTCACTATGCAGCTGTAAGTGGCGCCCGAAGAGGTGGAACAAACTCAAAGCGCATGTCCGTTGACTCTTGAACACTCACCACCACAATACAACTATCACTAGAGGACGCACAGAGGAGCTGCTAAACCTCACCCCTGGGAAGACAAAGGGGCAAGCATCCTGTGCATGGCGAGGATAGAGCGACAAGGAGCATTGGAGGAGGGAATAGTCCCACAAGCTAAACAAGGTCAGCACAAAAGTACACCATTGGTACAGGCAGGTGTGAAGGTGACCCATTAATTCCAAGCCACCAGCAGGCAGCCACTCTGCTGATATTATTGTTGGTAAGTCCAATGCAGTCTCACCTTTAACAATGCCACATGAACCCAGATCATCATCCATTCCATGTTCACACTTGGAAGTCACACCATGTGGAAATAAACGTAAATGAATGTGATGAATGAAAACACCAATGTACTTGTAACTTCGTGCAATCGTGAGAGCCAGCAAGGCACAATACTAGAGCTACACATGGACATGCCGTTAGAACCATGCCACGTGACATTTGCCACTCAAGGGCCCCCAGACATGACTGCACCAAGATGTACAAGTGGTCTCCTTACACACAAATGCACAGTGAGTGAGATGCAGCGTCCCCCCAGAAGTTGGAGAACCGTAACAATAATGCCAAGTCTCATAGGTACAGATAGACACCCTCCATGAACCTATACCTAGGAGTGCAGCCATCTGTATCAACAACCTAGGGGACACACAGTAGTTGTCACATTGAGAAATTGAAATACTTGCACTGTGTCTCTGTGATAGAACAGCGAATTCAGCCAGAACACTCACAGAAGAATATGCACCCAACATTGCCCTTTTGTCCTGCATATAACTTTACTCGCATACATTACAACTGATTGCAGATAATTTCTCTAACTACAGGCACAAAAGGCAGCCTGGAAGAAGGTACTAGTGCCACATTGTGGCAGTGCCTCCACATACTGTGTCCTTGACATCAGCCGAAGACACCTCTTCTGCAAACCATGCAATAGGGAGCCACCACAAGGCCTAGGTCACAGAAGCAAGAACCACAGCAGAGACAAAAGCAGCTACCATCTCCACTGCATGCACACATTCACACCAACATCTGTACCACCCACCAGCACCACAACTAAGCTTCCTGTCCTCATTCTGGCTGCAGCACCCATCACCAACATAGATTTCAGCCAGTTAAATACCTTGCCACCAGATGAAGCACTACTTATCACAACTCCGACCAGCGATTCTGCCTCCACTTATGCAGGAGTATCTCTCATGGCCATCACTAAAAATCCGCTTTCAGTGTAGGCTTAGTGCCAAGTGTCAGTGGTGGCTTTGGGGACATGCTGCCTTCATAGACCCCCTCTCTAGACATTGTCTCTCATATGACCACACCTCCCCAACCCTCTGTCAATGGTGACCAGCAATCACATTCACATGATGATGACACATTACTCATGAATGATGATAAAAATGATGATGATGATGATGAAAATGGTGGTGGTAGAGCAATGGGGCACATACATGTTGTACACACAGCCTCTTCCATTTGCCAATATAATCGCCTGTCCAGTGATGCATTGCCTTCTGAGAAAGGCTCACAAGAGAAGCAGAAAGTAGAACACCCCACAGCATTCCACATGAGACCTGCACAGATAATGCAGGTTGCTGTGCAAGTGGCCTCAAGGAGAATAGTCAGGAACATTGCACATCAGTGCTGCTACCTCACCGATGCAACAGCAACCAATTGTTCAGTTAGTCAAGGGAATGATGGAGCTTTCCAAGGCAGTGTCAGCTGGCCAGAGGAATTTCCAGAGGGCACATCTCCTCACATTGCAACACATGTGTGTCCCTTATTGGATCAATTCTGCCTCTGTCCCACCCACAGAAGGATCACAAGCATCGAGTCCTCATTTGAGGTAATTACACACTGCCACTCACTCACCAAAGGTGGCTTCTGACCAAGAAAAATGCAGCAACAAATCATTGCTAGACTCTAAAATGACACTCAGATGGGATTGAGGGAGGAGAGAAGACCTCAGTGTTAGGGACTGTAGGTAGAGCGAGGACTCAGTTGTTTAAGATTCAGCGTGGAGGGAAGACTTTTGTGTTAAAGATTGAGGGTGGACAAAGGTAATGGGTGTTATCCAGTAGATAAATACATGAAATTTAAATTAGGAGTAAATATCTGGTAGTCTTTTGGTTTGTGTCATAGATTTTACTGCAGTGATAGTTATGCTGTATTGCATTTATATACTGTCTCCTGCCTAAGTTTATGGCTTCAAAGCACTTTGACTGTCACAGTGGCAAAGGAGGAGTATAATGGCACATGTGCTGCAGTGTGTTTCGATGTTATGGGTGGTTGTGATACAGCCAGGACCGAATCGCTGAACTTCCACTGTGTAACGTTGCCGGCTGACAAACGCTTCCCCAGTGCCGGTCGTGGTGCTCGAGCTAAGACATTGTTGGACGGGCGGATACCCAGGGTGGCAAGGCCTGCCCACTCTGATTGCACCTTGTTCCCCATAGTGGTGCAATATTTGCATTGTCTGGAATTGTTGGGGCTGGTCACACAACTGGGCATATCTCATGCGCAACTTGTGTCTCTTTCCCGGCATTGAAAGAAGATAGTAAACATCAAGCTTTAAGTGTGAGCACGACTCGTTTGGTTTGCCTCAGATAATACCTGCATTTCAAAAAGGCAATTTTCAGTTCTCGCTCGGCCTGCAATTGATCTACTGCACTCGAGTGGACATTTACTATAATATTGGCCTGTTCATTTTGCACGCCTGAATTACGGCCTCTGGCCCACACGCTCTTGTGAGAACTTTGTATTTTATTTAAGAATAATACAAATTAAAGCCATCATTAAGGCAGGGATTATGTACTGAAATGGCAGCCAAAGGAGAAGACCCAAGAAGCCCAGCGCAAACAAGAAACATTTCAATAAGTGGCCCCAAACCGAAAAAGGGGAAAAGAGATGGAACGACCAGTGGAAAAGCTGGTGGTGCTGCACAACCATCCCTGGCTTTTTCGCAGGAAAGGGCCAATTGGCTAAGCCTGCAGCGACACCTACAGCTGCCTTTTGCAAGTATGGCTGTGTGGACTTGGCTTTGAGCTCCCAATCTATGGATCAGCCTCCTACTATTTCTGTCGCGCTGCTCTCTTGGACACAGCATTCTTTAGACAATAACGTGTCCCTGCTACATTTGTGCAAAAACATAAAACAAAAATAATTGGGAATGACCCTAATGACAAGGAACACTGACATCTTCTAATTAGTCCGATAGCCCTAATTTGAATATCTTGGTGCCCCCAGGGGCACCTTAGTACCACAAAGCAATGCTTGTCGAGCCCATTTCTCATCTCCTAGGGAGCTTGAACATGAAGACCCCATTTTGATCTACTTCCAGAATTGCTTGCAAAAACTGAAGCAGTGTTTGCTTTCTGCACCATTGTTGCTTTGGATCAGCGAATAATACACACTAGGATGTGCACAATAATGGAGCCAAACGGCCAAGCACAGCATCATATGAAGCAACCAGTGACTGCTGTTACCCAAGGGAAGTCTAGGCCTTCCAGAAATGCTGATCACCGAAGTTCGGAAAGGTGTGTAAAATAGGTGGAGGACAAGATGGATGTGGTATTGGATACCCCGGGTGGAGCAATTGAGACTTCTGATAGCCTTGACATCACATGGAAGTCTCAAGACTCTGTAAATATTGCGGCCCCCACTGAGGATGATGTGCTGGATGCGCAATGTGCAGAAATCTCAATGATGAAATCACCCACTCCCGAGGACCAGGCCAACGTCCCCCTCCACAATGATAAGGTGGACCTCATTACATCTTATTGACTGGATATTGAGCCTAGAGGTCTTCCTCAAATTAGTAACATACCAAAACATGCAAAAGTACCTACTCTGATAACCTGAATGCAAGGCGATGGTACAAGAGGCATGGTGTCCCTTCATGGACCATTGTATGAGTCGGCCCGCAGAAGTGCTATGCCACAAATGCTGGTCCCAACACAGAGACGGTACATGCAGGCCACAAGTTCCCACAAGCTTACTAAGAGTGATAATACTGGAAGTATTTTCATGTGTGATCTCATTAGAGGGAACCCCAAATCGGATGGCTCGTGGCTAGTTTAAAAACATCTCTTGCGAATGCAGGTGCAAGTGCCCCTAATCATGTGGCCTCTGATTGGGTAACCCTGGTGGGACCCCTTTCCCCCAGAGTGGGTAGTGGTAGGAGGGAAGAAGACACTGGGGGCCATGCAGGACCCATTAATAATGTCCCTTTGGGTCAACGCATATTGGGTGAATCAGTGAGGTTGGATGAGATCAATCCCACCGAAATAAGCCATTCTTAAACAGATCGGCTCCTTTGAACCTTTGGGCTGCAGTACTCTGGCTGTCTGCCATCGTATCCGAAGATATGCTTAAGATAAAGCTCCTAAAATGGGAAGTATATCAAACTGAGCATTGATCGAATATACTACCCCCCCAGTTGTATTTTTGCTGTATGCTAATGCAAATGCCCTGGCTATGATTAGTTTGAAATTAACAGTGTGCCACCAGAGGATGGCCCTAATACACAAAGAGGGGGGTTGTGCTACGACTCATTAAGGGAGATAAACAGCAGGCGTGACAAGATGTTGGCCTCGAACTATGAAGGAATAACCTGGGATGGGTGTTTGGAGGTGCCCTCAGAACTGCTACAAGATAGGCACTACTGACCGATTAACATCGCCAGCTAGAAAACTCAAGGCTTCTGCAACCTTTTTCGGGAAAATGGGACATTGGTAACTTTAATGGGCAATGACATTTTATGCTCCAAGAATCTTAGTTGGATAGTGCCCTCTAGGTTGAGGAGTATTTATTTACCAAGTCATGGCGAAAAAGGGCCCCAAGGGCAGACCCTTTGGAGGTCTTATAATTGCTATTAATCATTGTTTTCACTCCCGCCAGGTGGTATGTTCTTCGGATGTGGAAAACGCCCTTGCCGTAGAGGTCTGGCAGGATAGCCAGGAGATTGATTGGAAATGAAAGTTGATTAATATTTACATACCCCCACTACTAAAGTATTGTACGAGGTCTAACTTGTTCTTGAGGAGCTCTTTTTGATCGGGGTAGGGAAAACCCTGAATACGCGATTATATTGGGTGGGGATTTTAATGCAAAGTGCACAGATGAAAATAAAGTTGCTTCTTATAGTAATGTTTTTAAAAAGTGTGTAATGTCGCACAGTCGTAGTAATCATAAAGGGAAGGTATGGGTGGACTTCCTTCACAAATGGGAATTGTGTATGTTGATTGGCCCCAAACTGTTGGGGACGTCCCAGGTAGGTGCACCTGGAGGGGAAACGAGTGGCCTGCCACTTTAGATTATTATTTTGGTAATAATGCATGTTTGCCCCCGACCCAAGAGCTCAAGGTGCATCCCATAGACAGCAGTGATCATGATATTTTACCATTGTACATTGATTTACAACATACTAGACGCTGCTGTATTAATGTCCGCACTAACCTGCCGGCAATTATATTCGCTGGTCTGGGAAGAATTTACAGAGAATGGCTGCTTATTTAGCTGGACTTATTGAACCTGACTTTTTAACAATGGAATCTATGAGTGGGAACGAAACTGAGCTGTGGATTGGGAGTATGACAAGCAATGATGCTGTTGCCAGTAATAAAAGGCAGGATTACATATGTGATACGCCACGGCATAAGTATGATAGTGTTATTAGAGATGCTAAAAGAACTACGCGAAGGGAAACACACATTGTTGCGATACTAAGAGGATGCACCTTAACACTCAGGCATGTGTAAGGATGAACGAAGAGGGGAGTTTATCCAGGCAAGTTGCCATTAGGAAAAGAATGTAGCAGGGCTGCACTATTGCGCGGCTGCTCTATAATCTATTAACGGCCGATCTCCCGGCTCGGCTTTCGGCTGTCAGGGGGGGCTGTCCAATGGTTAGTGGTAGCTTCTACCCCTGTATGCTGTACGCCGATGATCTGGTTATGTTTAATTACACCTATATGGGAGCTAAAGCTATGTTTAAAACTTTGATTAGTTACACGGCTGTAAATGAGATGCAAATAAATATGGGGAAAACTAAGATCATGGCAGTTACAACAAAAAAGGTGCAATTCCTTGATTTCCAGTCCTCACTTGGGAAGGTGGACTACGTGATATCGTACCCATATTTGGGTCTTGATATGAGCGCTATTAGGGCCTACGTATACATAGTGACCATGAAAAAAGTGAACGCCAAGCCTATGACCCATCTAATATGTAATTTCGCCAGAAATACAGCTGGTTTTTCCAATGAGGGAATGTTTACCCTCTATAAGCAACACTTCTGTCCCATGGTCATCTGCGGGTTAGAGGCCCTGGCCATGAGAGATCTACAGTGGCTGGAGACAATTGAGGGCGCATTTTGGAAAACCATTTTGAGATTGTGTAAATCCAACCTCATGGAATATATTAGACTAGACTTGGGACTGGTGTATCTTAAAAGTGAGTTGCTAATTAGAAGAGGTGTTTTTCATCTTAAAATACACACGTCTCCCGAATGCCAATTACTTGCATTGTTGGGCTCTAGCCCTGGCGCTGAATGTAGTGGGAAATGCCAGTTTGATGCCTTGGTTTATAAAACATACGAGGATATTAGCTGGTACCCCGATTTTTCTGGGTGGATCAACTTTGTAAGCATGCCATTTATTTTTAAGCACAAAATAAACCAATGGGATTGGATTACCAATTAAACCCACCTGGCCACAATCTGAAGCCATTTCTATGTTGCTATGCTAGTGCACAAATACCTAAAACCTGAGAGATATTTGAGACAATGGGCCTCATTACACGGTAGGCGGTGAGCCATGGCGCTGTTAGCGCCATGGCTCATGCCGGTAAAATACCGGCACCGCCTTGGCGGAAAGGGGATTTACCGCCCCATTCCAAGGTTGTAGGGGCGGTAAATCCCCCTTCCGCCATTGCCCTTCCCCATTCCCATTTCTGCCCCATAGGGCTCTATGGGAATGGGGAAGGCGCTAATTACGGCACCGCAATTTTGCGGTGCCGTAATTAGCTCTGAGGTCCCTTAGCGGGTTGGATTTTATCCCCCAACCCGCAAAGGGACCTCGTAGTAAGGCGGTAGGGATTTACCGGTACCGGTATTTTACCGGTACCGGTAAATCCCTAACGCCATTCGTGTAATGAGGGTCAAAGTCCAAATATATCGGCACAGATTTTTAAGCTAAAGCTGAGAATCAATCAGCTCCCTACGTTAATTGCCTTGGGCATTTTACTTAAAGACATAATCTGTTGGTTGTGTAAAACATCTGGGATGCTGGAGACTTCAAAGCACTTATTAACAGAATGCCAAGCCTTGTGTACCGATTATATGAATACAATAGAACATGTGGGGCCTCATTACGAGTTTGGAGGTAGACATGGTGCTATTAGCACCATACACACGTATACAAAAAAAAGATTGAGGGGAAATTATTAAATGGCCCCAAGATTCGACCCCCCTAATAAGGGCTTGTGCAAACTTCCAGACTAAGGAATCCTGTTGCCTTTACGCTGCTGCCCATAGGAAGTGCGAGGAACACTATACAAGAACAAGCCTGTGTTTGTTCACTAAAAATACACCACGGCACTCAAAAAATAGTACATTATAACGCATGACTTTATTAAGATAATGAATCTATTAAAAATGTATTAAACAATTCATATAATCATTTCCTATTATTAAAAAACAATTTAATATAGACATTCTAACCTCTAAAACTCATTATACATTACGAAGCACTCTCGAGGTGCAGACGTACTTGCTGATCACTCACAAACCACTCATACCTATATTAAATCTCACTCTCTCACCATACAAAGTTACATAGACTCTGTCGAATACACAAAAACAGAGAGCTCTCAAGTTCTGAATTGATCCCTCCAGCCAGTTTGTGCCCTAGTTAGATGAATCCTTTTCAATGAAAGGTTCTCATTAATTAAATTAATTTTTATATAAAGTTGCCTATTGATAGAGCAACCACAATGCCTGACGTGTTTCGTTCTTATTACGATGTAAGAGAAGTGATAGAACTTCTGCAGGGGAAATTCGACAACCAGATTCTCTTGGTCTTCTTAAACTTTGTCTGGAAATGTTCCTCTAGGCTCCTATGGGGGACAGCATAAAAAACAGCAATAAGTAATGTGGCTATTTACTTACATATAGTCATACCATTTGAGTGCTAGATCTCCCATGGTTGACTCACCGTGGTAATTTCAATATTTTGACCAGTTCCCGGTGACATAGGCTCGTTACCAAAATCAAACGACCCACCGTAGTAGTTGACCACCACACGTGCAGGTGCTGCTGTCTTGCTACAGTTCTGAAAGAAACACGACAACTCTAAATGCCGCTCAACAAGCTTCATTGCACATATAGTATTTTATTTCTGGTTCATCACAAAAGTATAATTTTAAGAAAAACCTCTCTTATAGTAGTAGTCCTAATGATAACAGCCTATAAGACACTTTAAAGATACCCACCTCAATAGGTGGTTTCAGTCTATTCTCGTGCCTTCCCTAAAATGCAGCTGGACACTAGTCCCGCATTGGGCCATTGACCTTCATCCTTTCATTAGTGTGGAACACATACAACCCCTTCTTTTTAACAGTCTTTCCTTCTCTAATTTTAATGCTATTCAAAAGGTGTTAACATCCACTCGACCGTGTAGCAATGCTATACACATTATCATGGGCATAAATGAAATTATTATAGAGAGAAAAGCACTTTCGCATGAAACAACAGTTTTACTCTAAGGGCAAAGGTTAACTAACTGTGTTCGCTCGTGTGACATATCTGGCGTTTAAAAAAAAAAAATGTTTTCTTTCTCTTGTTTTTATCCTTTTGGCATTGTGTTTGCATTGACCCGAACGTGCAACAATATTAACCCCTTTGTCATAGTCATGCATGACAAAACAACAGCGAAAGAGGCACTTACGCGTCAAACGATGAATTCACTCAAAAGCGAAGGTTGCTGGACCAAGTTCGCTAGATCTTGTAGCCGGGAGAGCCCCTCTTGCTACGGCGTCGGATTGCCACTGTTGTGTGGAACCGCTTGACTATTCTTTTGTAGCCGGCTGCAAACAAAACAACATAACGTTACGTTCCATATACCTCGCAACAACACGCCTGAGCCGTGCGTCTGTTGACTGTGAGCCTTACAAAGCTAATGCCATAAATCTTTCACCTCGTGAATGTAATTACGTTCAACAAGTGGAAATGGTAAGCGTTCCTCAGTCCAAAACCTCTGCACTTACTTTCAATTATCTTGACATTTCGCGTTGCGTCTTTCATGCTCACTTACGTGTTGCCTCAATTGCCTGGTGCAAGCAGGAGCATTTCACCGTCCTCTTTTAAAGGCGAAGTGACCGCAGCACATGTGCCTGCAATTACCATTACTCTTTTAATGAACAGGGGGAGTCCGGCCCAAAAGACCCGGCGACAAGTGTTGTAAACACTGTCATCATAAATTACTCCAGTCGGCTGGTTCTTTTAAAACATTCCCTAAATGCGAGTGTTAAAAAACATCTCGCGTTCGAACGAGGTTATTTAACATCAAAGGCAGTTGATGTAATCGTCATGAGCACTAGAAACACTTCAAAATTTCTAAGGGTGAATTGGGGCTGTAACCAATATTTACTTGGAAATGGCAACTCAACGACTCAAGCCACACTGGTGAAATGGACTCTTCAGTCCAGTACCCAAGGGGTTAAAAGGGGGTCCCATAATAAAGTGGGATTGTTAGTCGTAGTTACACTACTTGAACATAATTAAAATGCTATTGCACGCTATTCCAATCCCCCCTTTCATTGAGTTCGGTGACAGCTCTGTTACACAAAAAGATGAGCCACTGTTCCTTTGTCTGTAGTTTCTTAGAGATGTCTATTTCACTTCCCGAGGAAATATGGAGTAGGACTGTCCACTTAAAGTCATTTGGTCCATGGTCCATCATCAAAAAATGAATGACCATGGGGGCTGTAATGACCTTATTTTTAATACAGCTCCTATGTTCAGAAATGTGAATCGTAATTTTCCTTTTAGTCATACCAATGTTTAACTTTCCACACTGACACCATATTCCATACACGACATTACTCGTGTTGCAGTTGCTGAAAGACACGAGCCCAAGGTCTATCCAGCCCTATGTCTACCTGAGTGGTCCTGCTGGTCTGAGGACAGTTGACACATTGGCCGCAAGGTGCATGGCTTGATATTTTAGGGAGAACCCATGTTTCAGTAATCCTCATTTGTTTTGCCGGTTTTTTTGAAATGTCGTTTTTTGTCATTACGTCTTTCAAATTGGGAACTCTCTTAAATGCACATAATGGGGGATCGAGTGGACAATCTCCTCCCGTCAGGATCCTCCAATTTCTCTTGATGATATTGATAACCTGGTTTGTTTGAGGGGTAGATGTGCTTACAAACACTATCCCATCTTGCTCTTTGCCTCTGGTGTTGTATTCCAACAAACCCGCACAGTCGTTGTTTTTCGATCTTTTTAGCGCACGGCGTACTAACTTCTCTGGATATTTCCTAGCAGTCAGTTTCTCACTCAAGGAATTGGCTTCCGTCAGGAAAATCTCTTTTGTTGAGCTGTTTCTCTTTAACCGTGAAAATGAGCCAACTGGCAGGTTCTCCCTTGTGTGCCGAGGGTGGCAGCTGCCAAACTCTAAAAGTGAGTTACGGTCAGTTAATTTATGGAATGGTCTGACTTGTAAGATGTTCCGGTCAGTATCAACCCAGATTATAATACCTAAAAAATTGATCTCAAGATTACTCTGTGTAGAGGTAAACTTCAAGTACGGATTCTGACCATCGATCCATGACATACATTCTTCGAACTACTCAGTAGTTCCATCCCACACTATTAGAATGTCGTCAATGTAGCGCCGCCATAAGGCCAACTTCCCAAAGTATGGAATGGTAGAACTATAGATGGCCTTACGTTCAAAGCTTTCGACAAATACATTTTCTGCTGAAGGGGCTACTGAGGAGCCCATTGCCGTGCCATGGACTTGATGAAAAAGTTGTCCATTGAACATGAAGTAATCTCAGTAAGTGACATTTCTGCACACCACAAGATGAAACTGTTTGGTGTGTTACCTTCCATTCTTTTAGTTAGGAGCACTTCTTCCAACACCTGCAAAGTTTCCTGTTGTGGGATGCAGGTATAGAGTGATACTATGTCCAAACTTACGAGTAATTGTGTACTCGGATCAAACTGCATTTCTTCGATTATGTTAATGATTTCAGTGGTGTCCTGCACAAAGGAATACATTGTATGTACATAAGGTTTCAGATACCTATCTGCAAATTTTGATAATGGCTCGAGTATAGCACCAGTTCCAGACACAATTGGGCGGCCAGGTGGATTAACCATGGTCTTGTGAATTTTAGGCAGGATGTAAAATTTGGGTATGGTGGGATTCCTTACCATAAGGTATTCACTTTCTTGCGCACAGATCCAGCCTCTAACACAGGCTTTCTCAACCTTATGATTAATCAAGGTTGCAAGTCTCTTCGTCGGATCAACCTCTAACGATTGATAAAAATGTCTGTCTTGTAGTTGGCGTTGGCACTCAGTAATATAATCTTGTCGGTTGAGCATAACTATTGCCCCACCCCTATCTGCTTTCCGCAAAATAATATCGGAATTTGTAGCAAGGCTTTTAAGGGCTTTTCTTTCTAACCTAGAGATATTCTGAAACGAGTTCTTTAAACCTTGACTTTCTAACTGGTGTAAATCATGCCACACTCTTTTAGCAAACACCACCGCTTCGGGGGTATAGCTGCTCGTAGGTGGATTAAAGGAAGATTTATTACGGAAACCACTTTCCTTTTTCTCCATATCAAACTTCTGGTCAGCGAAAAATTGTCGCAAATGGATTTTGCGCAGTAACTGTGGCTGCCTTCTGCTGCCACAGCACCATGGCTGCCTTCAGACCGGGCTCCATTACCATAACCGGGTCATTCCAACATTTGAGGGCCCAGTAATTCCTCCCTGAAGGAACCATTTAGGGCTCAATGGGAATGGGGAGGGAGGTAATAACGGGCACATTACAAATGGCTCATTATTACCTCCCTCTTCCCCTTGCGGGACCCGGAAAGGACGTCTGGTTTTACCAGACAGCTGTTCCGAGTCCCGCAACGGGAACCTCATAAACAGCGCTCCCGTAATGAAGGGTGCCGGTCCGGTACCGGCACCCTTCATTACGGGACCACAAGTGTCGTAATGAGGCCCATGGTGTCATGTATGAATCTATTAAGGAAGGCTGCTTTTGGTCCTATTGCTTAAACACGGAAACTGAACGTTCTCATCTAGCACATTATCGCCTGTGGTGTATAATTCAAGGGTGCTTGCCGTCTGATAATAATAATAAGCAATAACATAGTGGAGGTCCCTCACCTTAACCTTCATATTAAATATTTGATTTTAGAAGGATTTTAGAAGGATATCTTATTGTTTTAAGGAATGATTTTTAGATAAGCTATATGATAAGCACTTGCACTAGCACTTAGTGATGAACCCCCACTGGTCAAAAGGCATATGCAGAAATGTATATTCCTGTTGAGGTTGTTAAATTAAGTAATTGACTTGCAGCCTGCACTGCAGTACTTGGTATCTGTGATTATGATTGTGAAATGTTTATTTTAACATTCAAGATTTCATTGTGTATGAATTGTACAAATTGTAGATAGCTCAATAAAATTGTGATTACATTTTTGTAAAAGTTCTTTTAGAACTATATACAAATAAATAATAATAATAATAATAATAATAATAATAATAATAATAATAATAATAATAATAATAATAATAATAATAGCACATTCAGTAGTGGTAGGCAGGTGCAAACTTGGGTAGATAGTAAGTTTGAGGGTGAGAGATAGATATGTTGTACAGGAATTCATGCAAAGGAAATGATAAAGGAGCTATGTGTACAATTGAAACAAATGTATCATGGGACACAACTTTATTCTATGGGGTGCAGCACCAAGAGGGGAGATAGCTGGGGAGGAGGTGTTCTCTGCACGTGGGGGTATTTCTGTAAATGACTCACTGCATGGTTAGCCTGGGTCTGGACATACCCAAGAAAAACACATGCGGTAAAGCCTTTATGCTTACTGCCCCAAACCCCCAAAAACACATTAATTTCAGTGTTCAGAAAAAATGGTCATTAGTTATTTACATGTTAAGTGCCCATCCCTCCAGCACATGTATCTTGTTCTGTTCTACTGGACGATTCATCATTATCCTCTTCCTCTGAATCTGGGGTGTCATGTCATCTTCACCAGGCAATGGAATGTTCCTCCTGATGCACATAGTATGTAGGATAACACAAACACACACATACAAACACACACACACACACACAACAAAAACAATTTTAGCAACCTTATCTGGACTGTGCGTGTCTATCCCTCCATCTGGTGGTTAAAAGAGAATGTTCCTTTTAAGACTCTTAGGGGTCGATTCATGGAATTAATGTGCACCGAAAATTCCCGTGCAGAGGTGCCAAAACGTGCGATTCGCAGTAAAAGTGCGAAAATCGCAGTGCAAGTGCGAAAATCGCAGGGAAACCAGCGCATATCGATTCATGGAAGTCCGTGCGCGAGAAAAACATTGGATGTGCGCTGAAAAAGTGCGCCACGCACACCGGCGCACAGGTCATCCAACAGCGTGCGCCACGGCCACTGCGAAATCGCACATAGCGCGGCGCAATCACAAAAGTAGGCGGAACACGGGGTGTAACACTCGGAATGGGGAACAATGCGTGAAAATATGGGCGTCACGGGGGAAGTACAGGAAGCAAGTGCGCGGAATGCCCACACGCTCGCCTACAACCCGTATTCATGGAATCAAATAGGGCAAACCAGCGCACGGTGAAAGACGCGCACAGGGCCAAACAAGTACGCCACAAGAAAGCAGGCGGTAGTGTCCCTGCGCTTGAAATAAATGTGCGCCAAAATGTGCGCTAACTAAAAGCACCCATATACAGCCATGATGAATGGTCCATACAGTGGCCCTCTAGGACAAATGAGGTGCAAAGGGGTACCGACAAACACGGACACCCGCTGTGTGAAAAATAGCGTGTGCATGTGTTTCTGGGTGCGCGGGAAGTTCCACACGCGATTGGCCTGGGTACGTGTACTTCGGGGTGCGCGGGAAGTTCCACACGCGATTAGCCTGGGTACTTGTACTTCGGGGTGTGCGTGAAGTTCCACACGCGATTAGCCTGGGTACGTGTGTTTCGGGGTGCACGGGAAGTTCCACACGCGAATGGCCTGGATATGTGTACTTCGGGGAGCGCGGGAAGTTCCACACGCGTTTATCCTGGGTACGTGTACTTCGGGGTGAGCGGGAAGTTCCACACGCGATTAGCCTGGGTACATGTGTTTCGGGGTGCGCGGGCGCGGGAAGTTCCACACGCGATTGGCCTGGGTACGTGTACTTCAGGATGCGCGGGAAGTTCCACACGCGATTGGCCTGGGTATGTGTACTGTTAGGCGGAAACCTGTGCAGTTCCCTCTGGGACCACTGCAAAAGATTTAGGACTACAGGTGTTTGCCAGTAAACCCACTTGGTAGCAGTCTGTACCACACAGATTCACTTGGTAACTGTGGCTGAGCAGTCAGACTTCCCTCAAGAAGAGTTAGGCAGTATGTGGAGTATACAACATAGGGCAATTCTTCACAGTAAGACAAGCAAACACGCAACAAGGCTTCAGTGTAAAGATATAAAGGTATTTATTTATAACGACACATCTATAGAAAACACTGGCACTATTACGGCAAACACTTCAATAACAATTACTCTACGAAGAAAAAGATCAACCCCCCTAACAATAGTTCGACAAGTCTAGGTTTTACCAGCATCACTTATTTGCAGACAGAGGTGTATGCTTCAACCTAGATGGCACTCTAGTATTCGTTAGGACAGCAGAGAAAAATAAGCAGGTTACGAAATCAACACGGTTCCAATACTTAACAGACAAATGCAAGGCAAGAAGACAAGAACCACGGTAGATCATAAAGTTCAGAGGCCAGGCCCACTCGGAGAGAGGCGAGGCGATATGTCCCAAAAAAAGTATCTTAGTGGAAATGCGTTCGAGTCTTTGAAGCAAATTGTTATCGGCAGATTGGACCAGTTCAGAACAACACGCTAGAGAAAGCTTGGAGGCGACCCTATGGAGAGGCGAGGATTAAGACACCTCACTCTATCCGGCAACAAGGGAAGCCAGGCGGACACAGTACCTTGATTGTGGAGAGACAGCTCCGGCGGGGGCAGTTGTTTCTGGCGGTGGGTGCACGTCCGGTCTTTGCCAAGAGAAGAGGGGATCTCGTCGTCGAAGGTAAGTTGAAGATCGTTGCACCCCCAGGGAAGAGACCAGCCGCGGAGTGCTCCGTCACAAGGCACCACCTTTTGGTTGCGGTACAGGGGTAGTGGCTATCCGGTTGCCGAGGTGCTCTGCACGGGCAATTCGACCACTGCGTCCTGAGGCGAAGAAAAAGCAAAAGGGACTGGTTGTTCCCACCAGTCAGGGGAAGAGACTCTCCGGCAGGGAGATCTCCTCTGTAGTCGGGAAGTGGTGAGTCGGTTCAGCAGGGCTCCACCGGAGGTGTCGTCGTTGCAGGTCGGATCAGCTTTACCCTCGTCGGATTCTTAGGTCCTGTGGCGACTTCTGAAGATCCAGTCCCAAAAGCCCTGCTTTTATGCAGAAAACCCCCATTCATTCAGCCTAGCTGTCAATCAACACACGCTAAGTGGTGAGCGGGGTGCTCACCACTTGGGCCAATCACACCAGAGTGCGACCGGAGTTGGCAAGGCAACTCGGTCCAGGGTGCCTAAACCCCCTCCCACACCCCTGTGGTAACCCAGACAGAATGGCTCCACTTTGGAGCGTCTCTGTACAGAAGCCCGCCAAAAGTGGAACAAAGGGCTCGACCTTTGGTTTAGGAGTCACAGAGACAAACACAGACGCCATTTTAAAAACCGAGTTCTGGCAGAAAATACCAGCCGATAGACTTATTTAAGATAAGTAGACCGGTGGTATGTTAGAGACTAACGAGAAAAAGTATCAATCTCTAACAATGGGAAGAATCCCATAGGGTTATATTCAGGGTCGAACATAACAAGTAGTTTCCACTGCCACCAGCCAAAACTCGACGAGGGGGGACAGGACAGTGCCCCCTCGAATAACAGACCCAGGAGTAATCGAATGACCCCTACTAGTACGTCCACAATAGGATGGTTTGTACTAGTTCTGTTAGTAAATTTAGGTCTAGTAAAGCCAATGGTGACTTTACATGCCCGGGGAGACAGTAGTCAGTCCCCGGGTATGGAGTCTATGAGGGAGGTCCGCTAGGACGCCCCAGTGTTACGGCACGGAGGGTGCGGTGTAACACACATAGCAAAACATATGAGACCCTATGGAGTAAAGGACCCCATAGCCCATAGAACACATTGACATTCAAAGGAATTACACACATTCATGTCCAAGAGTGGGAGAAAAAGAGTCTCACTCTTGGCAGGATGGAAAAAAACAAACTCCAGAAATCCAGCAAAGCTGCTGGGGGACTCACTAGGTTAGGAAATTCAGCCTAAACAGAGAATTCTCCCTAACATGTACTTCGGGTGCGCGGGAAGTTCCACACGCGATTGACCTGGGTACATGTATTCCGAGGTGTGCGGGAAGATTCATACGCGATTTCAGCAGGGTACGTGTATTTCGGTGGTGCCGGGGAATGCTACACGTGATTTGGCCGTGTGGGTCCTCCCAGGTGTTCCCTCTACACCCTCCACGGCCCCTGCAGGCAGCCCACACCGCAGGGGACTACCCTGCACCCCTGCTCATGTCCCACAGGCAACCCATCCACCATGGCCATGCCCCCCAGCCAACCCACATGTCACCTTGCACTACTGATCACCAACACATGTCTCCCAGCACCCCCACCCCCCAGCAGTGCAGGGGCACCCTCCACCAGGCCCCCACACATGTCCCCCTGCACACCCACCCCCCAGCAGTGCAGGGCACCCTCCACCAGGCCCCCACTCATGTCCCCCTGCACTCCCACCCACAAGCATCCAGGGGCACCCTCCACCAGGCCCCCACTCATGTCCCCCTGCACCCCCACCCCCCAGCAGTGCAGGGCACCCTCCACCAGGTCCCCACACATGTCTCCCAGCACCCCCACCCCCCAGCAGTGCAGGGCACCCTCCACCAGGCCCCCACTCATGTCCAACTCATGTGTCCCATCACCCCCACCCACCAGTATCCAGGGGCACCCTCTACCAGGCCCCCACTCATGTCTCCCATCACCCCCACCCCCCAGCAGTGCAGGGCACCCTCCACCAGGCCCCCACTCATGTCCCCCTGCGCCCCCATGCACAAGCATCCAGGGGCACCCTCCACCAGGCCCCCACTCATGTCTCCCATCACCCCCACCCCCCAGCAGTGCAGGGCACCCTCCACCAGCCCCCCACTCATGTCCAACTCATGTGTCCCATCACCCCCACCCATCAGCATCCAGGGGCACCCTCCACCAGGCCCCCACTCATGTCTCCCATCACCCCCACCCCCCAGCATCCAGGGGCACCCTCCACCAGGCCCCCACACATGTCCCCCTGCACCCCCACCCCCCAGCATCCAGGGGCACCCTCCACCAGGCACCCACACATGTCTCCCAGCACCCCCACCCCCCAGCAGTGCAGGGCACCCTCCACCAGGCCCCCACTCATGTCCAACTCATGTCCCCCTGCACCCCCACCCACCAGCATCCAGGGGCACCCTCGACCAGGCCCCCACTCATGTCTCTCATCACCCCCACCCCCCAGCATCCAGGGGCACCCTCCACCAGGCCCCCACTCATGTCTCCCACCACCCCCAACCCCCAGCATCCAGGGGCACCCTCCACCAGGCCCCCACTCATGTCCCCCTGCACTCCCACCACCCAGCAGTGCAGGGCACCCTCCACCAAGCCCCCAGACATGTCTCCCAGCACCCCCACCCCCCAGCAGTGCAGGGCACCCTCCACCAGGCCCCCACTCATGTCCAACTCATGTCCCCCTGCACCCCCACCCACCAGCATCCAGGGGCACCCTCCACCAGGCCCCCACTCATGTCTCCCATCACCTCCACCCCCCAGCATCCAGGGGCACCCACCACCAGGCCCCCACTCATGTCTCCCACCACCCCCACCCCCCAGCATCCAGGGGCACCCTCTACCAGGCCCCCACTCATGTCTCCCACCACCCCCACCCCCCAGCAGTGCAGGGCACCCTCCACCAGGCCCCCACTCATGTCCAACTCATGTCCCCCTGCACCCACACCCACCAGCATCCATGGGCACCCTCCACCAGGCCCCCACTCATGTCTCCCATCACCCCCACCCGCCAGCAGTGCAGAGCACCCTCCACCAGGCCCCCACACATGTCTCCCAGCACCCCCACCCCCCAGCAGTGCAGGGCACCCTCCACCAGGCCCCCACACATGTCTCCCAGCACCCCCACCCCCCAGCAGTGCAGGGCATCCTCCACCAGGCCCCCACTCATGTCCCCCATCACCCCCACCCTCCAGCAGTGCAGGGGCAGCCTCCACCAGGCCCCCACTCATGTCTCCCATCACCCCCACCCCCCAGCAGTGCAGGGGCACCCTCCACCAGGCCCCCACTCATGTCTCCCTCCACCCCCACCCCCAGCATCCAGGGGCACCCTCCACCAGGCCCCCACACATGTCCCCCTGCACCCCCACCCCCCAGCATCCAGGGGCACCCTCCACCAGGCCCCCACTCATGTCTCCCACCACCCCCACCCCCAGCATCCAGGGGCACCATCCACCAGGCCCCCACACATGTCCCCCTGCACCCCCACCCCCCAGCATCCAGGGGCACCCTCCACCAGGCCCCCACTCATGTCTCCCACCACCCCCACCCCCCAGCAGTGCAGGGCACCCTCCACCAGGCCCCCACTCATTTCCAACTCATGTCCCCTTGCACCCCCACCCACCAGCATCCAGGGGCACCCTCCACCAGGCCCCCACTCATGTCTCCAATCACCCCCACCCCCCAGCATCCAGGGGCACCCTCCACCAGGCCCCCAAGCATGTCTCCCACCACCCCCACCCCCCAGCAGTGCAGGGCACCCTCCACCAGGCCACCACTCATGTCCAACTCATGTCTGTCCCCCTGCACCCCCACCCCCCAGCATCCAGAGGCACCCTCTACCAGGCACCCACTCATGTCTCCCATCACCCCCACCCCCCAGCATCCAGGGGCACCCTCCACCAGGCCCCCACTCATGTCCAACTCATGTCCCCCTGCACCCCCACCCACCAGCATCCATGGGCACCCTCCACCAGGCCCCCACTCATGTCTCCCATCACCCCCACCCCCCAGCAGTGCAGGGCACCCTCCACCAGGCCCCCACACATGTCTCCCAGCAACCCCCCCCCAGCAGTGCAGGGCACCCTCCACCAGGCCCCCACACATGTCTCCCAGCACCCCCACCCCCCAGCAGTGCAGGGCATCCTCCACCAGGCCCCCACTCATGTCCCCCATCACCCCCACCCCCCAGCAGTGCAGGGGCAGCCTCCACAAGGCCCCCACTCATGTCTCCCATCACCCCCTCCCCCCAGCAGTGCAGGGGCACCCTCCACCAGGACCCCACTCATGTCTCCCTCCACCCCCACCCCCAGCATCCAGTGGGACCCTCCACCAGGCCCCCACACATGTCCCCCTGCACCCCCACCCCCTAGCATCCAGGGGCACCCTCCACCAGGCCCCCACTCATGTCTCCCACCACCCCCACCCCCCAGCATCCAGGGGCACCATCCACCAGGCCCCCACACATGTCCCCCTGCACCTCCACCCACCTGCATCCAGGGGCACCCTCCACCAGGCCCCCACTCATGTCTCCCACCACCCCCACCCCCCAGCAGTGCAGGGCACCCTCCACCAGGCCCTCACACATGTCTCCCAGCACCCCCACCCCCCAGCAGTGCAGGGCACCCTCCACCAGGCCCCCACACATATCTCCCAGCACCCCCACCCCCCAGCAGTGCAGGGCACCCTCCACCAGGCCCCCACTCATGTCCAACTCATGTCCCCCTGCACTCCCACCCACCAGCATCCAGGGGCACCCTCCACCAGGCCCCCACTCATGTCTCCCATCACCCCCACCCCCCAGCAGTGCAGGGCACCCTCCACCAGGCCCTCACACATGTCTCCCAGCACCCACACACCCCAGCAGTGCAGGGCACCCTCCACCAGGCCCCCACACATATCTCCCAGCACCCCCACCCCCCTGCAGTGCAGGGCACCCTCCACTAGGCCCCCACTCATGTCTCCCATCACCCCTACCCCCCAGCAGTGCAGGGGCACCCTCCACCAGGCCCCCACTCATGTCTCCCTGCACCCCCACCCCCCTGCATCCAGGGGCACCCTCCACCAGGCCCCCACTCATGTCTCCCACCACCCCCACCCCCCAGCATCCAGGGGCACCCTCCACCAGGCCCACACACATGTCTCCCACCACCCCCACCCCCCAGCATTGCAGGGCACCCTCCACCAGGCCCCAACTCAAGTCCAACTGATGTCCCCCTGCACCCCCACCCACCAGCATCCAGGGGCACCCTCCACCAGGCCTCCACTCATGTCTCCCATCACCCCCACCCCCCAGCATCCAGGGGCACCCTCCACCAGGCCCCCACTCATGTCTCCCACCACCCCCACCCCCCAGCAGTGCAGGGCACCCTCCGCCAGGCCCCCACTCATGTCCAACTCATGTCCCCCTGCACCCCCACACCCCAGCATCCAGGGGTACCCTCCACCAGGCCCCCACTCATGTCTCCCATCACCCCCACCCCCCAGCAGTGCAGGACACCCTCCACCAGGCCCCCACTCATGTCCCCCTGCACCCCCACCCACCAGCATCCAGGGGCACCCTCCACCAGGCCCCCACTCATGTCTTCCATCACCCCCACCCCCCAGCAGTGCAGGGGCAGCCTCCACCAGGCCCCCACTCATGTCTCCCATCACCCCCACCCCCCAGCAGTGCAGGGGCACCCTCCACCAGGCCCCCACTCATGTCTCTCACCACCCCCACCCCCAGCATCCAGGAGCACCCTCCACCAGGCCCCCACACATGTCCCCCTGCACCTCCACCCCCCAGCATCCAGGGGCACCCTCCACCAGGCCCCCACTCATGTCTCCCAACACCCCCACCCCCCAGCATCCAGGGGCACCCTCCACCAGGCCCCCACACATGTTCCCCGGCACCCCCACCCCCCAGCATCCAGGGGCACCCTCCACCAGGCCCCCACTCATGTCTCCCACCACCCCCACCCCCCAGCAGTGCAGGGCACCCTCCACCAGGCCCCCACTCATGTCCAACTCATGTCCCTATGCACCCCCATCCACCAGCATCCAGGGGCACCCTCCACCAGGCCCCCACTCATGTCTCCCATCACCCCACCCCCCAGCTTCCAGGGGCACCCTCCACCAGGCCCCCACTCATGTCTCCTACCACCCCCATCCCCGAGCAGTGCAGGGCACCCTCCAACAGGCCCACACTCATGTCCAACTCATGTCCCCCTGCACCCCCACCCCTCAGCATCCAGGGGCACCCTCCACCAGGTCCCCACTCATGTCTCCCATCACCCCCACCCCCCAGAAGTGCAGGACACCCTCCACCAGGCCCCCACTCATGTCCAACTCATGTCCCACTGCACCCCCACACCCCAGCATCCAGGGGCACCCTCCACCAGGCCCCCACTCATGTCTCCCATCACCCCCACCCCCCAGCAGTGCAGGACACCCTCCACCAGGCCCCCACTCATGTCCAACTCATGTCCCCCTGCACCCCCACCCACCAGCATCCAGGGGCACCCTCCACCAGGCCCCCACTCATGTCTCCCATCACCCCCACCCCCCAGCAGTGCAGGGGCAGCCTCCACCAGGCCCCCACTCATGTCTCCCATCACCCCCACCCCCCAGCAGTGCAGGTGCACCCTCCACCAGGCCCCCACTCATGTTTCCCACCACCCCCACCCCCCAGCATCCAGGAGCACACTCCACCAGGCCCCCTCACATGTCCCCCTGCACCCCCACCCCCCAGCATCCAGGGGCACCCTCCACCAGGCCCCCACTCTTGTCTCCCACCACCCCCACCCCCAGCAGTGCAGGGCACCCTCCACCAGGCCCCCACTCATGTCCAACTCATGTCCCCATGCACCCCCACCCACCAGCATCCAGGGGCACCCTCCACCAGGCCCCCACTCATGTCACCCATCACCCCCACCCCCCAGCTTCCAGGGGCACCCTCCACCAGGCCCCCACTCATGTCTCCTACCACCCCCATCCCCGAGCAGTGCAGGGCACCCTCCAACAGGCCCACACTCATGTCCAACTCATGTCCCCCTGCACCCTCACCCCTCAGCATCCAGGGGCACCCTCCACCAGGTCCCCACTCATGTCTCCCATCACCCCCACCCCCCCCCAGCAGTGCAGGGCACCCTCCACCAGGCCCCCACACATGTCTCCCAGCACCCCCACCCCCCAGCAGTGCAGGGCACCCTCCACCATGCCCCCACACATGTCTCCCAGCACCCCCACCCCCCAGTAGTGCAGGGCACCCTCCACCAGGCCCCCACTCATGTCTCCCATCACCCCCACCCCCCAGCAGTGCAGGGGCAGCCTCCAACAGGCCCACACTAATGTCTACCATCACCCCCACCACCCAGCAGTGCAGGGGCACCCTCCACCAGGCCCCCACTCATGTCTCCCACCACCCCCACCCCCCAGCATCCAGTGGCACCCTCCACCAGGCCCCCACACATGTCCCCCTGCACCCCCACCCCCCAGCATCCAGGGGCACCCTCCACCAGGCCCCCACTCATGTCTCACACCACTCCCACCCCCCAGCATCCAGGGGCACCCTCCACCAGGCCCCCACACATGTCCCCCTGAACCCCCACCCCCCAGCATCCAGGGGCACCCTCCACCAGGCCCCCACTCATGTCTCCCATCACCCCCACCCCCCAGCAGTGCAGGGGCACCCTCCACCAGGCCCCCAATCATGTCTCCCATCACCCCCACCCCCACGCAGTGCAGGCGCAGCCTCCACCAGCCCCCCACTCATGTCTCCCATCACCCCCACCCCCCAGCAGTGCAGGGGCAGCCTCCACCAGTCCCCCACTCATGTCTTCCACAACCCCCACCCCCCAGCATCCAGGGGCACCCTCCACCAGGCCCCCACTCATGTCTCCCACCACCCCCACCCCCCAGCAATGCAGGGGCACCCTCCACCAGGCCCCCACTCATGTCTCCCACCACCCCCAGCCCCCAGCATCCAGGGGCACCCTCCACCAGGCCCCCACTCATGTCTCCCACCACCCCACCCCCCAGCATCCAGGGGCACCCTCCACCAGGCCCCCACACATGTCTCCCAGCACCCCCACCCCCAGCCGTGCGATTTGCCTGGGTACGTGTATTCCTGGGGTGCGCGGGTAGTCTCCCATGCGATACCATCAGGGTACGTTTATTATGGGTCCGCGTGAACTTCCACACGCGATACCAGCAGGCTACGTGTATTACGGGGTTCGCGGGAAGTTCCACACGCAATTGCCCTGGGTACGTGTATTTCGGGGTGCGTGTGAAGTTTCACACGCGATTTTGCAGGGTATGTGTATTTCGCTGTGCGCGTGAACTTCCACACGCGACTGGGCCCGTGAGAGTGGGGTACGTGTATTCCAGGGGTGGGCGGGAATATTTACTCGCGACTGGGCCTGGGAGAGCGTGTTACGTGTATTCCTGGGGTGGGCGGGAAGATTCACACGGTCGCCTACAACGTTCCGAAAAATAAATGGTCCAATCCTGAAACACGTACGCCAGCATGAAGCAGGCGTACGTCGACCCACACAGCATAAAAGTGCGCGCAAGCAACAAACAAGCTCAGACGCCAGGATGAATATACCGTTCCTAGCAGCAGTGGCCGTGGGTTACCAAAGGAGGAGGAGGAGGATAGTTAGGGCCCGAATTTTCACTCCCAGAACCAGCCTTGGTTGATATGCCTGATGACCAGGTATATGGGAGGAACAGGTTTCCACCACACATAATACTGGACTTGGTCAGTGAGTGGGAGGATGACCTCACATCACCCACCCTGTGCTCCCAAGCACTCAGCCCCCTGGAGAAGGTCCTTAATGTACTGCACTTCTTGGCCACAGGATCATTTCAGCGGACAAGTGTCATAGTGGGTGGGGTGTCACAGGCCACACAGTCACGCTGCCTACACCAGGTCTTGAACATCATCACTGCACGCCCATCAGTCCGCAGGCACATATACCTGCCCAGGACACCTGCAGAAAGACAGGCTGCCGCCCTGGATTTCTACGGTGTGGCACAATTCCCCAAAGTGCTAGGTGCCATTGACTGCACCCATGTGGCACTACGTCCCCCCAGGGCATCTGAACACATCTATAGGAACCACAAGCAATGGCATTCCATCAACATGCAGGTAGTATGTAATGCCAAGGGAATCATCACCTCAGTATATGCCAACTATCCAGGGTCCACCCATGACAGCTTCATTTACCGAATGTCTACCCTAAGCCGGGACCTAGAAGCTGGGCGGCATAGCGATACATGGCTGCTTGGTGAGTATGAATGCCACTGCACATGCATGCATGTCAGATGCAGAGTTATGTCACTACCCCACTAATGATACTCATCACCTCCTCACCAGGGGACAGTGCCTACCCTCTGAGCACCCACATGATGACGCCAATTCGGAACCCCATCACGCCTCCCGAGGTAAGATACAACACAGCCCATATTGCAACCCGGGGCATAGTGGAGCGCACATTCGGAGTGCTCAAGTCACGCTTTCGCTCCCTTGACCGTTCTGGCGGGCAGCTGTTATATGCGCCCCCAGTAGTGTGCAGGATCATAGTGGCAGCATGTGTCCTGCACAATGTTGCAACACGCCGGGGCCTGGCTGTGGACATGGTGGTGCCCCCTTCATCCCCAACCACATGCACGCCCGCTGCGCATGGGAGGGGAAAGGGCACGGGGTGAGGCAGCCCATATGCAGCTGGTGGCTAATTACTTCACATAGAAATCACACCCCTCTGGAGTGCACACAGCCCTGGCACATACCATCTGATAAGCAATGATGACTCGACCTGACAATTATGACGAACAAAGGGACAGTCAACTGTCAGAACTATAGCAGCCTGAGATTGTTCATGTGGAAGTGTCAGAATGTGTGCATGCCTACCTACACAAACACCACCAATGCAGTGTCATCAAAAGACACACTTCCATGCTGCAGAAATGAATACCCACTTGCAAAATACTACATGAGAACAGTGCCATGTCACCCAAGCCCTCCCCGGCATGGCCGCCCAACACACCATGGCATGTCATGCAATGTGAGAGCAAACAAATGAATCCCCACAATATACCCCAAGTGTCACCAACTACAGTGTCCCTAATGGAAACATGGCCACACATGAAATGCTCACAGTAATGCAGGACCTACAACACACATTACCAAATACTTACCAAGAATACCAATCACCTACACAACCTCCAACCTACCTTATGTTAGACGGAAACCTGTGCAGTTTCCTCTGGGACCACTGCAAAAGATTTAGGACTACAGGTGTTTGGCAGTAAACCCACTTGGTAGCAGTCTGTACCACACAGATTCACTTGGTAGCTGTGGCTGAGCAGTCAGACTTCCCTCAAGAAGAGTTAGGCAGTATGTGGAGTATACAAAATAGGGCAATCTACACAGTAAGACAAGCAAACACGCAACAAGGCTTCGGTGTAAAGATATATAGTTATTTATTTATAAGAACACATCTATAGAAAACACTCTGGCACTGATTCGGCAAACGATTTCAATCACAATTACTATATGAAGGAAATATCAATCCCCCTAACAATAGTTCGACAAGTCTAGGTTCAACGGCATCACTTATTTGCAGACAGAGGTGTATGCTTTAACCTAGATGGCACTCCAGTATTCGTTAGGACGGGAGAGAAAAGGCGGGTTAAGAAATCAACTCGATACCAATATTTTTAAGAACAAATGGAAGGCAAGAAGACAGGAACCACTGTAGATTCCAAAGTTCAGAGGCCAGGCCCACTCGGAGAGAGGCAAGGCGATGTGTCCCAAAAAGTATCTTAGTGGAAATGCGCTTCGAGTCTTTATCGCAAATTGTTATGGAAAGATTGGACCAGTTCAGAACAACAAGTTAAAGAAAGCTTGGAGGCGACCCAATGGAAAAGCGAGGATTAAGACACCTCACTCTATCCCGCAGAAAGGGAAGCCAGGCGGACACGGTACCTTGTTTGTGGAGAGACAGCTCCGGCGGGGGCAGTTGTTCCTGGTGGTGGATGCACGTCGGGTCTTTGCCAAGAGTAGAGATGATCTCGTCGTCGAAGAAAAGTGAAGTCCGGTGCACCACCAGGGAAGAGGCCAGCCGCGGAGTGCTCCGTCACAAGGCACCACCTTTTGGTCGAGGTACAGGGGTAGTGGCTATCCGGTTGCCGAGGTGCTCTGCATGGGCAATTCGACCACTGCATCCTGGGCGAAGAAAAAGCAAAGGTGACTGGTTGTTCCCACCAGTCAGGGGAAGAGACTCTCCGGCAGGGAGATCTCCTCTGTCGTCGGGAAGTGGTGAGTCGGTTCCGCAGGGCTCCACCGGAGGTGTCGTCGTTGCAGGTCGGCTCAGCTTTACCCTCGTCGGATTCTTAGGTCCTGGGGCGACTTCTCAAGATCCAGTCCCAAAAGCCCTGCTTTTATGCAGAAAACCCCCATTCATTCAGCCTAGCTGTCAATCAACACATGCTAAGTGGTGAGCGGGGATGCTCACCACTTGGGCCAATCACTCTAGAGTGCGACCGGAGTTGGCAAGGCAACTCGGTCCAGGGTGCCTAAACCCCTTCCCACACCCCTGTGGTAACCCAGACAGAATGGCACCACTTCGGAGGGCCTCTGTACAGAAGCCCGCCAAAAGTGGAACAAAGGGCTCAACCTTTGGTTTAGGAGTCACAGAGACGAACACAGACGCCATTTTAAAAACCGAGTTCTGGCAGAAAATACCATCCAATAGACTTATTTAAGATAAGTAAACCGGTGGTATGTTAGAGATTAACGAGAAAAGGTATCAATCTCCAACAATGGGAAGAATCCCATAGGGTTACATTCTGGGTCGAATATAACAAGTAGTTTCCACTGCCACCAGCCAAAACTCGACGAGGGGGGACGGGACAGTGCCCCCTCGAATAACAGACCCAGGAGTAATCGAATTACCCCTACTAGTACGTCCACAATAGGATGGTTTGTACTAGTTCTGTTAGTAAATTTAGGTCTAGTAAAGCCAATGGTGACTTTACATGCCCGGGGAGACGGTATTCAGTCCCCGGTTATGGAGTCTATGATGGAGGTCCGCTAGGACGCCCCAGTTCTACGGCACGAAGGGTGCAGTGTAACACACATAGCAAAACATATGAGACCCTATGGAGCAAAAGACCCCATAGCCCATAGAACACATTGACATTCAAAGGAATTACACACATTCATGTCCAAGAGTGGGAGAAAAAGAGTCTCACTCTTGGCAGGATGGAAAAAAACAAACTCCAGAAATCCAGTAAAGCTGCTGGGGGACTCACTAGGTTAGGAAATTCAGCCTAAACAGAGAATTCTCCCTAACACCTTAAACATGACATTACAGACTTAAAGAATTGGTAGCCTCACTACCTGATGATGCCAGCACTTCGAACACTTCCAAGTATACAGTGTTAGCGCCACGCAAGAGTGTAGGTGCGCTGCTTACAACATGGACTCCAGTTCCAAGGTGGACCGCCTTGTGAAGACATGAGAAATGGACCTGCAAATTAGGATGATGAGATGGATGCAGAGGCACATATCAATACACCATGCAGTGTACAATACAACAACAATATTCACTATGAATGTATACACAGTATTGACTACAGACTGCCCACACATCAAATGATAGTCCAATGTCACCATGTATGTCAATGTCACTTGGGCACACCCTTTGCAAGCCCATGGAAATGGGAAGCAGGAGGGGTGTGTGTCACACAAACCCAAGCATCTGAACCAAATTCATGACAAGCCTGCATGTGCCCAGCCACAATACAGCGTATGCCCACGGGAGCCACACAAGGCAACACACTGTCCAGAAAAAAAAAAATGGCCATTAATGGGCACGGGGGGTGTGGGGGAGGCCACCCAGGAGGTCCGAGGACAGGGTGCACACCAAAACCCACCTCTGTGGATCTTGCAAAAAAAAAAAACACCTCCATGGGCTCATGGCCTGCACGGCTACCCTATTGTGAGAGAATCACTGCTGTCGCTCTCCTCACCCTCTGCAGCTGCATCAGGAGGTGGTGGCACTATGGGAGGCAGCCCACGCAAAGCCCTAGTCTGGTCCTCCATGGCAGCAAGCATGCGGGTGTGGAAGGTCTCGTTTTGGAGGATAATTGTGGGTAGGTCCCCATGCAACAACTCACGGGATGCCCGGACCTCCGCCCTAGTTGCCTGCATCTCAGCTGAGAGCGTACGTGTGAGACGCTCCAGCTTCTGTTCTGTCCTTCTGTTTGTTGAAGCCTCAAGCTCAACAAGAGTCGTCCTGAGGTGAAGGAGTTCCACCCTCAGGGCTTCCCTGTGGCCCTGGGACTCTATGGAAATGGCTTCCCGCAGAGTCACCGGTGCCGCCCGCTTGTCCCTGTCGGACGCCAACATGTCCTCCCTGTGTGACTGGCAGATGGAGTCTGTTGCCTGCTGTAGTCGCTCCATCAGCCTTTCGGGGGGGACAATGGAAGTGGCCACCCTATCCATGGCCTGAGCCATCATCTCTGAGGATGCTGCCTGTTGGGTTGCCATACCGTATATGGATTGTTCCATACGGTATTGCCAGGTGGTGTACGGCCACCACGTCGGCGGGCACCACACCTGTCTGGGGCAAGGCAAACTGCGCCTTGCTGTGCCGGCACTGCCTGAGGCTGCAGGACTGCATTCCCGCTCTGATCTGCTGGCCCAGGAACAGGATCAGATGTTGCGGAGTGTGACCCTGCATCCGTTACCACCAAAGGCGTACCTGCCAACACTGACATCCCCATTGAGGGTTCTAACCCTGGTGCAGGTGGGTCGGACAGAACAGAATCCCTCCCAGGAACACTCACCTGCGACGGCACATAGGTCTCATCATCCGAATCGACACCTGAATACAGCTCGGGGGAGGTACAGCCAGAGACACCCCTTGAGAGCACGACCTGCAGCAGTTGTGGGTTCTCACCCTCCACCACACCACGTCCCTCACTGGTGGTCAGTCAGGCCTGAGACCCCTCCTGGGTCTGCACCATCTCCACAACCCCAGCAGTATCAAGTGCGTCATCCCCTGCAAAGACATAAAAGAAAACAAATGGAAACAGGCATTAGCACTATGGCACACAATTAGGGCTGAGAAGCTACAGAAACAGTACTTGATTGACACATGTCCCACATGACTAAAACCCTCCCATGCATGCACCGTCACTGCGTGTGAAAGGGAGGCAGATGGCACACATTGATGACACCAAGATGGAAGATGAACACATTTGCTGCATGCTGCCTCGCAGTGGCATCACACATTGGCCTGTGATTGGCAGGTCAAATACACATGCCATCACACAGATGGCATGTACCCTAGCCATAAAGTGAAGAGGGAGAGGAGGGCACCAATTGTTCATTCAGTCTTGTTTGCTCATGAAATTGATTTTTTCATTGAAATGGTTCAAATTTTTAACCTGGAGCTGCCAGTCCAACATGGTCCTATAGCACAGGGACATGTCTAAACAAATCATGTCCAGGAAACAAAGCCAGTCCACTGTACCATAGCCATGTCAGACATGTGACAATAGGATTGAGAAATGCCTAGTAAAAGTGGTGGTATGCAAACAATCTGCCTGAATAAACAGAGGAAAATAAGCAACAATGTTGTGGCAAGATGACACTTCAAGGGCAACTGGCGTGGTGTTGGGCTGGATGTCTAATGTTGGCAGAAGGGATACTGCTATACCCAAATGCTGGTGCGCAGAATGTATTGGATGAGGCACATGGGTGACCCAAACCACTCAGGCACACATACCCTCACCTGGCACCCAAACAGAAGCCCTCACACACACACCATGCACATGGATGACACACACATGCATGTGCACTCACTGGACGATGCCTCGTAATCTGCCAGTTCTCCCACGCCTTGGATCTGTTCCTCTGTGACGTAGGTCCCAGCAGCCTGCTCATGTGGAGTGAGTTCTATGTCCTCTGCTGGAGACCCTCCTCCAGTCACTAGAGTAGCGGCATGACTTGAGGCCAGCTTATTCTTTACGCTGCGCTTCAGGTCATTCCAGCGCTTGTAGCATTCAGTAGCTGTGCGCCTCACAATTCCAAGGGCACTTATGATGTCCGCGATGGTCTGCCAGTGTACCTGATGTTGTGCAGGTGTGGTCTTGAATCCTGCAACAATCACCATTTCGCGGTCATGTGCGGACACATACTCTACAAGTGCATTCAGTTCGGCCTCATTGAAGCTGGGCTTCCTTGACGGGCCGGACTGTGTCGCCGTGTCTGGGGCATCAGCTTCTACTGGACGAGCACTCTTCCTCTTCCGCTTGGAAGGTGGTGGGGATCCTGAGTGTCCTACGCCGCTCTGGACACTAGGGGCAGGAGCCCCGGTGGACTCTGTACTAGGAGTGTCGGATTGCACACTCAGCATGGGAGTTGGTGCAGGCATTAGCTCAAGTGTGATGGTGTCAGGGGGAATGTCAGCAGGATGGACTTGGACCGACACTGTCCTGGCTGGGTGTGTGAGAGGTGGGGTGGATGGAGCCGCAGCTGCCCCTGCAGCCTCCCCAGCCTGCCTACACGGGGCAGCAGATGACCTAGCTGCCCCTGATCCACGTGGCCTGATGACACCAATGTGCACCGGCGAACGTGGCCTAGACCTGCTGACCTGGAAGTCAGCCATGGAGTCACCCTGTGCCAGGTCTGGTTCCACAGTGGGCTGGTCCAACAAGGGCTGAGCATGGATGGTGTCATCCACGTTACCCTCAACCAGCGGGGGGGGGCATGGGTGTCCCTGACTGCTCCTCCACACATGGGGGGTTAGGGGCACCCTGCAAGTCACGGCCACGTCCTCTACCGGATCCACCACGGCCACCACTTGGGGCTCGGCCACCTTTGCCACCCTTACGGCTTGTTCGCCTCCCAGCCATGGCACTGATGTTATTGTGCGTATGGGAGTCGATGTGAACTATTGTCCTGGGCAATTGGGGGTCAAAGGGGTTGGGTACCAGATGGTAATCGTACCCTAGTGCTCTAGCAAGGCTGTATGTCACCCCTGGGGAAAGATGACGGGTCACGCAACGCACAGGCACCCCAAAAAAGGGAAGTAAAGTGCATGCAACCCCTCCTAGACCACATGTGTGGAAAAATAAACCTGCACTACGCTGTGGCACCCAGAAACACAAGAATGAACGTATGCGTGTCACACGCAGCCTAGAATGACCTCTGAAGGGGTTTGCGACACACGGGGCAAGCACAGATGTTAAATATGTGCGCGACTCACCGTCTGCCAGGAACAAAAGCGTGAAAAATATGCACGTGTGCGCGTTGGCAACACCCCCGCCAAAAGAAGAATTGTACGCTCTCTGAGGAGACAGTACAACAGTAGAAGGGAACGCTGTTTGAGGAAACAGGCCCAGGAAAAAGAGGAAAAGAGAAAAAGCTGTAACAGGGAGTACGAACTTGAAACGCCGTGAAGTAAATCGCGTGTGAACCGACAAGAAGTACAGATTTCACCCACTCGCTCTCCACGAAAAGCACGTACAAGGAAATGGCGTTATACACGTACCTTTTATACACACGTCACAGACGCGCATACGCGATGAGGCCATTTCCACCAATTACACGCTTTGACACTCGGACGTGTATATTTTTTTTTACACGCGCCATTCTCTACAGCCATGCGCGTGACGTCATAGCTGCGCATGGGGGCCTTTGGGCCAATGAAATTGCATATGCGTGCAGACGCGCTTATGCGCTAAGGGCCTTTCCTCGAATTACACACAGACGTGCAGGATTTTCACGTGCCAAATCACTCCGTATCAAGCTGGCCACGCGTAAGCACATGGAAGACCACGCTCCTGCCCAGAAAACCGATTTACTGCCCCCCAGAGCCCCGAGCACGCTCCCACCTGCCATCTGCTGCTGCCTGACTGCCTGCTGCCCACGTGCCCTGCCATTTGCTGCCTTCACATCAGCCCGGGGTGCTGTTGCTGTGACCACCCCTGCTGGAACCGAAGACTCCCGACTGGGATTCCATCGCTCCACAGCCCAGCCCCAGGACCCAGTTGCCCACCCACTCCTGCCTCTAGGGTTGTCATGTCGGGCACTGCAACATCTGGCACCACTGACAACCCCCGGCCAGAGAGGCAGAGGGGCACCAGCTTTAGTGCCAGGGAAGTTGGTGTCCTGGTGGAGCAAGTCCTGGGGCAGTATGATGCCCTCTTCGGAAGTGTGCGCGCCGACAAGGAAGGACGGACTCGGATCTGGACGGACATGGTGACTGCCATCAACGCGGAGGGGGTGGCAGTCCGCGACTTCCAACATGTCAAGAAGCGCTGGGAGGACTTCAGGTCCAGGACCCTGAACAAGGCCCGGTGCGTCTTGAAGGCAGCAGATGCTAAGGGGCGCCGGGGCCACTTGTCGGAAGATCAGATGACGGTCCTGGAACGCATATCCCCAGCGCTCCACGTCCAGGTCCTTGAGAGGCAGACCCGTCTGGAGTCAAGCGGTAAGTGTACATGCATCATTATTGTAAGCTGTGCGTGTGGTGATGTGCCAGTAGTGTGCCGGTTGCACATCTGTTTGTATGGGGCCGAGTATGGGTGGGGGTGTACAGGGCCGTGAGGCTAACACATGTGAGGGCTGTCATGTGTGAGACATGGATGGTGCTTGTGTGTGTAGGCTTGCATGCCAAATTCAGTTGTTTGGGCACACATGTTTGGATGAATGTGTATGTAAGTAGGCATGTTCGTGATGTCACGCATGTATGTTGTTTTCTGCTGCATGTATCAGCACTGTGTAGATGTGCATGTGTGTGTATTTGACAAGGGTGCAACAGTGATGCAACATGGATGCATGTGACAGCGGGATGAGGAAGCCTGATTGGCAGATGTGACATGGATGCCCATCTGAACACTGCGACAGTTGGCTGAGGTGTACACATGCATGCAAGTGTGGTGGTGTGCGTGCATGTGTAGTGCACTCCCTGTGTTGCATGTGATTTCTGGCTCACCTTTGCCTACTCATGCTGTTGTATGTGTATGGATGGTGCTGGCAGTTGCGATGTGGCTGTGGTATGGCTCATGTGTGCAAGTTGAAATGACATGTGTGTTGCCAATTGTGATGCCATGTCTGAGGTTTGCCAATGCCACTCATGTGCAACTGTCATGTGTGTATGTGTCCATTGTACAGTGCCCTGATGCCTGTGTTTTATTTGTCCCTGTCTGCAGCGTCAACTGATGAAGAGGGCGGAGAAGGTGCTGTGGAGCACAGCGGCGGGGATCGCACCGCCAGCCAGAGACGCAAGGCCCGGCTCCCCTCCCAGGTTGTGATCTCGTCGGGGAGTGAGGAGTCCGGTGTCGCGTCCCAGGCCGCAGCTGCCGGGGGGAGGTCCAAGAGGCAGAGGTCGGAGTTGGACTCCTCGGCAGCAGAAGGGGCAGCTGGGACCCCACAGTTGGTGGGGGGTTTGGTGGAGGAGGAGGCCGTGCAAGCAACAGAGACGGGGTCTGGAGGTGGGGATTCCACTGGTGCTAGTGGTGCAGTGCAGGACCAGGGACAGGAGGCAGCACAGGTTGCCGCGGAGGTGCCTGTGTGCAAACCTGTCCCTGATCCTGTCACTGCATCATCTTGCACCAGCAGGGATGCCTACGTCCAGACCCGTTTTCAGGCAGGGGATGAGCTCACGACAACTGGCCTTCCTCTGCCTGCGGACGTGGCTATCTGGGTCCGGGTTGAGCCTGTCCTAACTGGTGTGGCGTTGCGTCAACAGGCCATGTGAGGTGACCTGCAGTCTTTTCATGAGGAGACTGCACGTCATCTCGAATGGCTCGTTGACCGCGTCGGCCTACTGGGACAGGTCACCCAGGCCGGATTCCTCCGTTTGATGGGGCTTGCTCAGACCCCCTCCTCAACTGAACCCCCTATGCGCCAGTCGTCCTCCGTGCCATCTTCCCACCCATTAGTCACCTGGGTGCCCTGTGGAGCTGCCTCTGACGGTGCAGCCAGGCTGGTGGAGGAGGCATCCCTGCCACAGTCGGGAGTCGGACGTCCAGCAGGGGTGGCCACATCAACGACTGCACCCCAGCCAGCAGAAGATGTGCAGGCAGCAGGAGGCAGTACACGGGCAGAGGCACAGCAGCAGCAGCAACGTGGTGGGAGCCATGATGGCTCGGGGCCTTCGACATCGGAGGGGCAGGCATCGGCCGGAGGGCAGGAGGACTCAGGACGGGAAGTGTCTTCCGTGTGGCAGCAGTTGGGGCACGCCATAGATGCGGAGCGGCAACGGGCGGAAGAGGCACGGCTCACGATGATCAGGGCGGAGAACTCCATGCGGAGGGCCCTGAGGCGGGCCGAGTGCCTTGAGGCAATCCGCAGGGAGTTTGGGGTGAACATGTCGACGGCCCTGCGGACCCTCGGGGCCATGGAGGAGGACCGCCTCCGGGACATTGAGCAGGAGTTCGATGATGCCCTGGCCCGGAACATCCCGAAGTGAGCCGTCGGACTAGCCCGCTGCCCTTGTAAATAGTTCTGTAGTTAGTGTTAGGTTTCCTTTGGTTTTGCATTTTTTTTGGACCTTTTGGACAATGGGCCACATTTTTGTATATAGTTTCTTTTTTTTAGGTAGTGTTATTAGATAGGTTTCATTTCTTCTGTTGGGATCATGGACCCTGGATTGTTTATCTGTATATAGTTGACTTTTGGATTTTCATTTTTTTTAATGATTTACCCATGGAGAAATGGTTTTCGATTTTAATTTTCCATTGGATTTACTTTTGTGGTCTGTGACTTTGGACACCTTTCCTTTGGATTATGAATGTGGTTTTGCATTATTTCACGGACCTGCTAGTTTATTTTTTTTGTAATTTCCATTATTGTTTGTTTATTTTTGATTCAATTTATGTTGCTTTTAATACATATTTTTTCTTCAACCTTCAATGTGTAGTATCATCTCATTGGTTTCATGCATATCATGATATGGGTTTTGACATTCACTGACACCCATTGGGTGTATGTGAGGGACATGTGTCCATTTCCAAACTTGCAATTGGGGTTCTATCATGTTATTGCCATTTCTAAGTGGGTGGATGCAATACTCGGGTGGGTGTTTGGCATTTGGAGGCTGACCATAAGGGCCAGGGATCTAGATTGTGATGACATGTTGGCTGGGGGACATGAGTGGGGGCCTGGTGGAGGGTGCCCTGCACTGCTGGGGGGTGGGGGTGATGGGAGACATGAGTGGGGGCCTGGTGGAGGCTGCCCCTGCACTGCTGGGGGGTGGGGGTGGTGGGAGACATGAGTGGGGGCCTGGTGGAGGGTGCCGCTGCACTGCTGGGGGGTGGGGATGATGGGAGACATGAGTTGGACATGAGTGGGGGCCTGGTGGAGGGTGCCCCTGCACTGCTGGGGGGTGGGGGTGATGGGAGACATGAGTGGGGGCCTGGTGGAGGGTGCCCCTGCACTGCTGGGGGGTGGGGGTGGTGGGAGACATGAGTGGGGGCCTGGTGGAGGGTGCCCATGAATGCTGGGGGGTGGGGGTGATGGGAGACATGAGTGGGGGCCTGGTGGAGGCTGCCCCTGCACTGCTGGGGGGTGGGGGTGGTGGGAGACATGAGTGGGGGCCTGGTGGAGGGTGCCCCTGCACTGCTGGGGGGTGGGGGTGGTGGGAGACATGAGTGGGGGCCTGGTGGAGGGTGCCCATGAATGATGGGGGGTGGGGGTGATGGGAGACATGAGTGGGGGCCTGGTGGAGGCTGCCCCTGCACTGCCGGGGGGTGGGGGTGGTGGGAGACATGAGTGGGGGCCTGGTGGAGGGTGCCCCTGGATGCTGGGGGGTGGGGGTGCAGGGAGACATGAGTTGGACATGAGTGGGGGCCTGGTGGAGGCTTCCCCTGCACTGCTGGGGGTGGGGGTGGTGGGAGACATGAGTGGGGGCCTGGTGGAGGGTGCCCTGCACTGCTGGGGGGTGGGGGTGGTGGGATTCATGAGTGGGGGCCTGGTGGAGGCTGCCCCTGCACTGCCGGGGGGTGGGGGTGGTGGGAGACATGAGTGGGGGCCTGGTGGAGGCTGCCCTGCACTGTTAGGGGGTGGGGGTGATGGGAGACATGAGTGGGGGCCTGGTAGAGGCTTCCCCTGCACTGCTGGGGGTGGGGGTGGTGGGAGACATGAGTGGGGGCCTGGTGGAGGGTGCCCTGCACTGCTGGGGGGTGGGGGTGGTGGGATTCATGAGTGGGGGCCTGGTGGAGGCTGCCCCTGCACTGCTGGGGGTGGGGGTGGTGGGAGACATGAGTGGGTGCCTGGTGGAGGGTGCCCTGCACTGCTGGGGGGTGGGGGTGATGGGAGACATGAGTGGGGGCCTGGTGGAGGCTGCCCCTGCACTGCTGGAGGGTGGGGGTGGTGGGAGACATGAGTGGGGGCCTGGTGGAGGGTGCCCCTGCACTGCTGGGGGCTGGGGGTGATGGGAGACATGAGTTGGACATGAGTGGGGGCCTGGTGGAGGGTGCCCCTGGATGCTGGGGGGTGGGGGTGCAGGGAGACATGAGTTGGACATGAGTGGGGGCCTGGTGGAGGCTGCCCCTGCACTGCCGGGGGGTGGGGGTGGTGGGAGACATGAGTGGGGGCCTGGTGGAGGCTGCCCTGCACTGTTAGGGGGTGGGGGTGATGGGAGACATGAGTGGGGGCCTGGTGGAGGGTGCCCCTGCACTGCTGGGGGTGGGGGTGGTGGGAGACATGAGTGGGGGCCTGGTGGAGGGTGCCCCTGGATGCTGGGGGGTGGGGGTGATGGGAGACATGAGTGGGGGCCTGGTGGAGGCTGCCCCTGCACTGCTGGGGGGTGGGGGTGGTGGGAGACATGAGTGGGGGCCTGGTGGAGGGTGCCCTGCACTGCTGGGGGTTGGGGGTGCAGGGAGACATGAGTGGGGGCCTGGTGGAGGGTGCCCCTGGATGCTGTGGGGTGGGGGCGCAGGGAGACATGAGTTGGACATGAGTGGGGGCCTGGTGGAGGGTGCCCCTGCACTGCCGGCGGTGGTGGTGATGGGAGACATGAGTGGGGGCCTGGTGGAGGCTGCCCCTGCACTGCTGGGGGGTGGGGGTGGTGGGAGACATGAGTGGGGGCCTGGTGGAGGGTGCCCTGCACTGCTGGGGGTTGGGGGTGCAGGGAGACATGAGTGGGGGCCTGGTGGAGGGTGCCCCTGGATGCTGTGGGGTGGGGGTGCAGGGAGACATGAGTTGGACATGAGTGGGGGCCTGGTGGAGGGTGCCCCTGCACTGCCTGGGGGTGGGGGTGATGGGAGACATGAGTGGGGGCCTGGTGGAGGCTGCCCCTGCACTGCTGGGGGGTGGGGGTGGTGGGAGACATGAGTGGGGGCCTGGTGGAGGGTGCCCTGCACTGCTGGGGGTGGGGTGATGGGAGACATGAGTGGGGGCCTGGTGGAGGATGCCCCTGGATGTTGGGGGGTGGGGGTGCAGGGGGACATGTGTGGGGGCCTGGTGGAGGGAGCCCCTGCACTGCTGGGGGGTGGGGGTGGTGGGAGACATGAGAGGGGGCCTGGTGGAGGGTGCCCCTGGATGCTGGGGGGTGGGGGTGATGGGAGAAATGAGTGGGGGCCTGGTGGAGGCTGCCTCTGCACTGCTGGGGGGTGGGGGAGGTGGGAGACATGAGTGGGAGCCTGGTGGAGGGTGCCCCTGCACTGCCGGCGGTGGTGGTGATGGGAGACATGAGTGGGGGCCTGGTGGAGGCTGCCCCTGCACTGCTGGGGGGTGGGGGTGGTGGGAGACATGAGTGGGGGCCTGGTGGAGGGTGCCCTGCACTGCTGGGGGTTGGGGGTGCAGGGAGACATGAGTGGGGGCCTGGTGGAGGGTGCCCCTGGATGCTGTGGGGTGGGGGTGCAGGGAGACATGAGTTGGACATGAGTGGGGGCCTGGTGGAGGGTGCCCCTGCACTGCTGGGGGGTGGGGGTGATGGGAGACATGAGTGGGGGCCTGGTGGAGGCTGCCCCTGCACTGCTGGGGGGTGGGGGTGGTGGGAGACATGAGTGGGGGCCTGGTGGAGGGTGCCCTGCACTGCTGGGGGTGGGGTGATGGGAGACATGAGTGGGGGCCTGGTGGAGGATGCCCCTGGATGTTGGGGGGTGGGGGTGCAGGGGGACATGTGTGGGGGCCTGGTGGAGGGAGCCCCTGCACTGCTGGGGGGTGGGGGTGGTGGGAGACATGAGAGGGGGCCTGGTGGAGGGTGCCCCTGGATGCTGGGGGGTGGGGGTGATGGGAGAAATGAGTGGGGGCCTGGTGGAGGCTGCCTCTGCACTGCTGGGGGGTGGGGGAGGTGGGAGACATGAGTGGGAGCCTGGTGGAGGGTGCCCTGCACTGCTGGGGGGTGGGGGTGATGGGAGACATGAGTGGGGACCTGGTGGAGGGTGCCCCTGGATGCTGGGGGTGGGGATGCAGGGGGACATGAGTGGGGGCCTGGTGGAGGGTGCCCCTGCATTGCTGGGGGGTGGGGGGGATGGGAGACATGAGTGGGGCCTGGTGGAGGGTGCCCCTGGATGCTGGGGGGTGGGGGTGCAGGGAAACATGAGTGGGGGCCTGGTGGAGGGTGCCCCTGCACTGCTGGGAGTTGGGGGTGGTGGGAGACATGAGTGGGGGCCTGGTGGAGGGTGCCCCTGCACTGCTGTGGGGTGGGGGTGGTGGGAGACATGAGTGGGGGCCTGGTGGAGGGTGCCCTGCACTGCTGGGGGGTGGGGGTGATGGGAGACATGAGTGGGGGCCTGGTGGCGACTGCCCCTGCACTGCTGGGGGGTGGGGGTGGTGGGAGACATGAGTGGGGGCCTGGTGGAGGGTGCCCCTGCACTGCTGGGGGGTGGGAGTGATGGGAGACATGAGTTGGACATGAGTGGGGGCCTGGTGGAGGGTGCCCTGCACTGCTGGGGGTGGGGGTGCTGGGAGATATGTGTGGGGGCCTGGTGGAGAGTGCCCTGCACTGCTGAGGGGTGGGGGTGCTGGGAGACATGTGTGAGGGCCTGGTGGAGGGTGCCCCTGGATGCTGGGGGGTGGGGGTGGTGGGAGACATGAGTGGGGGCCTGGTGGAGGGTGCCCCTGCACTGCTGGGGGGTGGGGGTGATGGGAGACATGTGTTGGACATGAGTGGGGGCCTGGTGGAGGGTGCCCTGCACTGCTGGGGGGTGGGGTGATGGGAGACATGAGTGGGGGCCTGGTGGAGGGTGCCCTGGATGCTGGGGGTTGGGGGTTCAGGGGGACATGAGTGGGGGCCTGGTGGAGGGTGCCCCTGCACTGCTGGGGGGTGGGGGTGGTGGGAGACATGAGTGGGGGCCTGGTGAAGGGTGCCCCTGGATGCTGGGGGGTGGGGGTGCAGGGGGACATGAGTGGGGGCCTGGTGGAGGGTGCCCCTGCACTGCTGGGTGGTGGGGGTGGTGGGAGACATGAGTGGGGGCCTGGTGGAGGCTGCCCCTGCACTGCTGGGGGATGGGGGTGATGGGAGACATGAGTGGGGGCCTGGTGGAGGCTGCCCCTGGATGCTGGGGGGTGGGGGTGATGGGAGACATGAGTGGGGGCCTGGTGGAGGGTGCCCTGCACTGCTGGGGGGTGGGGGTGGTGGGAGACATGAGTGGGGGCCTGGTGGAGGGTGCCCCTGCACTGCTGGGGGGTGGGGTGGTGGGAGACATGAGTGGGGGCCTGGTGAAGGGTGCCCCTGGATGCTGGGGGGTGGGGGTGCAGGGGGACATGAGTGGGGGCCTGGTGGAGGGTGCCCCTGCACTGCTGGGGGGTGGGGGTGGTTGGAGACATGAGTGGGGGCCTGGTGGAGGCTGCCCCTGCACTGCTGGGGGATGGGGGTGATGGGAGACATGAGTGGGGGCCTGGTGGAGGCTGCCCCTGGATGCTGGGGGGTGGGGGTGATGGGAGACATGAGTATGGGCCTGGTGGAGGCTGCCCCTGCACTGCTGGGGGGTGGGGGTGGTGGTAGACATGAGTGGGGGCCTGGTGGAGGGTGCCCCTGCACTGCTGGGGGGTGGGGGTGATGGGAGACATGAGTGGGGGCCTGGTGGAGGGTGCCCTGCACTGCTGGGGGGTGGGGGTGGTGGGAGACATGAGTTAGACATGAGTGGGGGCCTGGTGGAGGGTGCCCCTGGGGGCTGGGGGTGCAGGGGGACATGCGTTGGTGGGCAGTAGTGCAAGGTGACATGTGAGTTGGCTGGGGGGCATGGGCATGGTGGATGGGCTGCCTGCGGGACATGTGCAGGGTAGGCCCCTGTGGTGTGGGCCGCCTGCAGGGGCCGTGGAGGGTGTAGAGGGAACACCTGGGAGGACCCACATGTGCAATTCATGTGTGGTGCTCCCCGCGGACCCCTGGAATACACGTACCCTGATGGAATCGCGTGTGATACTTCCTGCGCACCCCTGAAATACATGTACCCTGCTGCTTTTGCGTGTGATACTTCCCGCGCACCCCTGGAATACACGTACCCTGCTGCTTTTGCGTGTGATACTTCCCGCGCACCCCTGAAATGCACGTACCCTGCTGTTTTTGCGTTTGGAATACACGTGCCCTGATGGAATCGCGTGTGATACTTCCCACGCACCCCTGATGTACACATACCCAGGACAATCGCGTGTGAAACTTCCCGCGAACCACTGAAATACACGTTCCCCGCTTGGCGTTTGCTGTTTGGCAGCCCTGTGAACTGGTCCAGTGTTAGCGCAGCCCTTTGCGATGATTTGGGAATTTTGAAGGCTTTTCCTTGCGCGAGGGCGTTCTTGGGGGCGTAACTGGTGCTGCGGCAGGGTCGCTGCGCCACTCTGCGCCACTGCTGGTTTCGGAGGCTAAAGTCCATGAATACGCTGTGCGATGAAAAGGATTTTTTCGCACGCGGCTGGCGCAGTGTATCGCATGGGGACACTGTGCGCCAGCCGCGTGCGCCACTTTTGTGCGAATTTCTATGAATTACCCTCTTAATGTATGCTCTACTTACAACTATGTCGTATGTGTACCTCATTGTAGGCAACCTCCTGTAGAGTCCTAGGGCTCCTAATTGCAGTCATGAGGCAGGACGATTGTGGGTAGTCAGACTCACCTGCTAATTGGATGACATTGCATCACAGGAATGTAGGCTATGGTGGTCCTTATCCTTCAGTTGTAAGTAAAGTAATGCAATTTCTCTTTTATATAGCCCCTTTATCCATTGGTATGGCCTCAAAGTGCTGTAGCTGAAGACCCTCGAGGGAACATAGTGCAAGGGAAAACGGATCAGATGAGGTTAGAATGCGTGTGTGCATTTTGACCAAAGAGAAGTTGGGGAGGGGTGGCCAGATCCTTACTAGCTACCCATATCAAGCTGAAAAGTAAATGGGCGTTTTGAAGTTCACAAGAGAGTATGCAAGAATAGTAGAACTCATTATGTATCCAGATAGACAGCATTTATGTCGTAGGGGATAGCTGAATTCTAATGGCAGAGGTGTTGTGTGATATGTCATTGGGAATGGTGTATGATTTCAGAAGTGTGCTGAGGGTTCAAAATTGCAGTGAGCTGGGAGCTATTTAGCACCTGCTTCTAGCGTAGAAGTGCCTTGTTAGCTTGACACTAACAGCTACCAGGAACTACTTTTGGCTCCCCAGGCCAACCAATGCTGAACAAACACATCTATATACATTTAACTCTGTGCATTTTGTACTTTATATAAATACACATTAGGACCCCTCTATATGTCATTTAAAGCATAAGGGGTTATTATGTGGAAGTTATATTTGCCGATCACTATGTACTATCTCCTTGTCCCGCCATAGTAGCTCCTGGCCATTGGTTAATGCTGAATACCTAGGAGCAACTATTAGCTCCTGTTTATCCAATCTTAATTTTGACCCCTGGTGCACGTGGGCGGTCTTACTTTCTGCTATCTTCCATAAGCATGGAGCAGGATACATTCCTGTGTTTTCTGACTGGCTTCTTGGTTTCGTAGATGTGGCATGGACTCACCGCTTTGTTCTGCTGGAGATTGTTAGATTATTCTTACCATCATTTGGTGATTTCATGGAAGTTCTCTGCTGTCCAGACCTACCTGGTGTGGTTGACTAACTCAAGAGGGCAAGGTTTATTAGGGTTGTACGGCGAAATGCCATGTCTTGAGGGCCCTACGGCAGGCCAGGTGGTCCTCTATGTTTCATTTGTTAGGCAGCATTCAATTTCAGATAGTGGGGGCTTGGATGTAGAAGCACGATCCTCCTATTCTAGTTGATTTGGAGATGGGTATCCCAAGGAGGAGTGCAGTGCCTGAATGCAGGTTTCTATTGGGTTGATAGCTGGTGGTTTCGGTGAAGGTATTCTGGGCCTGTCTTGTGGAAGGCACTGTGAGTGATGCACATGGCTTTGAAAGTGCCCTGTTGTCCGACTGTGAGCCAGTTGAGGATACAGAGGGTGGGGCTGATGTGGTCTCTGGGGACGAGGGCAAAGAGAAGCCTAGCTGCAGAGTTCTAGGCCCTTTGGAACTTTCTAAATTGATATGCAGGGGCACCCAGGAAGTGGGAGTTGGTGAAGTCTAGGCATGGGAGGACAATGGACAAGATTGCAATGTGTCTGTGGGGGTATGAGCGGTAAGGGAAGATGTGTCTGAGAGTGTGGTGGTGTAGGTAGCAAGATTTAGACACAGTGTTAATGTGGTGTGAGAGTGTCAGGTCAGTGTTCATGGTGAATCCCAGGTTTTTTACTACAGTGGATGCAGCAGGGGTGACATAATGAAGAAGGCCATGGGGTACGTTGGGGGAAGAGAGATATAGTCAAACAGTGGCTATATTCAACATGTAGATAATTCAGGCAGAGGAGGTACTCTAATGTTCAGCCAGAATCAAGACAATGGCTAAATCAAATATCCAGCTAAATTAAGACAATTAGCTGTATTCTAAAGTACACCTAAAATAAAAACCAGTGGCTAACTAAAATATCTCACTAAATTGAAAGCAGTTGCTAGCTCAACTGTCCAGCTGAAATGTAAAGCAGCAGCTAACTTTAATAGTGTGCTAAATTTAAAAGCAGTAGCTAGGTTGGATATCCAGCTGAATTCAAAACATAGGCTATGGTCTAGTGTATAGTGTATAACAGTGGCAGACACAAATATCCAACTAAATTCAATACAAGGCTAGAATCCAACGCACGGCTACATTTTAAAAACCATGGCTGACTCAAATGTCTCATTAAATTAAAAAACAGTGGCTAACACAAATATTCAGCTAAATTAAAAACAAAAGCTATATTGTAGTGTACAGCTAAATTTAAAAACATCGCAGAGAGCAACTGGATTCAACAAGATGGCTCACCTCTGAACAGAGCAACTTTTAAAGCAGTGGCAAACTTCTGAGATCACGTGGATTCAACAAAATGGCTAACTTCAGAGTTCATCAACTTTTAAAGCAGTGGCAAACATAATAGCAACTTCACAGCACAGTATGTTTTAAAGCAGTGGCACACGTCAGAGATCACCTGGATTAAAATAAAAATGGCTAACTTCAGATTGCAGCAAGTTTTAAAGCAGTGACAAACTTCAGAGATCACTTGGTTTCAACAAAATGGCCAACTTCAGAGTGCAGTTAGTTTTAAAGCAGTGGGAAACAGAATGGCAACTTCACAGCACAGCAAGTTTTAAAGGAGTGGCAAACTTCAGAGATCACCTGAATTCAACAACATTGCTAACTTCAGAGTACTTCCACTTTAAAGCAGTGGAAGGCTTCAGATACCATGTGGATTAAACAAAATGTCTAACTTCAGAGCACAGCAACCTTTAAAGCAGTGGCTAACTATAAAGATCATCTGGGTTCAACCAAATGGCAGCACAGTTAAGTTAAATGGTCATAATAATGCAGTGGCATGAGTTCAGAAATACTTAGCTGGGTCTTTTCCAAGATCCTGCCACCTTACCTGATTGTTCACTAGAATGGCTTTTCAGGAAGCCCAGGACGAACAGGACAAACATGCAGTCGGAGGTGCCCTTTGTTGTGGCCTTTGGCCATCTGCATGGGCAAGGCTGCCCTGGGGCTCATGACTAAATACTGTGCTTCCTGGAGCACCACCCTATTAGGGCGTGGTGGGCGTGGGAAGGGAGGAGCACATCAAATCCAAAGTCAAATGTAAGTGTTCTTTCGTCTGAAGATCAATCACTTTTTATCATGTCAAATTTGTGCTATCCTGACACCTGTGTCAGGATAGTTCACTTAAAAAGAGATAATCTAGTCAGGATGGTTATACAAAAGTTCATCAAAACAAGGAAGGGAAATTGCCACTAGATTATTTTTCCACCACGGTGCAAACTTTATCCTTGAGCAGGTCACAGGACAGAGAAAGCTTCTCTCTTCCTTGCGGTAGCTGGCCTCAATACCGCTTCCTGCTTTGCATCCTCTGTGTAAACCAGGACTCCCAACTTCTGCCACGTTTCCTGCACAGCGGTCCACTGTCAGCACAGTGCAACTCCAGCTTCTGCTTCTCCCTGTTGCTCCTTCTTAGCCCTCAACTGAAAGGACTTTACATGTTTAAATGTCCTGCTCAGGTGTGGGTATTTAGGACAACTAGACTGCTCATCACAGGTTTGTAACTCTAGACCTCTCTTCCTCGTTTTAGTACTAAGAACAGTGCATAATGGTATTATTTGATTTCTCCTTATTTAATCCAATCTGTTTGGGTGATTTATAACAACCTTCCCCTCCCACGTGATCCTCCCTCATAATAACAACCCCAGGGTTAGGATCAGGTAGCGGCTGCCTTTACCTGGTCATAAGGGAGGGGAATTATAGGCTAGGATTTTGTGATAAAAGGGAGGAGCATGTAGAAAACACTCAGGCATGGATACCTATAATAGCACAGAAAGCGCAGGGAAATACATAGTAAAAGTGTTGTGTGCAGAAAGCGTCTCAGGTCGCAGGCCTTACCAGGGTGTAGAGGAGGGTCCTACCTCTCATGAGGTCTCCTGTTGTAAAGAGAGCTGGGATCCCTACACCCTGGTACTTTCTGTACTTCCTCAAGTACCAGGCTGTCAGGGAGGGGGTGGGCATGGGAAGGGAGGTGAATGGGGAAAAAAACAGGCATGGATGCCTACAATAGCACAAGCAGTGCAGTGCAATAAATAATAAAAACACCATGTGCAGCAAGCAGGTTGGGTCGCAGGCCTTATCAGTGTGCAGAGGCGGGGCCTACCTCTCACACAGGCATGGAGACCTACAATAGTGCAGTGAAGTAAATAATAAAAATGCTGTTTTCAGCATGCAGCTGGGGTATCAGCCCTTATTTGGATGCAATGGTGGGAAATATACAATGCACCATTCTAGAACATTACCAGCAGCACGCATCCAAAATGCAAACAAAATACACAAGTTTTGGTGGTGTTCTACTTTCATAAAGTAAACTGGTTACGTTCAATTGCCATTGGGGTGGAATCCTCTTGAAGTTACCAATAGCCAATGAGTTGTGTATCCTGCTCTGCTACAAATGTTTGCTCCCTCATTTTCTGTATCCCCAATCCTCACTGCACATCCCTGATGTTGCAACACAAATTGCAGCATGTGCTGGGCTTCTTGTGTATCTTGTTGCAGTAGGGATGTGTGTCTATTGCAATATTTGAGAATGGTGTATTGTCAAGGGCATGTGGATTATGCCCCAGAAAGGATTACGGCTCATGTTCTAATGCATGATGTATCATTGTGCCAGATTGCCCCCTCTCTCCCACATTCACTTCAGCATGTCCCTTTGTGAATGCATACCCCAGATCCAAGTGTGCTGTCCTCTCTCTGTGTCCATGTATGCAGGCAGGGAGGTTTCCCATCAAACCAGTGTAATGGTGCAGAAAAATAAAAAGTGCCAGTACCAACTTTTCCCCTCCTCCTTGTTACTCTAAAGGTGAGAGCGAGTACAAACAGGCCCTGCCACCCAATCAGCTTAGGCATGAGAAACGATACAACGATACAAGCTGAGGCAGAGTCCATATACCAGTCAAACCGTTAATGCACATACATCTGTGATAAAAACATTGTTAGATTGAAAGACACTACTAGGGATCTAGGCAAGCCATAGAATGCACAAGTAGTGCTATAGGTAGCATAGGTTCTTGCATAACAAGAGAGGGACTCACTACATTGGAAGGGCAGATGAAACTATAGTTAGATAAAGGCACAGAATACACAGGCAGAGTCACATCTATTGTGTTGAGAGATGATTGTAAGCTGCATTTTTCTGTGTACTTTAAGTACTCCGTTATTGAGTATTGGTTTTACTAGTGCAGTCCGTCTCTACATTTACTAGCAAAGGATGATTCCCTAGGTGTGTTGCGGACTGTCAAGGATTCTTCGCTGTGTCCCCCTTGGGCAGCACAGGTGGCCTGTAGAGAGCGGAATAATCTACACATTGCCAAGGGCAATATATATGCCATATCACATCACCTGAGAAGAGAGGTCTGCAGGAAACCCTGTTGATGTAGAGTCCTGCCAGGTTTCACAGGTCCCCCCTGCTGGATGCAGATGGTGGAGGAAGCACAAAGAGGAGGTTGGACACCAAAGACCCTCAGAGGATACTTTGATGAGTATAAACAGTGCACAACAAAACTGGGCATTTTGTGTTTTGTGTATTATTAATTTGTGAGATATTTTAGATATTTAGAGATTGAAAACTTCTGCCAAGGGTTAGAAAAGAATGCACGGTAAGCCTCTTTAAGGGGCAGAAATATAAACGAGAAGGATCCTCTGCATTTTACAGAAACACAGCTGTATTTTGAATTGAGTTAATGAGTGTTGGCAGCATTTTTTATTGGGTGTAATATGAGATATTAAAGATGTTTTTTGATGGTAGAAGAGTGAATTAGTGTTATTGACAATGGAAGTCTATTAGATTGTGAGTGGTGTTTTTTGGTGTGGTTTAGGAGAGCGATTTTATGACATGTGGGGTATGTTCTGGAGAAAACGAGATTGTATTATTATTGGAGAGAACACATTTAGGGGAGGGGTGTGGAAATGAAAGAAAAGGGGAGCAAGTATTGAAGCAGTGTTGTTTTTACTATTGGTAAGTTGTGTTTTATATTGTTTTATGCTCAATATCAATGGATGCACAGGGATTCTCTGGGGCTATGACAACCGTCACAGATAAAATTTCTATAACAATGGGGTAGCTTTTATTTTATTTTTATTTTATTGGATATTTTTAAGACACCTATACAACAAATGGTGTTTCAAGGTGCCACAATACAAAAAAGGGTGGGGGAACAAGGGAGAAGACAACAATAATGGTCCTACAAGGGCTTGAGACATTCAGATCATGCAAGTGCAGTAACAAGAACTGTGAGGGAGACAGGGGGAAGTGTAGGGATGTGCGAGTGTGAAGTGCTAAGGTGGGTAGGAAAGAGCATGGTAAAAGGAGTACCCATGAAAAGGGGGGCAGAGGCGGGAGGAAGAGGGCAAAGGGCTAGACAAGTGCTAAGCAAGTGCTGAGGGGGCCATGAGAGAAAGTGTCAGGGATTCCAAGGGGTGTAACGTGGGGGTCACAGTGCGTAGTGCAAAGAGAGGCATGGACTGGACTAGGGGTTCTGGTGCCCTGTAGCACTCACAGGGAACCAAACAGCCGGTCACTGATGCAGAGGGAAGAAAGAAGACAAAAGGAGGTTCTTTCTTGAAGAGCTTCTGGAACTTAAGTTGATCCGTCTCACTTCAGAGAGAGACAGGGAGACCATTCCAGGGGGAGGCTCCTGTGCAGGAGAGAGATCTACTCCCCACTCTCTGCTTAGAGAAGCATCTGATCTGCAGAGAGTTGGAGCTAGTGCACAAAATGGCTCTAGCAGGGAGGAATTCAGGGAGAGGGAGTTGGATGTAGCGGGTCCGAGGCCCCAGAATACCTTGTGGATGATGCAGAGGGTCTTGAACTTGATCCTAACAGCAACCAGGGGCCATGCGGTCCCTGGGCTTGAGGCTAAGCATATGTCTTGCAGTCCGATTCTGGATTAGTTGAAGTGGGCGAAGGGAGGATATAGGAATATTGAGAAAGAGGCTGCTGCAGTAGTCCAGCCTAGAGAGGACCAGAGCTCTGGGGACATTAAGTTTTGGGGGAAGGTGAGGAAAGGGAGAATGCGTCTGAGGAGGTGTAGCCAATAGTTGGCCTTCTTGGCATGGTCCACAATGTGAGGAGAGAAGGAGAGGGAGGAGTCAAAGATGACACCAAGGTTTTTTGCCTCACAAGAAGGTAAGGTGAGGGGACCCACAAAGGCTGGCCAGGGGCTAGGAGGAAAGGAGGGAGCTGGAGTCTCATTGAGAAGCATCTCAGTCTTACTGACATTAAGGCAGAGATAATTGGCAGCTCCCCATGCCTGAATAGTAGTCAGACAGTCAGGGATGAGAGAGGAGGAAGTAGAAGGAAGCTTGAAGGAGAGTTGTGTGTTGTCAGCACAGCACTGGAAATGAGGAAAAAAGAGGGAGATCAGATGGGCCAGAGGGGCGAGGTAGATGTTGAATAGTCACGGTGAGAGAATAGAGCCTTGAGGCACGCCACAGCTGCAGAGTGAGATAGGGAAGAGAAAAGGGCCCAGTTTTCTCTAACCGACCTGGAAAGGTCGGTTAGAGAGGAATGAGGTCAACCAGTCCAGTGCCAGGCCTGTGATGCCAAGGGAGTCATGGAACCAATTTGTCAGGGTGACATGATTGACTGTGTCAAAGGCAGAGGACAGATCCAGAAGGATAGTACAGTAGGAGAGTTGGAATCGGAATTTGAGAGCAAGTCATCACAGGTGTTCAACAGAGCAGTTTATATGCCCCTGGCTTCTCGGAAGCCAGACTGGTGGTGCTGGAGACAACCAACAGATTCATTGGGCCTCATTACGACCCTGGCGGTAGCCATGACAGTAAAAACGGCACGGTTGCCGCTGGAGTCGATTTTATTACGCCACCTGGTAATGGGGAATTACCGGTACATTACAGACCTGGTGGCACCGGTAATTCCCCATTACCAGGTGCTGGAAAAAATGACTCCCCATTCCCAGGACTCAATCGGATTGGGGAAGACGGAAGCACCAGCACCGTTGATAACAGTGCAGGTGCTTCCATCAAAGCCTGCAAGCGGGTGTCATTCAGCCTGCCAGGTCAGACATGGCGGGAGGGACGGCACCTGCCCAAAGGACTCAGTGTATGCCGGTCCAGTAACAAAGGTGCCGGTAAGCTACTGGCACCATTATTACCGTACGGGCATATTCATAATGAGTCCCAGTGTGTTGGCACGAGATGGCTATACCATTACTATATTTTCGGAAAACACCAGCTAACATATTGGGGAAAGATTTGATGAGCAAGCTAAACATGATGATTTCTTTCACTCAAGAGGGAATAATATATTCAACGCCAGGTATTCATTATGTGAATGCGCACAAGTTTGTGAAAGCATTTAATGGTCAGAAGGCACAGAGGGGCGCTGATAAAACCCAGAGAAAATCCTTTATGGGGTACATGTGCTATTAGCATGGCTTCCACGAATGCAGGACACATTGTTGAGATTATCCACTTAATGTTTGTTTAGACCAGAGGTACCCACATACTTGGTAAAAGGACAGATAATTACGATTGAATTGAATGTAACAGTATGGAGAGAGGACAGAGTGAGTTTTCATAGGGTTGATGATGAAGGAGTAAGCTGGGGGACTGCAACGGGTCTTGATTCCGCACACAGACTTACTGACATGACTGATGATAAAATATTTGAAGATGATTATTCAGATAGCGAGGTGATTTTTGACACTTGCATTACATATCAGTTGCAAATAGAGTGTAGAGACGCTCCCCAAATAATGTTGGAAAAGAAGATAGCATTTTTGCACGAAGGTCTGGCAAAGGTGCTGAGTTCATTGTGGACCAGTGATCTGTATGATGTTTGCTTCATAAAAGGGATAGGACCAGTTGAAATAAAACAGAAGAAAAGTGCTGATTTCGCATCAGTAAAGCAGTATCCCATGTCTAAAGAAGCTGACAAGGGTATCTATGAAACTATTGCCGCTTTGGTGCGTCAAGGTATATTGGTGCCTTTAGAATCGCCATTTTATATGGTGTGTACCCCATAAAAAAGACACATTTATTTGTTCATTCTATTTGTTGGTAGCGCCCAGACACAGATTTATCATGGCACTAGTGAGATTACAGTACATGCAGCAGAATTATTGTTTATATTACATAAAGTAAGATTCTAGAGACGCAAATATAATACAGGTAGCAGAGTTACAGATCTTTGTTGACTTGCAATACCTATTTGGAAAAGTTGTGTAGTAAGTTCAGGGGTATTTGTTAAACAATGCAGATTTTATTTTTTTGCAAAAGATTGGGTAGGAATCTTGATCCTGGATATAGGGTGGTAGGGCGTTCCACAGGGCGGGGGCACGAATCGTGAATCAGGATCCACCAGCTCACTCTCTAGGAGATTCGTACAAGATGTGTGCCTTTTGAACAATATTGTTGAGGCAGAATTCCCTTTGGTGCCAAATCCAGCAACACTATTGTGCAACATACCACCTACAGCCCAATGTGTTACAGTGATTGATTTAAAAAATGTATTTTTCTCTATTCCCCTGCAAGAAGATTCACAAACTTGACCAACTTTACTTATCACAGAATTAGATTGCAGCACAGTCGCCACCCTCAGGGGTGCTGTTGGCCCCCCTGTGTGGTGTTCAAAAGGGTGTTGCAAAAAAAAAAAAGGGAAATCTTCAAACTGATAGCACAATCATAAAATATGTTGATGAGCTGCTTGTTTGCAGTGCCACAAAGGAAGAGTGCAGGAACAACAACCTGAAATTATTGTCAGTACAGGCTGAAAAAGGGTACAACGTGGACAATGTCAAACTGCAATATTGTTAGGAAGAAGTATTGTACTTGGGCTAGAAAATATCAAAAGAGGAGAGGAAGGTGATATCGGAAAGAGCAGAAGCTATTACCAATACGCCCCAGCCAAATACAGTAAAAGAGCTGCAGCAGTTTATGAACTCGGTAAAGAATGCTCTGTATAGGTTTTTGACTACAAAACATATAGACCCTCATTACGACCCTGGCGGAAAGCGACTGACCGGATCGCCACAGCGTAAATAGCGTTTCCGCCATTGCACGAAGGAGCAAAGTGCGGCCCATTCCGACCCATCGGGCACGAGCACCACGCCACGGCGGAAGTGCAAAGTCCGCGATGGCGGAAATGACCCCAAAACGGCCCACACCGCCGCCGTACGGCGCCCTAGGTGCAATACCGCCACCCCTCTCAGCGGTCACCGCAGTGTGCGCCTACCGGAAAGTACGGTGACCGGAAATATACGGAAACGGAAGTTAAAACATGGGCCCGGAACGGGAAACATCCCGGCGTACACCTATAAAAACACTAAAACCACACAACCACTAAAATTACCACCCTGAAACACACCCCAACCCGTCAACCACCCTAGCGAAACCAAGAAAAATGGGAAAAGTAGCGAAGAAAGCGTGCGACCGCAAGCGGCAGGTCCACTTCTCCCGTGAGGAACTCACCGTGCTAACAGAGACCCTCCAGGAGAATGCTGCCGTCGTCTTCTCCACGCAAATGACCAGGACGGCACTTGCAAACAAGAAGGCCATATGGGCTCTGGTGGCACAGCGGGTAAGTGCGGTGGGGACCGCACCCCGCACCCCACAGCAATGCCGCAAGCGATGGGACGACCTGCGGATACGCGTCCGCAGCATACTCTCTGCCAACCGCAACATTGCCACAGCCACCGGGGGAGGTCCTGAATCACCCATCAAGTTGACCCCCTGGGAAGAAATCTGTGCCTCCACCATCGGAATGGAGAGCATAGAGGGAGTCGGAGGGATGGAGAAAGGAGTGCAGACATCCGAAGATTCAGGTAGGTGGGCCAGATAAAACAATGCCAAATCCACACAGTCCATCCATGTGAAGTACCATGCGTCCACATAGTGCAACAGAAACACATGTCCAGGAGAACGTCCACACACATCGGCCTGATAGCGCACGTTAAAACCCACAATAAATACATAAATAATTAAAAACCCCTAAAACACGCACTACACGTGCAGCAGGCACACCCTAACTGCAGGCTGCCAAACAACTGCACCCTCACTCCACACACAAATCAAAGCACCTCCAAGGCCCCGACCCAAATCACCCTCAGGTACCACCCCAATGCATGTGATACAATGCCATTCCAATACCCACAGACCCATTGATAACCCTCGCCCTCCTTTACTCCACCACAGGGTCCGATCCAAACGACGAGCTACAGGACACCCCTACCAGCACACCTGCAAAGAGGGCCAAGACCAACGGCCAGAGACCCTCCACCTCAGCTGCATGCATCAAGACACGGCAGCAGCACAAATCAGGTGGCAGCACAGAGGAGGGAACATCAACAGGCACCCCAGCAGCCAGCATGCCCACAACACCACCACCACAGGTCCCCCCAATGGATGCCACAGAAGGCACTGCCTCAGGTGGCAGCAGCACCATAGGCGACACCCCATTGATGGCAGCATGCTCCGACACAGAAAACGGGGATGCCGAAGTCAGATCCATCCATGACCTGTCCCAATCCCCCTGTCTGTCCCATCCCGTACAACATGAGGATACCACGCAGGGGCACCCACAAGACGACGACTGGCCATCCCTCACAAGCCCTGTGGCAAGGCAACATGAGGACAACAGCCCCTCTGCGACACCCCCGCAAATGGCCATGCCCCAGCAGAGGCAACAGTCCCTCGACCAGTTGATCGAACAACAGCAGCAACTGGCCACACTCCTCAAGGACCATGCCGATGAATGTGGGGGCACTAAGGCAGACATAGAAACATCAACTGAGACACTTAGGGCAGAAATGGAGAGAGGTACAGAGACGCTAAGGGCACAAATTGAGAGAAGCACCGAGAGCCTGAGGGGGGAACTGCATGCGACGTCCAAAGACGTATGTGCCGAACTTGCCGCAGTGCGCCGTGTGCTCACTGAGCTCTCGCAAACCCTTAGGGACATGCATGGACGTGAGCAGGCAGACACATCATCCGTTGCAAGTTCCATCCAGGGCAGCCCCCAACGTAGATCTGGAAGGAACCTGCGCTCCACAGGCAGGGGTGCCCCTGATACCCGCAGAGGGGGCTTGCAATAGCGACAGGCCACTGACAATGAGCATCTTTGGACACTGGTGTTCGGGGGGGAGGTAGGAGGGTGGAGGGGGTGTGTTGGGCTCACTTGGGTGGCGGGTCGATAGGGTGTTCAACATGACATCACATATGCCATAAAAAGTGCACGATAAACCAATGAGATGTGTGGACATTGATCTTTGTGTACTAGGCCATCATAGGCGTAGAGTCCATATTGTGCATGTCCCAGACACACGCAGTGCCACGAGTCCCGTGTCCATGTATCAGCCACCAGCCGTGAGTGCTAGAAGCATACATCAATGAGATGCTGACGAATGTCACGGGCCTCCGGTGCCTCGCAGACTCCATGAGGTGCTGCCACATCCCCACCCTCATCATGACCATCATCAGGTGCTTGCAGTTCTGCGTCAGGGGGCATGGGCACATTTCTACGTACGCACATGTTGTGGAGCATGACACATGCCATGACCATCTTTGCAACCTTCTCATGGCGGTACAGGAGTGCCCCGCCAGACCTGCTGAGGCAGCGGAAACGAGTCTTCAGTAGGCCGAATGCCTGTTCTATGACTACACGGGTACGTGAGTGGGCATGGTTGTAGTCCTCCTCATGCTGGTCCCGTGGGTTCCGGACTGGTGTGAGGAGCCATCTCTTCAGTGGATATCCAGCATCACCTGTATGTGGATGAGAAACGTATGATGTGGAATGCCATTGATACGTACGCACACCCCCCCCTTCCTGCCAGTACATTGCCAATTCACATACCCCACATCATCATGCATGTAATGAGACTCACCGAGTAGCCAGGATCTGTTCCCTGCGTGTCGCTCCATGTAGCGTGGTATTGTAGAGTTCCTCAAGACCATAGAATCATGGGTTGATCCAGGGAATCGGGCACAACAATGTGTAATGATCCTGTTGGAGTCACACACCATTTGTACATTCAGGGAATGAAATTGTTTTCGGTTGCGGTACTGGGCCTCCATGGCATGTGGGACGACCAATTCTACATGGGTGCAGTCGATGGCACCAATGCAACCCGGTATGCCGGCAAGTGCATGGAATCCCACTTTTGTGTTGGTAATTTCCTGCTCCGAGCGTGGTAGTGAGATGTAGTCGTCTGCGTGCTGCAGGAGGGCATCGAGCACTTGAAATAGTGTCCGTGAGAACAGTGGCTGAGAAATGCCATGCAACTGTCCGACTGTGTGCTGGTAGGTGCCTGTGGCCAGGAAGTGTAGTACAGACACCACCTTCAGTAGGGGTGGGATGGCGGTTGGGCTATCTATCATGCTGACAAGGTCAGCCTGTGTCATGTCCACAATGGCGGCTATGGTGTCCCGGTCCAGACGGTAGAGGGTGTGGATCTGCTCATCAGTGAGGTTGAACGGAAGTGCTCGGAGGCGTGGTATTGCGGGCTGCCTGCGTCGTGGTAGTGGCTGTGCTGGTGGGCCTTGCTGGCCCTGCCTTGGCCTCCTCCTCCTCCTGCGTCTCCTCCGTGCGGCTGGTTGTAGTTGTTGTTCGTCTTCTTCTTGGAGTCGGAGCACTTGCAGTGCTATCAGGTCCCCCAGGGCCAACATCGCGAGTCCTGCCGGTAGCATTTCGGTGTGGTTGTGGGAGGAGACTGGCTGTGCAATTTATGTGTTTCCAGGCTGTATGGCCTCCACCTGTGGTGATTAATTCCACCTGTGCAAACTGCTCTCCCCTTTGGCCGAGCACGTCCCGCGCACAACGCTGCAAATCGGGGAATGGTATCTTGCTATTGCAATCATGTATTTGTACCCGATGGCCGTGTAGGATTGGTTGATATGTTCATTCTGCTGTGGTCCCATTGTTTCCCATACTATCTGTGCAGTCGCGAACAGACTTGTGAAGGGTCAGTGGAACGTAGTACTCGAGTAACGGTGGGCCCTCATGCATCACTGTACCGAGTTGCAACGACGGGCGGGGCGTCCCATTTGTTGGTGAAGGCAGTTGCCATTTTCACACACAGCCGCACTCGATGGAATAATTAGTGATTTCAAACGGCCACAGATGCCTTTGCGACGTGATGTTGCAAATGAGGAATTCGAAGGCCGGCGCTTTCGGTTTCCAGCTAGCGGCGAGGAGATGCCCACAGGTCTGACTGCAAATAGAACGTTCTCTTGTTCTATGTCCTTGAGACTGGGCCCATGGCGAGGGAGCAATGATTGATATGAATAGTTTGGGATGCGCAATAGCTACGTGGGCGATGAGGCAGGCCGTTCCCAAATACATGTTACTTCACAACACTGGAATTACGGGCTGGGGCACTGTGGATTTAGCAGGCTGCATTACGCACAGACTCAATGGATGTTTCTAATGTTATGTGAGTAATTATTCATGCGTTTTGGTCCCGGGATGAGGGAATGATGAATGGATGCATGGGCAGGTGATTTGATACGGAGTTTGCCATGTACAGGGCTTCTTGGGATCTATCCGCCTCCCCTACGCTATGTGATGCAGGGCTGCCATAGTGGGACCATCGTCTATCTGGCCTTGTTGAGCCCTCCCTGTCTCGACGCGCCCTCAGACACTTGTGTCCATGCACGTTAACATTCCCATCTGATGGATTCTGTTTTGACAGACGCATGCACAGGTACACTCGTTTGTGATGGTGTTTGCACCTCGATATAGATGGTCATGAGTCGCAAGTGGTTTCGGGGTGGTGATGATCCTTTTGAGTGGGCTAGCATGCATATGGCTGTGGATTTCGTGTGATCATTGAAGTGAGTTGTTCGAATGTAGTTCTGATGGCCATTCTGTTCTTGTTCTTTTCTTTTGGTTGACAGGTATCTCCTCCCCTTTTGCCACTGCCATCTGTATGCCACTCCTGCAGATGGATTTTACTCCCGACACCTGCTGCTTCGTGTTAATCAGTGGAGCAGCATTACGATCTTATGGGACGATCGCCAATGGGCCACATGCCCTTACGCAGTACTGGTGGCTCGGAGCAACATTTCGGCCTTTCAGCTGGACTAGTGCCTCCCCATTTGGTCGGCCCTGCGGTTCTGTGCGCTTCCATGTTGCCTTTTCGTACGTGAATGTGGCTCTGTGTACCATGGGGGAACAGGGCGACACACAGGTAGTGGCTGGTCATTTCTTGCGGATGCAGCCCACAATGGTGATTAGTGTTTTGGAGTTCATGGCCTGATGGCTGTATGGGCTTGGTGACTTTGATGTGCATTAAATTTCTATTCTGATTTGGCCCGTGTAGCGTTTTTCTTTGCAAGTGATGTGGCATATGCCTATTTGGGGGGCGATGTATTGTGAGGAGATCTGCATTGGGTTCCTGCTTCGGGGTTTAGTCGCGTGGTACTGTGCTGGGCGCGTTTGCCTACGAAGCACAGTGAGGTCAGGGATGGGGGCTGCCAATATGACTGTTTGAATGTTGTCATGCTCAGGGGCGGGGGATTGGGTTTTGTGTAACAGATGCCGGTCAGCCAGGTGGACTGGTGGAATGATGTGATTTTCGGAATATTGCTGGTCACAGGTGCCTGTGTTTGCGTGCGTTTCTTGGTGGGGGATTGTGGTCATGTCCATTGGATTGGCTTCTGTATTCGTGCCATCTGTGCCCTGCAGCTCCCATTGGCCCCTCTTGTGTTTCTTTTGTTCGTTGCCATGCAGGGGTGACTTGTACATTTCAATGGTTGCTTTGTGACTTCATTGCACCTACGGGGAGTTCTACTTTGTGGGCAGGGAGCGGTGTACAGGCACTCAGTGGGGCCGTTTACGGTTGATTCGCGATGCCGTACTTCTCGCCATGGCGGAATGGTACATTACGCCATGCCTGATGGCGTTAGGTACATGTCCGCTAGGGTCGGAATTGGCGTACCCTTGCGCCATGGTGGTCTTTGCGGTTTGGCATGGCGCGCGCGCGCGTGCTTGGTGCAGTTAGCGTTGGCGTTCACTACGGTGTCGCTAATGGCTTCGTACTTTCCGGTGACGGGTCATAGTCGCACCGAGCGCTATTCGATGGCGGAATTGCTTTTCCGCCATCGTTTTCCCCTTTCCGCCAGGGTCGTAATGAGGGCCATAGTCAGCACTTCTTAGAGGGATTGAAAGAAGCATGGAAAGGGAAGAGTGAGATTATTTGGACAGCCGATGACTGATGCCTTTGATGAATTAAAACAAACAATAAGCATAGCTCCAGTGTTTAGGACCCCAGATTATAATGACAATTTTGTCTTGTTCTCCCATTCAAATGGAGTTGTGATGACGGCTATTCTAACTTAAAACTGAGGTTCAACCCACTGACATTTTACAGTGTGATCTTGGATCTAGTAATTAGAGGCCATTACCTATGTGAGCACACATTGGCTACAGCAACATTCGCCATTGAGAAATTGCCCAATATTACAATGGGCTGTTCAGTTACATTATATGTTGAATATGCTCTTTTTGCCATTCCTGAAAAGCCCAAAAGCACATTGACTACCCAGAGAGCATCTGGTTATGAGGTCTTAATATCAAATCCATCGATTAAAATTGTTAGGTGCCACATAGTGAATCTTGAAAGACGTATAGCAGAAACAGTGCAGGAGGGAGATAATGTACATGATTACACTTAGGTCTGTCATGTTGGAAAAGGAGGGACTTCCAGCATGCAGATGGCATACTAGTACAGCACGCACCATTATTAAAGAGGTTGCTAGAGACTCTCAAATATCCCTCTGCCATTGCTGTGGTGAAGTGTACAGCTCACACAAGGGTAAAAGCATGATTTTCCATGGCAAAAAAGCTGCTGATGCAGAAGCAAAAAGGGAAGCATATGTCCCTGAGGTAGTAGACCTTGCAATTGCCACAAATAAATACACATGTAACATGGTGATGAAATAATGCTTTAATACACTTCTAGTAATGCAAATTACAGAGCTGCAGGGATGTGTACCAAAAAAGGAGCAGGACTTGCACTCCGCAGTAGAAATATTAGACTCCGAGCAATACTGCCCCAGATCCACAAACCTAAGGCTAATAGAATTAGTTCCCAAGACTCTTACAATAGGCATAATACCTTTGTCTCAGACTTTAATCTACCCACGCCACCCCTAGAAACCTTGCAAAAAACCTATTCCAGAACTAACCACACTAAACAAAGACTATCCTCTACCCAAGGGCAGAATAAAATGACAATAATTACAGGAGCCATCATCAATGCCAGATCCCTCATGGAGCATACTACAGAAATTGCAGACATACTCACTATGGATGACTTAGACATCCTAGCAGTTACTGAATCTTAGTTCATTACGCAGCCAGTCCAGCCCTCACACTAGCTATACCAGACAACTACCAAATACTTAGAGTTGATAGGCTTAATGCCAGAGGGGGTGTTCTTCCTATTATAGCCAAAACTAAACTAGCATTAAGGCTGACCACACACGCTGATATTAAATCCTGTGAGTTTCTCTCAGCCAAACTCCCGATTTCAGATAACAGCACATTAACTATATTCTTGTTATATAGACCCCCTGGTCCAATTGGCACCTTCGAAGAAGACCTCTCCAATCTCCTTACCAGCAACATCAAGAACACCTCATAGCTCTTATTACTAGGAGACTTCAATTTGGGCTTTAATGATCCCAAGGATAAACCTGCCCATTCCATTGAAACCATTTTGACCGAACACGGACTGACCCAAACAATCCTCGGCCCCACGCACATAAAAGGGCGAACATTAGACTGGGTAGCTAATCTGAACTGTGCCATCAGTATTACCAAAATAACCCCTCAACCTTGAGCTGACCACCACTTAATCAGTTTGTCGTCTGCCGTAGATCCCCAAAAACAGAAAAATACTGATATAGTACCAGCGCTCCCCACTAGAAGTAAAAAAGCCATAACTACCGAAAAATTACTGCTACTCCTCCTACCCACCCTCTCTTCAATCACTAATAACACTGACCCAAATACACTAGTTGCAACCTTCAATGCTACCATGACGAAGGCCCTTGATACCATCGCACCAGTCAAACTTCGCAAATGTAAACAAAAGGCTCATCTCAATACCTGGTTTACACCCCATCTCAAATAATTAAGACTCCAAAAAGGAAACTCCATGCCATCTGGCGACACTCCCCCACAGTTGAAAATAAAACCATATTAGCCAACTTCACCAACATGTATAAGAAGGAAATAATCCTTACCAAAAGGAATATGTTCAATGAAAGAATCTCCAATGCGAATTCTAATACTAAGGAGCTCATCACCATATTTCGCGAAAAGGAGAACCCTATTCCTCCTACAGATAATGCCTCGAAGGATAAACAATGGTGCAATAGCATCCAAAATGCCTTATCTAATAAAATAGCCACTCTGCAGACTAAAATAGGCGTCAAAATAGCCTATCTGCACTCCACTGAGACGCACCCTACCCCACCCACTGCGAATCCTATCATGAATACTGTCATGATCACAGGCCAGTTTGTAGGTTAATAGTAGCCTTAAGGGTTAATTCCAGGCAGATAGTGGTGTTGCCTGGGGATAGACAGGTAATTTCCACTGAATCAATAGGACTTCCTGTTTTCCTGCAATGGCCGCCTCATTGCGCCATCCAGAGACTACTCTCACAGGTCTAGTCTATTTCAGTACTTTCCTATATATAGCAGGCTCACCTGGAGGCTCGCGCTTCGTGTCGTTGACTGCTTGCAGTACTAACGCTTACCGCGGTCTCTCAGGAAGCTCCTCAGCTGTTTCCAGTCAGAGGCCATGTCCTTGCCCTTGCCCATAGTTTCTACTCATTTCATCTTTCCCGCCTCCCTTCCATTTTAGTCTAATTCCGGTCCCTTACATTTTATTCTTTTTCCATCGTGTTGTGAAACTTCTCCTCAGTGAATACCGGCGGGGATACTGGAACAATTTGCAAGTATTCTGTTGTGGTGTTATTGTAATTGTGAAGAGTTAGTCTATAATATTCTTATGCTAGTCAGTGTTTTCTTTTGTCGCCGTTTACGCGGCGAATTCCTAGTCACAGTTGACAGTTGTAACTGCCGGCAAGGAGCGCACGCAGCCGTGGCATAATTATCAGAGCTGCTGGTGTTTTCAAGAGGTGCTCCTCTACTCTATGAGTCAAACATATAATTGTCTGCGTGTTAGTTTTTTCGAGTGGCATTGTTTTCAGGCTTTTTTGTGTAATTGCTGTTGATATTAAAATAACAAAATTTCTCCTCAGCCAAGTTGATAAAAATCAATTACCCGCACATCACTAGATAGCCAATCCCATATATGAATATTTTCTGAGGCATTAGGTGGAGGGTTTTACACTCACTACCGTTGGTTTATAGGGTTATTCTTTTTTCCCTTTAGAACTTCACTTAGGTATTTAGGATAAGGGTGACTAGAGTTAGGGTTTACCTCATGTTCTAGAACACTGTAGTCATCTTCCCCCTCCTTTTGTGTTGCCACCTCCATAATACCAATATTCTTCAGGACTTGCGCCCCTGTGTGAAAACAGGATGGAGAGCTCATTAAAAATAATAATCAGGTGAGCCTGGGGGTATACTTGGGGACTAAAATCCTAGACAGTCTGTTGAAAGAGAAATTCCCAAGGGGTGGATATTAAGGAAAGTTATTGTTTGATGTTTCCACAGTAATTCTCTGTTCCTTGAAGAAAGGATTCGTAAAGATCTCTCAGGGTGTTCCCGCAGAGTTCAGGTAAGCGTTACAAATACACCTTTCAGTTTCACCAATATCTCCATTTTGGAAACTGAAAAGGTCATACTTTCCCTGAAGCCATCCAACTGCCAGGGTGATAGCTGCCCAGCACAAATAACTAAGGATGCAGCTAGAGATGTAGCACCCTTTATCTCCCAGTTAATTAATTATTCCTTTAAGTCAAGCATTGTCCTGAGTAACCTCAAAGAATCATGGCTTCTACCACTCCTTAAGAAACAGACCCTAGATTCGGCCATCCCCACTAATTACAGACCCATTAGAATGGTTCCATTCCTCCTCAAAATTATTGATAGAGTAGCCTACCTCCAAATCCAAACTTATCTGGAGGCTAGCCATCTATTAGGATCACACCAATCTGGCTTCAGATCACAGCATGGGACAGAAACAGCATTAACTGATGTTAGGGAGAATTCTCTGTTTAGGCTGAATTTCCTAACCTAGTGAGTCCCCCAGCAGCTTTGCTGGATTTTGGGAGTTTGTTTTTTTCCATCCTGCCAAGAGTGAGACTCTTTTCCTCCCACTCTTGGACATGTATGTGTGTAATTCCTTTGAATGTCAATGTGTTCTATGGGCTATGGGGTCTTTTATTCCATAGGGTCTCATATGTTTTGCTATGTGTGTTACACCGCACCCTATGTGCCGTAGCACTGGGGCGTCCTAGCGGACCCCCACCATAGACTCCATACCCTCCGGGATTGACTACTGACTCCCCGGGCAGGTAAAGTCACCATTGGCTTTACTAGACCTAAATTTACTAACAGAACTAGTACAAACCATCTTATTGTGGATGTACTAGTAGGGGTAATTCGATTACTCCTGGATCTGTTACTCGAGGGGGCACTGTCCCGTCCCCCCTCGTCGAGTTTTGGCTGGTGGCAGTGGAAACTACTTGTTATGTTCGACCCCGAACCTAACCCTATGGGATTTGTCCCATTGTTGGAGATTGATACTTTTCCTCGTTAATCTCTAACGTACCACCGGTTACTTATCGTAAATAAGTTTATCGGATGGTATTTTCTGCCAGTACTCGGTTTTTAAAATGGCGTCTGTGTTCGTCTCTGTGACTCCTAAACCAAAGGTTGAGCCCTTTGTTCCACTTTTGGCAGGCTCTGTCTGGGTTACCACATGGGTGTGGGAGGGGGTTTAGGCACCCTGGACCGAGTTGCCTTGCCAACTCCGGTCGCACTCTGGCGTGATTGGCCCAAATGGTGAGCCTTCCCGCTCACCACTTAGCATGTGTTGATTGACAGCTAGGCTGAATGAATGGGAGTTTTCTGCATAAAAGCAGGGCTTTTGGGACTGGATCTTCAGAAGTCGCCACAGGACCTAAGAATCCGACGAGGGTAACGCTGAGCTGACCTGCAACGACGACACCTCTGGTGGAGCCCTGCTGAGCCGACTCACCACTTCCCGACGACAGAGGAGATCTCCCTGCCGGATAGTCTCTTCCCCTGACTGGTGGGAACAACCAGTCCTCTTTGCTTTTTATTCGCCTCAGGACGCAGTGGTCGAATTGCCCATGCAGCGCACCTCGGCAACCAGATAGCCACTACCCTGTACCGCGACCAAAAGGTGGTGCCTTGTGACGGAGCACTCCGTGGCTGGTCTCTTCCCTGGTGGTGCACCGGACTTCACTTTTCTTCGACGACGAGAACCTCTCTACTCTTGGCAAAGACCCGACGTGCATCCACCACCAGGAACAACTGCCCCCGCCGGAGCTGCTCTCCACAACAAGGTACCGTGTCCGCCTGGCTTCCCTTTCGATCGGTTCGAGTGAGGTGTCTTAATCCTCTCCTTTCCGTTGGGTCGCCTCCAAGCTTTTCTCATTTATTGTTCTGAACTGGTTCAATCTGCCGATAACAATTTGCTACAAAGACTTGAATGCATCTCCACTAGAGACTTTTTGGGACATATCGCCTTGCCTCTCTCCGAGTGGGCCTGGCCTCTGAACTTTATGATCTATTGTGGTTCTTGCCTTCTTACCGTACATTTTTCCCGTGAAGTATTGAACTGCGTTGATTTCGTAACCTGCCTATCTTTTTCTCTCCAGTCCTAACTAATATTAGAGTGCCATCTAGGTTGAGGTATACACCTCTGTCTGTAAATAAGTGGTGCCGGTAGAACCTAGACTTGTCGAAATATTGCTAGGGGGATTGATTGTTTCTTCTTCGTAGAGTAATTGTGTTTGATTTGTTTGCTGTGAAAGTGCCATAGTGTTTTTCATAGATGTTTCGTTATAAATAAATACCTTAATATATTTACACTAAGCCTTGTTGCGTGTTTGCTTGTCTTGCTGGAAAGAATTGCCCTATTTTGTATACTCCACATACTGCTCAACTCTTCTTGAGGGAAGTCTGACTGCTCAGCCACAGCTACCAAGTGAATCTGTGTGGTACAGACTGCTACCAGGTGGGTTCACCGCCAAACACCTGTAGTCCTAAATCTTTTGCAGTGGTCCCAGAGGGAACTGCACAGGTTTCCGCCTAACAACTGACAAAGACACAAATCGACGAGTTGAAGGACAAAGATAAAACAGCTATGCTACTCCTCCTTGACCTCTCGGCAGCATTTGACTTGGTGGATCATGCAGTGTTATGCGAACACCTAGCGTCAGCTGCACACTTCTCGAGTGATGCCCTGTAACCCAGTCCAAGACGATTCTGCTCTCACCCTTTTACCTTTGTACACACTTTCAATACTGTAACATGTTCGTTTTTCATTCCAACTGCTTGTACTGACATGCATGTACTGTATTGATATGATTTATATACTATGCAACCTAAGCTTAAGTAATCTTGTACTTGCTGCGCCCGGCTACCCCTGGGTTTTGTGCACATTATCAAATAATAAACATAAACATAAACATGCCGTAGCCTGGGTACAATCCTTCCTAGCTAACTGTACGATGAGAGTGTTCTCCACTTCAGCCTCAGCAGACCCAATTCAAATTACTTGTGGTGTTCCACAAGGTTCATGCGTCTCACCGACAATGTATAACATCTTTACCAAGCCGCTCTTCGACAAACTTGTCAGACTGGGTGTCACATTTACCAATTATGCTGATGACACTCAGATACTCATACCCTTCTCTGGCAACTTCGTCAAGGACACAGCTTTGGTAACTAGGATATACCGCCTCATTCAGGCATGGATGGCCTCACATGGTCTCTGCCTGAATGACAACAAAACTGAGATCCTGATCCTGGGCTCTGACTCTAACCTAAAAAAACTAAACCCCAGCTACGCTGCATTCACTATCGATGGCAATGTAATCAAAGTAGTAACTCAGCTAAAAACACTAGGCTTTTATCTGGATTCTACATTATCCCTAAAAAAACAAGTCAGATCCATGGCCTCATCTACAGCTTATAACTGTAAACTAATCAGGGCTTGCAGACCCTTTTAATCCAAATCTAGTTGCATTACACTTGCTAATGCATTAATAACGTCTAAGCTAGACTACTTTAATGCCTTAAATGCAGGCGCTAACTAAAATATTATCAATAAAATGCAAATATTACAAAATAATGCTTTGAGAGCAGCCTTGAACATACCACGTAGAGAGAATATTTCCAATTTCAGAAGAGACCAGCATTGGCTAAAAATCAGCGACAGGATACTACTCAAAATGGTATCCCTCACCTTCAAATGCCTCGATAATGACACTCCTTCCTACCTCTCGGCAAGACTGACTAGAAAAACCCCAACCCACCACACTAGATCTTCCAACCACCTCTGCCTAGAAGACCCTGGATTCAGACTCTCCAAAGCTGGTGAAACTAGTTTCCAAGTCAAAGCTGCTGTCTCCTGGAAGGCCCTACCCATCGCCATTAGAGCGGAACAGCCATACACTAGCTTTAGATGCAACTTGCTGAACTGGCTGCGAACTAACAATATTTAAGAATCTGCCTACGCACGTTTGTCTGACCTTTGTACAAATCTGTGTGATTAGATGTGTATACCACTGTTGTCCTTATCAATGCACCCACCTGGTACTGTGTATCTCCTACCAATATTGTATGTATTGAAATGTATGTATTGAAATGTTTTATGATTCATGTAATGACCTGCATGTTGTAACTAAGCTTCTAATATTCTTGTAACTGCTACGCCCAGCTACCTGAAGGTTTGGTGTGCATTACTAAATAAAAAAACAAACAAACAAACAAACAAACAAACAAACTTGTGGAGGAAAAGGTGGTGCACAGTACTCCCTGCAGAGATGATTTGGCGGCAGGGTAGCACAGAGAAATGTGTCATGCTTATTTTGTTGCTCACAGTAGAACTGGACAGCTACATTACTCAGCACATACAACAAGGGAGTGTCTTGCAGAAACCAGTATGGGTGGTTGGTTCATCCCAAATTCAAAGGAGCAAATCACCAATGTCTTTATTAATTGTATGGTTTGTCAAAAGTTTACTACCAGTCATACATTAAAAACGCTGAGAGGAGCAATACCCCATCCTACTGGACTACTTTGGCATTTGCATATCGAATATGTGGATATGCTCAAAAATTGTAATGGCTACCAATATATGATAGTGGTAGTATGCCCTTTTTCCTCTGGAGAGAAGCAGGGCCATATGCACATCCGGACGCCATATCGGCTAAAAAAAAGAATTGTACGAGAGGTATTTCCTAGATGGGGAGTATGCAAAGTGCTACGTTACGACTATAGGCCCCATTTTGTAGATAAAGTGTTTGAGCAGATGACTTCCATATTGGGAATACAGCACCCATTCTCATCTGCTTATCATCCACAAGCAAATGGGATTTTTTTGAGCACCTAAACGTCCTCTTCAGTGAGCGAATTGCAAAAATAAAAGAGACTTTACATAAGAATTGATATGATGGGTTATTTATAAAGCACTTAATACACAGAGGTTCCTAAGCGCGGACCCAGGGATCAAACCTGTGTTGCTCTGTGTTGTCTTGCTTCCAAGGCGAGCACGTTGCCGCTGAGCTATCCTACTGAGACAATTGGTTGCAATGCCTCACTTTGACTCTTTTTGCCTTACACAATCACCCAGGGTCTGACCACCACAAGACATTTCATGATCTGGTGATAAGACAAAGTACAAATGTGCCAATTGTTCTTCCCACACATGCACAAAGAGATTTTGAGAATTCCTCAACAGTGCTTGGTATCGAGATGCAGGAATATTTGATGACTGCAACTAAATCTCTGAAATGTATCTCTTGAAAGGTGCAGACAAGACAGGAGGGCTCAACATGAATAACCAAAGATGAAAATGGACATTCTGACACAGCTAGTTTGTTACAACCTCCCGCATTTAACCCTGGAAAACAGGTCCTTTGTCAAAACTGTAATCAGAAGTAGCACAAGCTGAGGTTTGAAGGGCTGTATACTGTAGAGGTAGCAACACACTTGGCAGTGAAGATTATGGGATAATATACATGGTTACACCTTAGTGATGTAAATAATATATTGTGGTGAGGCCCTGTGTCAGAAGATACAGTGCCAGAAGAAAATGAAGAATTATGAAGACCCCAAACAACGATGATGGCCAGAGTGACCCGGAAGCAAGAGCAAGCGACAGAAATAAAGAAAGTGTGCTGTTTTCGTTTTAAGAAGATTATTGACCATTCCCCAAAGATGGTTATTAAGTACCCCACACCCCTTTCCAGGAATTTGTGAACATTCTCTAAAACAGTGTTTTTTGAAAAATATGTTTTTTTAATTGAAATTAGTTTTTATTGTGGACATTTATCATATTTTGAAAGAAAGGAGACATATGTCTGGAATAACATGCATGTTTTGCATAATACCAAATATTTTATTTTGTTGCCCAAACAAGCATATAAACATAGATATCTGCAAAGGGCGGTCTTGTTTGCTATTATGATTGAGGCATTCTTATTTTCATGTTGTTGTCTCTATTTTTGCTTATTGTATTACAGTGAAGTGGTCTAACACTAATGTTAAGGCAAGGCCAGAATTCATTGAGAATAATACAAGCATAGTTCCTGAAATAATTGCAGTTAAGATGACACCAAAACACATTGTGCAGTAAGCACATCAAGTACAAAGTTAACAAGAGGTTTACGGGATGATAAACAACACATGAAGCAGTGTTTGAGATAGGTGGGAAGGCAGAAGTCTCATAAGAGCTGTTTTGTTTGTTCTCTCTTTCAATACGCTATGAGTGCCCCCAGAGTGTTAATAGCGACAGAAGTACATACACAGAGAGCATGTTGCTTGATATATCTTGCACTACGCACAACAAAAAGACAATTTTTAGGGTAGCTGGGCTGCCATACGGTGGGTGGCAAAAGCAGGCTATCCTCTCAGGACAGTTTTATAAAAACAAAAGCCCCTGATGACCAACATCAAAACAAAAAACAAAGTATTGAAATATATACTGTTAGGCCCAAATCAGGGACAAGTTATAATAGAAGCCCACACACATCTGTAGTGCTCTGACTCACAAGGGATGTAACATACCCCAGTCACACATAATATGAGATGTATTTACTGTAGGAGGATAGGTCAATGGAATGATGGGTTATAAAGCTCAAGCACTCAAAACAGCATCCATACATGTTGTGCAGAATGCTAATAGAGTATGAGAATGGACTGAATAGTCTAAATTGCCTACCTGGGTAGAGTATGAAGGAGGACCAGTACCTATAATACAAATAAAAAGAGCAATCCTGTGTTTCAGGAACAATGATTCAGTGAAAGAAGGGATGAGTGAAGGTTGTCAGTGTAGTATGGACCCACCAGGAAGGAAGGTGGGCACAACTGTATTAAGGAACCACTATTGGGCTCGTGGTTCAAAGGCCTGTATGCAGCTTCCTCCGAATTGGGAAGACATTTGCTTCAATAGTAGTAATAAGTGCACCAATCATGGCGGTGCTTCAGAGTGAGATACAGCTAGGCGATTTCCCCCTGATGAGCACAAATGCCAGAAAGAAAATGTGTCTTGCCCTAAAACATACTAAAAAGGGAGAAATATGTCTCTGCAAAATCAATGACATACCAGATGAACATAAATTGTTCATTAGAACTGAAATGTTCATTACCTCCTACCTTGCCCCAAGGTTGCAAGCAGCAGCATATGCCAAATGGTTACAAATTATGAGATGGAAGTTACTGCAGACAATAACTACAATGGTCAAGGTGTTTGATACAATAAAAAGGAGAGTTGACAGCTGTTGGAGTAATAACTCTCCAAAGCAGGTATGTGCTTGACCTTATAATGACTATGGAAGGGGGCATTTGTGGCAAGATAGTATTATCTTGTTGTACATGCACACCAGCAAACAATGAGTAGAATGGGTCACTTACTATAAGCACACTACAGGGACTGCACATAAAGATGGTGTTAGAGGTGGAGAATATTGAAAATGAATTGTTTGATTACCTGTTCTCATATGTACCCACCTGGTTGCCAAACATGTTCATAATTTTATTAGCTATACTGGTACTGGTACTGACAGTTATTTGTGTCCTAGAAATACCACTGAATCAATGTAAAAGGATACAAAGAAGACACTGGAAATGGCGATAATAGTAAATGTGGATGATAAAATACATAAGTGTACTCTAACAGATGAGCCACCCCATGTGTATTCTATAGACAATCCTTTCAGAGATGGTTACTGTTGTTTCATAACATGTGGTCCAGAAGAATACTTAGCACAAGGAGGTTGTTGACAGTTGGTCACAAAAATATGTCTGTTCAAGGATGGCTACAATGTACAGGGCAGAAGAAAGAGTGTGGTCATTGATTCAACCAGAGGGGAGTGTCTAATGGTGCAAAATGGAGCTTATTACTTTAAAGGTGAGAGAGAGTACAAACAGGCCCTGCCGCCTCATGAGCCCAGTGATGAGAAACAATACAAGCTGAGGCAGAGTTCATAAAACAGTCAAACTGTTAATGCACATACATCTGTTATAAATAATTAGTTAGGTTGAGAGACACTTGTAGGGATATAGGCTAAGACATAAAATGCACAAGTAGTGCTATAGGTAGCATAGGTTTCTGCATACCAAGGTAGAGAGTCACTTCATTGGAAGGGATGATGAATGAAACTATATGTGGTAAGGGTACAGCATACATGATCAGGGAAACCAACGTATGGCAGATGTACAAGATTATTTAACCATCACAGTCATGAATATAAGTCCCCAAATGGAGGTCGAAAGTACAGAGGAACACCCATTGTCCTAACATTGAGGCCACAGCAGGTCAAAGAATTAGCAATGCATTAAAATCCAAGATGTTGAATTTACACAAACACATTTATTTGAGAAGCCTTTCGAAGCTGCTCATACAGTAGTTCACAGTGAGTGCCAAGGTCAGAATGCCAGGAAGGGAGCAGTGGGTGATCAGAACCTAGAGGGCAGATAAAAGTTCTCAGGATGTGAAGCCTCCCAAGTTGATGAAATCAATAAGAGCACAGACAGCCATTGATGTCCAGGTGGATGAGAATAGTATGTCAAAAGAGTATCGAGAATAAATGAAGGGTGGTGTTAAGTGGTCACAAAGAATACAACAAGGACATCAAAACTAAATTAGAAGATATGCATTCTCCAACATGGTCTCCTAGTATGTGATTAAAACACTGGGAACATTGGCTATTCATTATGAGCGAAATACACATAAGAAACATGCTGATCTCCACAGTACACAGAGAGACATCAGAATATATGCAAGGCCATGCACAAATGAAAGGACAGGCCTCATCACCTAGGAATGAAAAAGGAGATACTTTTAATTGGAATGATTGCAGTCAGAGGACTTCTGTCCCCCCACCCTATGTCTATCTCCAATCTTGAAGTCTGTCAGGGTGTCCAAGGTTGGTGAGCAAATTGTCAACCAATAGAAATGCCTTGTGTCACACCGCCTCTAATGAATAGCAAAAACCAATTCATTATCAATGGGATGATGCATGGAACGTATTATCTGAAACAGGCTGGGCCCAGGAGGGGCCTTCAGATACGTTTAACCCAATCATAGAACTAAGACCTATATACTCTATAAGTAGTTGTGATGCTAACCAATCAAATGTATTCATAAGTTTTGTAATTGATACTGTATGATGACACTGCTAACATATATTTTATTTACAAAGCACTCACTTCTATTGTAAAGTATGGAGCTGATTTTATGCTGCCCCGGCCGAGATTTAATGCTCTGAAGAAAGCTGCACTTTGAGTACTCCGTTGTTGAATATTGGTTTTACTAGTGTGATTAATTGGGCTCATCTCTACACCAGAGTGCCTAGAGTTGAACAGGGAAACAGGCGCAGTAGTGGCTCACATTGAGGTCAGATTTGCATATAATTTGTACGTTCATTGAATGGTACTATCTCCTAATGTGAAACACATGCTCCAATATCTAAGGTGCTGACAATGCCACACACCATATATGACATTGGAAAAGTGGGCAGTGGCATTGAATCTGACCTTTTCAGCATGCACTGGTTGTCAGAGAGATGTGATGTTGCACATCTTTAATTAGTGCATCAAACACTTGACCTGGCATTTTAGAAAATGTCAGCTGCAACATCCTGAGCTGGGTTCAGAGCAGGCTAAGGGATTCAGTGATGCTGACAGGCCACAAAAGTCCAACCACTGTGATCAAGTGGAGTGGGGCTGGCAGCTAACTGTTCCTTCTGGCTCCTCTGTCTGAGCTGGTTGTTTGTTGGGAGGGGCTAGGATTTCAATATTTCTTTAGAGTCACGGTTCAACTGTCAAAACCCTGAACCCACGAGACAATCTAGTCCGCGCCCCCATCCCTAGCCCAATGTGCCATGTTTACTATTGTGGCCCAAAACAGAGGTGTTTATGGCCTTATTGGGTGCTGCCTCCCCACCCTGTTTGATGTGCCCTGAGATATTGTTGCAGGAAGACTCTCACAGTATCCCTGACATTACCTGAAAACATTTGTGATTTTTCCCAACAATCTTTCTCATATTTCCTTCAAACGCTGCCTGCAAATCTCTCTGATGTTCTGCGCAAATATAGCTGCTGTGTAGCTATTGCATACACTGCCATGCTTGTATATGCTTCTTCTCAAATCAAAGGTCTAGCTGGAGGGCTACAGGAAAAACAACTCAGCAGGAAATGCTGTAGCTGTACTGATGATGGGGAATATGGGCAGGTGTGAGAAGGCTGAAAATCTCTGATTCAAGATACAGGTCTTCCGGCGCACGCATGTAATGCTTTGTGGCAGCTTTCCATCCCATGTAACACAGATTCAGTGGGCCTCATTATGAGTGACCCGGTCTGGAAATAAAGATGCCGGTAACAACGTTATTGGCACCTTTTCCAGACAAGCTCACTCTGTGTCTGCCGGTAGGGCCACTGACCTGCCGGAAGTTCAGTCCCCTACTAGCAGAAAATTCACTGAAACACCGGCACCATTAACAACGTTGCCAGTGCTTTCCCATTGCCACCTTGGGAATGGGAATTTACCGTACTGCTGCCGCCTGTGTTATCCCAGTAACACGAGAGGTCTGGTGGTGGAAACGGTAGTGCGAGATTACTGACAACCCACCAGTAGCACCGGTGGGTTACCTGCAACTTCGTAATGAAGCCCACAACTGTCTCTGGGAAGCTGGAAAGTGACAACTCCTGCACCAAGGATTTAAGTAGTGCAAAACTTTGCATTGTGGCAAATGTAGTGCTGAACATTGTGTATTCCCATTGCAGGTTTTGCAGTAAACTACAATTGTCAGGTGAGTGTAGTGCCGAAAAGTGCAGCCCCAGTCTTTCACTAGATCGGTTTAGCAGTCCATACCGAGACACCGCGTCTTCGCACGGGATCTAACCCCAGGACTGTCAGGTTTCATTTATATGGAAACATCAGGGAACAAACCCTTTTAAAATCATGCTATATATCTCCACATGTTCAGATTGCGGTTGCTATCAAAATATTGTGTTATTTACCACACTACTGCATACCAGGCTTTCTATATAAAACTACCCAATTGTACTGCCAAAATGGCTGCATGACAGTCTCCATTACAACCAACGTTAACGCAATATTACGCTTTGCCTTGAAAAGGACCCTTTTGGAAAGGGTCGAAACACGTGTCGGCATTTCTGTTTTAGTGTTTTTCCTTATAAATACCTGGACAAAGCACTCTGGCTGATGACTCTATTGTCTGGTTCTAATTTGACTTCTGTCTTTCAGCAATGTCATTAATCTTCTAACTTGCAGTAAGGTTGTGCAACAAATTTGGGCTGACACCCCTCCTTGTGTTACTGTTGTAAGCTAGTAGTTCTGAGCTAACTACTTGTCCCTCCAATGTGCAGCAACCAGATGACTTTTCATTGAAATAACTGTTAACTGCATTCCCATTATTATCATATCTTCTCGTAATCCCAGCGCCTCCTATACGGCTACCTCAATATAGTTCTCCTTTCACTAGATCAATGCAGTGCATTGTGGGAATTATTGTGACGGAAAGCACATATTCTCATTTCAAGTCTTGCTGTACCCCAGTGTAGCACTTTATTCTAAATGTTTTTTTTTTCTCGTTTTATTTTTCTCCATTCTGTATCAATGCTAAAAACACAGATTATTGATTACGAATTCTTAGGGAGAAATTATCTTGATTTTCTAAGCACTATATATCAACCTATTCCACTCTTTGTAGGCCACATGGAAGCAAATCCTAACACAAAGGCCTGCACATCCCAGAATCAACTCTGCATCACTCAGACAACATATTCACATTTGGGCATGGCTAGGAGGGCAAGATCGTGAACCTCAGACGAAATGGTGAAGTCTATACCTCTCCAATCTTACCCATAAGTCAAATCACAAAGACTCTCCCCGGTTGCGTACTGTGGGGACGGCTTAAGGTGATGGATGGTACTGCCAGAGAAAGCTGACCCATTCATAGAATTTAGGAGAAGGTGTCTTCCTCCTTCTGTCTTACTGCCTTTCATGGAAGGAGCTCCAGGAACCAACCAATTAAACAGGCGTGGCTTCTGCTGGCATCATTCTATGTTATGTTACTGTGCTTTTGCACTGTGACAAATCACCACCGTAATGCTTTGCATGCCAGAGCCATTTTCCTTATGTTATTGCTTCAGCCAAACCTTAAAAGGGACTGGCCATTGCTGCACGACCTCTGCTGGGAATGTGATGCGGAAATTAATCATCCCACTTAGGAAGCATATAATCCCGACATGACCTCGGGCTGTGTTTTCAGATGACCTACATTGTGTGAGTGAGGACCTCATCTGAAGCTTGTCAGGAGCTGTTCGCTTGGTTTAATATGCTCGCTTAATGCTAACATTGATCGGTTTCAATGACATCATTATGCCAGCGTTGAGCACATGAGCGTCTTTGGCATCATCAGAACGGAAAGCAAAATGAATTTTCAATAATGAGTGATGATATTTCGAGTGAAAGGATCGAGTTCTGACAGATATTAAGCAACCGTGTGTGCGGTCCTAATGAATACGTTACAGAAATAGAGCGCGAGGAGCCATATTATTACTTTTTCATTAACTGCCACCACTTAGTCCAGTCTGCCACAGCATATTTTGTTGATTTTGTTCGAGCATGGTTAGCAATGAATAATATTTGACAGAACATCTGTGACTTACTAAAAACCTGTATGACCTGTGATTCTGTGATACTTTACAAGATTTCAAGAGAACACTTAAAGAGTTCTGCTGCCAAAAGAAGTCCCAGTGGAGGGAGGAAGTAAATAGCATTGCCTTGAGTAATCCCTCGTGCCAAAATTAACATATTGCACACATTTTATTATCTAGTGCGCCTACAGACGAAGTCAATTTCATAAATGTATTAGTATTATCTGCAAATATTGCATGTGGTCCCCCAGCAAGTTTTCTTGATCGCAGCTGTGGGCAGCAGTTTGTATTTATTTGTGTGCACTCTGCAAAGGAGCGGCAGCCAGTCAGGTTGATCACAATGCAGGTTAAGGGCCTGATTCATAGGACAAGTGCATGGACCCAGCAGAGTACTCGGTGCGTAAAACCACTTTGTGTGTAGCTGCATGCAAAAGCGTGTTATGCGCATTCCACGTATTCATGGAATTTCAACCGCAAAGAAACCCTGTGCGCAAGTAGCGGCTGGAACGTGCATGACACGCCACCACGCAAAGCAGATCCAGCCACATATTTATTTTATTTATTGTTTGCTTTTTAGGCACTTATACTATAAGAACGTACTGGGCCTCATTCCGAGTTTGGAGGTAACCATGGCGCTATTTGCGCCATGGCTGCCTCCAAAACCGGTTCCGATTCCGACCTTGTTCAATGGGGGCCTTTGCCGGACCGGTAAATCCCCATTGAAAAAGGCACTCCCCATTCCCATTGAGCCCCGATAGGGCTCAATGGGAATGGGGAGTAATTTGGGAGAATTTGCGGTACCGTTATTTGCTCCCTGGTCCCTTTGCGGCTCCCGCTAAGGCCACCAGGTAAAACCAGGCGGCCATAGCGGGACCCGTAAAGGGACCTCGAAATAGGTCGCAAAGGGATTACCGGCACTGTTGTCCTTAACGGTGCCCGGTATACCCTGCGCCACGGTCGGAATGAGGCCCACTGTTTCAAAGCGCCCACAGGGCAGGGAGGAGCAAGGGTGGGAAATACATTAGAACACAATATTTAAGGTCAGTGGGGTGAAAGAGGTAGAGGGATGAACCTTCCATGACTTGTGAGTATTCAGAACATGCAAGTGCAGAAAGAAAGAGGGAAGAGGGCGTAAGTGCTTGGGAGTCAGAGCTCATGGGTGAGCCACATATGAAGTGTGCAGAATGTTGAGAGCTAGACAGACTGGGGCTGCAGGAGGTATAAGTGTGAACCTCCAGAGTGGAGGGTGTGCAGATGCAAGTGTTGTGGATAGACAGGAGCTGGGCAGAATTTGTGTGGGAGGCCAGGGCCCATGACACTGTTTCAGCAACTGTGGGATTAGCAAAGAAGAGATGAAGGGAAGAGGAGGAAAAGAGGAAGTTCTTAAGGAGCTTCTGGAATTTGAAAAGATCCTTCTCAAGGCACAGATGGAGGGGGAGGCTATTCCAAAGTAGGGACCCCGCTGAGGAGGGTGAACGCCCCCTGCCCTCTGTTTTGCAAAATGCTTTAAACACAAAGAGTTGATGCCAGATGCATGCAGTGGTCTAGAGGAAGAGTATTTAGTGAGATAAAGTTGAAGATAATGTAGTCCCCGGGCCCAGACAGCCTTGTGGATGATGCATAGGGATTTGAATTTAATCTGTGCAGCAACCGGGAGCCAGTGAATACTTTTGAGTTCAGGAGAGATGTGGTCCCTGGGTTTAAGGCCAAGGATAAGTCTTGCTGCCCTATTCTGGATTAGCTGGAGGGGTCAAGGAGTCAAAGATGGTAGATTCAGGAGAAGACTGTTGCAGTATTGAAGCCTAGAGAGAACCAGGGCTTGTGTCACATTGAGCCTCCGAGGGAAAGTGAGAAAAGGTAAAATTCCTTTGAGAAGGAAGAGCTGAAAGTGGGACTGCTTGACAATGTCCTGCGTGTGAGGGAGGAAGTAGAGAGAGGAGTCGAAGATGACTCCATTGTTTCTGGCTTCTGTTGAAGACACAGGGGGAGAGCTCAAGGAGTGAGGCCAGAGTGAGGGGAAGAAGGAGGCAGCAGAGGTCTCCCAACCTTTGGTCAGTCTGCTTGCCCGCAATCATGCACCGTCAATACTGCAGGCTGTTCCCCGCAATCAAGGCAGTAACTCACTGACATTGTGTACGCTGTGAACGGTCCCCTGTAAATCCTATGCACACCCCAAAAAAATGCATTACATGTCGCGTAATTCAAGTCGGCCCCCGGTATATTTGCTTTTGAACCCCCCTAAATGATGGCTTCACCCTGCCAATCTGAATATGGGCATCCCTAACTTCAACCAGCACCTCAACTATGTGCTGTCACCCTAAAGTGCTAAGTGAGCCCTACCTCTGCACACTGAAACCTATGCACACATTGTTCTGGGCATCCTATCATGTGGCAGTGTTTCTACAAGGTTTGCCTGTATCTTTCCCAACATTAGGTTGCGTGTTGAATTCCATGAAATCAGTTTGCTTTGCACTTGACTGGGCGTGCAATCACACTGCATGGCCCGTCCTTCAACAAGCCCACGTTCTTTCTCATTTTGCCAGGAAAATGTGGAAAATGCATGTCCCCCCTCTATTTATTTCTCTGCATAGGCCCATCCCACACTTTGAGTAGAGTGTTGCGCAAAGCACTCGACTGCATGCAAAGACGTGACGAATCTACGTATAGACCCTGGAAGTTTCCGGAACAGCATGAAAAGTCAGATCCATGAATCGAGGTAAGGAGTTTTGTACGCTGAAAATTGCTGAAAGTCACTTTTCAATATGCAAAAATTCTGTAAATCAATCCCTAATCCTCATGATCCAAGCCAGTCTTCTGAGAAAGCTGGCAGCTGATCGCGCCCGTCCACTAATCATAAATTCAGCAACCCAACTCTGTCCCTCCTTTCTTAAGCCCTATCCTAATATTCCACAGCGACCTCCTGCCCCTTATACCATACATCTCCTGGGCCCACTTAGTGGCATCTTCCAGGTTGCTCCACTTTGGCTCAAAGCTCATCAAAATGGCTAACCAAGCATATGGAAGGGGTGCTTTGCATGTATCCTGCTTTCCATTTCCAGGTGTATTTTTGGGAAAGTTCAATTTTAACCAGCTTCTTATAAACGCAAAAAATAAAATATTATCATACTGTATCTAACTTGAAAAAGCCTCAGGTAGGTGCACAAATGTGTCCGGAGAAGAAGAGAAGGGTAATAGATGAAGCACGCAGTACATGCATACGTTAAACACCAGGCATAATTATGCATAGGATCATACTTGAGTCACAGGCATGTTAAACTGAAATATGCAAATAATGATATGAATTGTATGGAGGAAGTTGTAATCTCATTCCAGGATGCTTAACTCAACTTTAGGTATAATAAGCAAGGAACTAAATGAAGATACCCCAAATATATCGACTTCCATCAAAGGGGGGACAATGTGGGGGTGTCTTTCTCATGCCGGCAGATGTGTGAAGCTTGCGAAAGGGGGTACCAATGCAGGGGCTACTGAATCAGTCTTGGTCCTAGAGGTACGGCATGAACGGGCAGAATGTACCACCTGTGGCAAAAAAGGGAATAAGAAAGAATAAAAGGAATCAACTGGCAACCCACATTAGTAAGAGGAGGAACTCAAGCACACACACTTGTGTGCTGGATTAAACACTCAATACAATGCCTGGCTCGTGTGGGATAATCCCATGGGAGGAATGTGTGCTTTCGGAGATTAAGGAAAGAATCATTAGCAAACTAGAGAGCCTGCTAGGGGAGCTAGTTGATGAAGCAGACCAAGTTAACAAAAAGAACAAGTGTACCAATGTGAGGGGTAACCCAACAACTATCAGCAGGAGAAATGGTAATGCAAATAGGGCATTCCCGGAGCCTCTCTTCATTCCAAATAGAAAGGAGTGCCTTGACCCTGGGTTAATCCAAAACAAGGTGCCCCCAAGGGCCAAGTAAAAGTAACAACTGGCCTCTTAGCTCACAATATTTGCCACTCTCAGGCCTAATTTAACTCCTATCGGCAGATCTGATAGGAACAACAGCGTCAGAAGAGGAACTGGCAGTGCACCTTATAATAAATCTCACAGAGGCTGTCCCTCATTAATTAAGGCTAGCGTACCTCTCATATAAAAAATAAAAAAAAACTCCTATGGAGATCAAGAAGCATTAATCAAGAAATCCACGTACTGGTTCAGACATACAAGAGGATGTCTCTAAGTTATAGGAGAAGATCTGGTTGGTGGCTTATTGGGCATGGGCCTTAGTTCTTACCCACCAAACAATGTCAAAATAACACTCGAGCCCAAAGCACCATTCTTAGCCTAGCTCAGAACCCAGAAGTAGGATGAATTGAATAAAGCCCTGTGGCCACTGAGGGAAAGATTGTGCGTGAAGAGCACAGTGTGGCAGCACCCGAACGAAAGAGGAGTAATGTTCAGGGTGACCTAGATGAAGTAAATTGACTGGCTTCAGGGAAGAGCATAGAGGGAGATCCCCAAAAGTATTATCCTGGAATATAGCTGGGCTTGCAAGGTGCCTTGATGACCCAAACTGGATTATTTTCATTAGAAGATTCCATATAGTACTTCTACAAGAAACCTAGACGTTAGAAACAATTGAACCTCAAGGCTTTCAATCCTATTGTGTACTAGCTAATAAATGCCACAAAGGCAGACAGAGTAGCAGCCTTTTAATCTGGATAATCCTCTGGCCCTTATGCAGCCACCCCCCTCCCTCCTTCTCTGCCTTACCCCTTTTCTCTGCTGATGAGATTTCTAGACAAATCTGATCTATGAAAGTCTTGCCGAAACAGGTTCACCCCTGTTCCTCCAAAACTATCAAGGACCACATTGACTCCCTGGCTCCTGCCCTGGCTGATTTCTGCAATCACTCCTTCGCCACTGGAGTCTTCCCATCCCCCCTGAAGCACTCCCTTGTGCACCCTCTTCTTAAGAAACCCTCTGCCGACCCCTCCTGCCAAGCTAACTATCGCCCAATCTCCATCAGTCCCTCTCTGGGCAAGCTCCTGGAGAAATTGGCCATCTCCCAGCTTAATCTACACACTGAATCTGTTGGTTGTCTTCATGACCATCAGTCTGGCTTCAGAGCTGCCAGAACCACGGAAACTGCTCTCCTGAACATCCGTGAAGACCTGCTCTCCAACCTTGACTCCAACACCCCGTGTGTCCTCATCTTGCTTGATCTCTCTTCTGCCTTTGATACTGTCAACCATGCCATCCTGCTCAACCATCTTGGTGATAACCTGGGTATCACTGGTCAGGCTCTGGTGTGGCTGACCTCTTTCCTCTTCGACTGACCCTCCCAGGTCCAACTTGGGTCCTTCCTCTCTGATATCTTTCTCTCTACCTGTGGTGTCCCCAGGGATCTAACCTCTCTCCTTGGCTGTTCAACCAATACTTGGCACTCCTTGCCCACCGCATCGTCGCTCTCTGCCCCAATTTTCAGTGCTAAGCGGATGATACCCAGCTCATTTTCAGGCTAACCCCGGCCTCCTCCTCGCTGTCCCTCATCTCTGACTGTCTGTCTGCTATCCAGGAATGGGGTGCTGCCAATGACCTCTGCCTTAATGCCAGTAAGACCAAGATTTTACTTATTGGCACATCCACTCCCTCCTTCCCTGCAGCTCTCTGGCCGGCCTCTCTTGGCCCTCTTCCTGCTCCCACCTGCAAGGCTAAAAACCTCTTGGTCATCTTCAACTCCACACTCTCCTTCTCTCCTCACATCTCTGACGTCTCTAAGAAGTCACACTACCAACTACACCTCCTAAGAGGTGTTCTTCCTTTCCTCTCCTTCCCCCAGAAGTTCACCGTCTCCAGAGCCCTGGTTCTCTCTAAGCTGGACTGTTGTAACAGCCTCTATCTAAATCTGCCTGCCTCTACTCTCCGCCCTCTTCAACCTATCCAGAACAGGACTGTGACACTTGTCTTCAAGCCTCAAGCCCAGGGATCCTATCTCTCCAGGACTGAAATCTCTGCACTGGCTCTCAGTGGCTGCAAGGATTAAGTTCAAAACCCTGCGCATTGCCCACTAAACCTTCTAGGGCTTGGGGCCGCAATACCTTCAACTCTCTCTTCCCAAATATCTTCCTTCTCGACCTTTTCGCTCATCCTCCTCCAACTCCCTCAGGGTCAGTCGCTTCTCCAAGCAACACGTTGGTGGTAGATCTCTCTCTTCAGCAGGGACCTCCCTCTGGAACAGCCTTCCTACCTCCCTGAAACTTGGGGAGAACCATCTCTGGTTCCGGAAGCACCTCAAAACCCTCCTCTTTGCTTTTTCCTTCTCTCCCCCTCTCCCCTGTTGAACTCCTGGCTGAAACTGCACTGGCTACCTGGCCATCCTTTCTGATCTCGGGCCCAGGCCCCGCCAATTGCACACCTGGACTGCCTCCCTGGCAACCCCCGCACCTGGGGACTGTTATTCTGTATCCCTACAGTCCCCATACCAGCACTTATGTCTGCTCTTACCTTGACACCATATGGCTGTTTTATTTATCATATTATTCTACTATCCCATGTACTGCACTTTCCCCCCTCCCTTCCCTCACTCACTTTTCCCTTTCCCCCTTCAAATGCACTTGCGCGATCTGAATGACACCTGCCTAGTAAGATCGTAGTCTGTCTTCCTCCTGTCCCCCTCCCTTACCTTGTCGCGCCTCAAAACACTTGTGTATAGGCGCATTATAAATGCCATATCATATTATATCATAGACAGGACTAAACTGGGAGGTGAGGGTTGATCACACAGGTGTGCCAGACCTCCAACATATGGTCACCCAAACTAATAAAGGGGTGGACCTGTCATTGTTTAATCTTTATAATAGACCAGTGAGAACTAGGGGAATGCAAAAACTAAAAAGAATTCAGGTGCGCGAAAATGAAAGGAGTAATATGAAGGCACATAATAGGCTGACCATGGTTGCGGCATACATAAATCTACAGATTTAACCAATCATGGAATTTAAGGTATATGTGAAGATCAGGAAATGGCGTGGGAAATACCAACATTGGCAGGAAGCCCCACAAGGAGAATCCATCGATTTGCTGAAGAAACAGATCTGATATTTTATGACCTGTATTTAAGGGCTTGTAATAGCCTCTTCAGAAAGGACCAGCCGGCCAAAAATATGTTTGTGCGCAGTATTGGAGAATCAGTTATAGATGACATCCTAATTACAGGCAAAGAGTGTTCTAATGCAGAACATGTCAAGGTCCTGGAAAGACTTGCTAGTGACCACAAACCACACAGCTTAAGTGTTGTGATGATCCAAATGAAGCAAGGTGGCAGTCAGACAGAGACGAGCTCAAAGAAAATATTTAAATCTGGGCATGCTCAAAAAGCAGCAAAATGGCCAGGGATAGTGGAATCAGCATCACAACTAAGTATGTATGGAGCTATCATGGTTAATCTTGGAATCATCTGTAGTGATGATAGTTCTGATAATGATGTGTTGTCTGAATTCGATACACTGAGGGAGAATCTCTCCCCTTTTATCACCTCACCCAAGTGGCAAGTCAAGAAGAAAGTGCTAGATAATGGGGGCTGGTGTAACCATGACAGTTGAAGGGATAAAAAGAAGGCTATAGACAGTGTCAGACTAGTTGCCAAGGAGGATAAAGCTAAAATAAGATAATTAAGAGCAGACTAAACAAATCTAGTTGCCCAAAAAAAAACAGAATATGTTGCGGTCCAATGGAGACAGCTCAATGAATCCCGTGAGGAGGGGGGCAGTGTTTTGTTTTGGAAACTGATTGATTGGAAGGATCTGAGGGGTGAACAGGATCTTAATTGTTACATTGCTTCAGATATATGGCGGCCTCATTTTAATAGCCTATATAGAGATCAGGCCCAGGAGTGCACCATTATCAGCCAAAATGAATAGCCTGCACCACAAGGAGTGGACGAGGACACTGTTAGTGTGAGGGAAGTCAAGAGAGCATTACAATTCAAAAAATGTGCAAAGCAGCTGGACCAGAATTTATTATATTACAAATGTGCTACCGCTTTATAACTAGGCACAGCAGGCTCTTGGCAAACTCGGGGTTATGATTAAAAGTAAGTGACAGGCACCGCGTACATCTAAAACACAAGCGTTTATGTTTTGTAGGTGGTACCGGTGTTAGGAGACAGCAAAGCCCTTCCCACCCACAATGTTGGTGGATAACGATAGGAACTGTTATGGCCTGACTTAGCTACAGTTATGCACAGGTACAGATACTTATACACAAAGTCCAAGATCGAGATGTTAAGCTTGTGGGTTAATATTTGAGAGTGATGTTGATTATTGTTTTATGAAGGTGATACCAGATAAAGAGGCAACCTTAAGGTTTTAGATATTTATCACGATAAATCTTTGAAGCAAGCAAAGTCGAAGGTTAGTTATCCTCATTACGACTTTGGAGGTAGCCATGCCCTTAATAAGGGCATGGCTGCCTACAAAACCGGGTCCGGGTCTGGGTCCGGGTTCCCTGAATGGGGAAATACCGGGCCATTCCGAGTATGGAGGGCCCGGTATTTCCTCCTTCAGGGAACCTGGGCCTGGTCTTTCCCCATTTCCATTCGAGCCCCCATAGGGCTCAATGGGAATGGGTGCAGGAGCTTACAACGGGCTGATTACGACATGCCCGTTGTTAGCTCCCTGGTCCCCTCGCCGGACCCGCTGGTAAAACCAGACGTCCAGAGCGGGTCCCGCGACAGAACCGCGTAATATTGCGGAATGGGTTTAATGGCGCCGGCACCATTAGGAGCGCCATTAAACCCATTGCGTAATAGTTGTAATGAGGCCCATAGTCTTAAGTAATTGAAATCCTGGAGTACACAATTATGATTGTAGTATAATGGTGATTAGCATATTTAATTGCAGAATTATAGATGAACCTGGAAATGGTTAGAATGATACGTCAGTGTTGAACAGACCCTGATGAAGGATTTTACACCCGAAACGTGTAGGTGACGAATTGAATGTTGGGACTCTGACTTAAACCAATATTTGTTATGAGTGTTGTTTTGGTTTAAACAAAAGGAACCTGTATGTTGTAGATGTTCAATAATCCAGAAAAAATGCTTTGTACAGAATCTGTGAGCACATGAGAATCTTGACTGAAAGCTTTAAATGGTGAATTGTAACCATCAATTTTGAAAGTGTTATTTTTATATTATTTGATTAAATTTGACTTCATGAAAAATGGGATACTGTTGCACTGTGTCAGGCAATCTGTGCAGCGCGAGTGATCCATGGAATTGATATTTCATTTAACATAATACTTTTTTTACTATGTCATGTTACAACTTATGGAATATTAGGAGGTCTATTTGAGCCCATTGGAGTGCATAGGGGTTTCCTGTTGGTGACAACAGACGATATAGGTATTGGGTCCTTAGATAAGGCCACATCAAAAACCATGCCCTGTTAGCTTACTTTACATTGAACTTTGATGTCAAGTCCAGAGATGGAGATGTGTGGATAAGTCTCAATGGGCCTCATTATGACCCTGGCGGTAGCCGTACCAGTAAAAATGGCATGGCTTCCGCCAGAGTCATTTTATTTCTGGCAACTGGCAATGGGGAATTATCAGGGCATTACAGCCCAGGACATCCTGGTAATTCCCATTGGCAGGCTCCGGAAAATATTACTCCCATTCCCACTCGAGTCCCATAGGGCTCAATGGGAATGGAGAGGATGGTAGCACCGGCACCATTCATGATGGTGCAGGTGCTACCGTCAAGGTCTGCGAGCGGGTGCCGTTCCGCCTGCCAGGTCAGACCTGGCGGGTGGAAAGGCACTCGCTCGCAGAACTGAGTATGCCGGTCCTGTAACAACAGTCCGGCACCGTTGTTACAGGACCGGCATACTCATAATGAAGCCCAATGTCTTGGTAAGGCATGTGGAGAAGGGGTGATAAGGATTTTGTTCTTAAGTTGGCCCAAAATCAACCAATTTGACCTCATCCATCTATCCACATGACTGAATGTATCTGTATCATATGGAGTGTCCGCCTCTCTCCTCTTTTGCTCCTTCCCAGAGTAATGTGCAAGTTTCTCAAGCAAATGGCTATTTTCATCTTGGAAAAATCAAAGTCAGCTCACTGTACCCAATTCTAGCTGTGACTTGAGTGAAACTCAAGTCACAATCCACTAAAAGTTGAGCTTTTAAATTTAAGGTGTGCAATGCCCAGTCTCTAGAACCAGGTTTCCTAAATCGTGGAACAAAACTGAGCTGAGCTAAGCTCTGGTCCCATAGGGCAGCCTCAGGTGTTGAGCTGTTCACCACATAAACCCGCTCCAGCACTTGCTCTGAATTGAATGTCCTCAGTCAGAGCCACCGAAGTCTTCAGTAATGATTTCTTAATCAAATCACAAATAGCACAGTAAACACTGGGCAGAGGTTGTCATGCCATATTTATTGGATAACTCAGGGCATTTTCACACCAACTATGCTTGTGAGGTGGATTTTTAACATCAATATAAGCTTCATGCTATGTCACATTTTTGCTCCTCATATAAACCTCGAACAAGAACTTTTATAAATATTCATCAACTGCTCAAGATGTAAAAACCCTTTCTCATTACGCATGGAGAATTGTTTTTAAACAATCCCTGGGTTTTCCAAAACGTCTTGTAAACCAATAAACAACAACAGACCCTTCAAATGAATAAACCATGATAACAAATGTACCCCCTCCATATTCAAAATATCTAGCAATGCCTTTTATACTGTCCCACCCATGAGTTTGACCAGTGGGAAGATTCAGTATTGTAGAGGTTTAAAACATGCTTTATACTCCATATCTAGGTCTAGCTCTAAATGGAAGAGGGCATTTGGCACACTTAACGGAAGGCCCAGTGCCACTTAAAAAAAAAAACTAAAAAAAAGGTTTACCTTGGAGACTATTTTGAGGATCTGGCTCTCTGAGTTCTGCCTGCGATTGCATGCATTTTATTAACCTCAATTGTTGGTTGAATGGCTTGCTTACTGACGAGTTGAGCGAATCACAAGGTAACAGAGCCATTATAAGCCAAGGAAGCATTTTTTTCACACACTGTTTATTTTATCATCAGAAAAGCATCAGCTTGTTTCCAAGGATGTAGGAAGGGTATGTGGATTCGCCAACAGATAAGGACCATGAAAAAATCTTTAGCCTAAATAATGGTATTATTATAAAAGGAGATTTTAGGTGCATATTTTTTTGTAAAATACATTTTAAGTTGGAAATGTTGGACTTACTTTTCCTTATCATAGTATTAACAATAACACATGTGCACATATGTTCTAAATATATTACCTCATGCCCAATCCTGAGTGGGACAGTTTGTGCAAAACTCAGACCCAGATAATTTCCAGGAATCCGACTTAGACTTCTGCAGGTTTTCCCCAACAATAGAAAGAGGACCTCATGTCCATAAACAGGACAGTGCATAATGACCCACGACTGGCATTTGAAGCGTCATTCAGTCCTATTAGGTAAGGTGATTGTAGGATAGTTTAGATTAGAGTATAACTAAATCAATAATACATTTTAGGTTGAGTTTGAGAATTAGGTTCGATTTTTCTAAGTTGTATCATGACACACAGTAGGTGCGGGTGTGAACTGTGGATGGAGTGCCAGTACAACCCACGTGCATTTTGTAGGCATAGGAGCAGGCCAAAGCACTGAGAGTCCCACATGGGTTTTTGTAGTGGAAGGAGAAGCCTAACACTCAGAACGCCCCACATGCCTTTTTTAGGCAGTGGGGATGGCCAAGGCACAGCAAACTCCACATGGCTTTTGCAGGCTGAGGAGAAGGCCAAAGCTCTGAAATCCCCTAGAGTATTTATTGAAAGTAAGTGGAATGATATTGACATCTCTGAATCTACTGCTGGAACCCACTGTGGAAGGGCACAGGGTAAGGTTCAGGGGAAGAATGTATCTGTTGGGCATCTTTCACCTGCTTCAGTAGCAGCTACTTGCAAATGTATCACCTTTGCAATTGTATCAGTTGCCAGAGGATGGAGGTAATGAGGAGAAAAAGGAAGTTTATCCACCACCAATCAAGGTGCAAGAAGGAGAAGATATTAATTCATCCCAGCAACAATGATTGCAATCCATGGCTGAGGAGGAAGAGTTGATTTCTGAAAATACCCCACCTTAGATTTCCTTGGAAACAGGTGACAATGTAGAACATGACAGATATTATTAACTATATCCTGATTTAGTTCGAGACTTAGATGCTTGGTGGGTCGGAAGAAGGAGTCGGACACACACTGGAAATGTTGACTTTCTTTTAATTAAATTATAAAGAAAATGCCTATCTCTTCCTATGCTAGAGGAGTTTCCCTGCCTTACTAAAGTAACTAAAGTGTGCTTGTCTATCATCAGGAAGTCCAAAGTAAATGTTCTCAGTCCTAAACATAACTCTCTACCTGATCCTGCCACCAATACAAAAAACTAAAGTCAGTCAAAAGAATGGCTCTCATCTCATGTATGTTTCCCTATATGCCTTCTTGCCTGTAGCTTTATATCAGGGGTTTACCCTGACTCCTTATATTGTCAATACATGGAATGTCTCTGTTTCAGAAATATGTTGCTTATGCTTCTGTGAGTCTCTCTTGGAGTTTCCTTCATGAGCTCTTGTATGACACCCCAACTGTTTTCTTTTGCTCTCTTTACTGTTATGATTATAACGATTCTCAAGAAGTTACCAGGCCTTATTAGGCGTTTGCTGGTCCGGAATACAAGGTTGCCGGTAAACTCACAAGCACCTTTGTTTCACAGATTGGCAAACTCTGAGTCTTCATGACGTGGCCGCTCTTCCCGCCAGGTCTGACCCTGCCCTGCGCAGCAGCCACAGTAGGCAGAACGGTCACATAGGCACCGGCAACGTTAGCAATGGTGCCAGTGCTTCCATTCTCCCACTCCCATGGAGTATGACACTCTATGGGAATGGGGACTTAGATTTTACGAGCGCCTGACTTCCTCGGCTGCCAGAGTTGTAATCTCCCAGCATCAGGAAGTCATGCGGAGGTAAAACATTACGTGTCCGGAGGCCCACTGTCTCACAGTCTTTACGTTGCTTTCAGTTTCTCACATTCTTGAGATTCAACCTTTCATAGATTTTGTTCTCTTCCTCGGTCTAAAGATTCTGCATAGAATATTCATGGGGATTTATTTTTCACATTAAAGGAAGGAAACAGGGAGAACATGAGACATGCAGTGTGTGGGTGTCCTGAAAGCACGCAGCAACAACTGTACACACAGTAACTTCATTCTAGAGAAATAGCTCAAAACTGCAAGAAAACACGTATTTAAGTAGACAATGCTGAAGTTGTGCCTTGTGAAATGTGGAAAAGCAATTATTGTCCAGAATATGAAGATGCACAGAGCAATCCCCAGCTGGGGGTAGAATGCATTACATAGGCAATGGAGCAACCTTTTTAAGACACATATTAAGAGTAGTAAAGGTCAAAAGACTGAATGAAAAAAAAAAGGATATGATAGTGAAAAGGAAAATTTGTGATAAGATGCTCCTTACACTCATATAATACAATGCACGCTATACATAAATTTACTATTCCTATTTTTACACAAAGCCTTTGAGCAGTTAATTAGCTACACATCCACCTAACCCAGTTTGAAACATTTAAAATGCTACATGTTCACAGGTTATTCTACAAAATAATGTTTATGCCATGATGTTACATACAGCAAGAACAGGGGATGCTAGTGGACGTAAAATAGGCCACTCCAATACCCAAGCATAACAGATCTGCAGATTAAGAACATTGCAGGACCCACATTTTCATTGATGAACTATTTCAAACAAAAGGTTGATGATATGACAGGTGCACACAAATAATTGATACAAAGAGAACACAAGTAGCACAATAAAAACATATATGGTTTAAGAAACAGTAAAACAATATACAAGTGTAAGGTTTTCAAGTGTAAAGTAAGGTACCTGGCACTGATATAGCAGCATTCCTATGGCGGCTAAGATTTTCCACATGAACCACCACTGAAAGAAAAAATGAAGCCTAAATATTAACGGGGTAATTCATAGAATGCAGTGCACAAGTGGCCCATGCGGCTGGCGCACGGTGTGCGCGTGCGACAATCTGCGCCAGCTGCGTGCGCTAAAATCCATTTCCGTGCACAGCGTATTCATGGATTTTAACATCCAAAACCAGCCATGGCGCAGAGTGGCGCAGCAACCCTGCAGCAGCGCCAGTTACGCCCACAACCCCTCCCCGTGCGCCATGCAAAACGCACAAATCCCGTACATGGCGCACAGGCCCCCAACCACGAAAACGCCTGTAAAACTCCCCGCGCACCCCTCCGAATACATTTACACCCCAGCGTGGGGAGTTTCACACACGATTGGCCCTGTGCGAGTGGGGTACGTGTATTACTGGGGTTCGCGGGAAGTGTCACACGCGATTGGCCCTGTGCGACTGGGGTACGTGTATTACTGGTGTTTGCGGGAAGTTTCACACACGATTGGCCCTGTGCGAGCGGGGTACGTGTATTACTGGGGTTCGCAGGAAGTTTCACATGCGATTGGCCCTGTGTGAGCGGGGTACGTGTATAACTGGGGTTCGCGGGAAGTTTCACACGCGATTGGCCCTATGCGAGAGGGGTACGTGTATGCCCTCCAGCCAAGCCACATGTCACGTTGCAATTTTATTCACCAACTCATGTCCCCCAGGACCCCCACCCCCCCAGCAGTGAGGGGCACCTGCCAGCAGGCCCCCACTCATGTCCCCCAGCACCCCCACCCCCCAGCAGTGAGGGGCACCTGCCAGCAGGCCCCCACTCATGTCCCACTCATGTCCCCCTGCATCCCCACCCCCCAGCAGTGAGGGGCACCTGCCAGCAGGCCCCCACTCATGTGCCTCATGTGCCCCAGCACCCCCACGCCCCAGCAGTGAGAGGCACCTGCCAGCAGGCCACCACTCAGGTCCCACTCATGTCCCCCTGCGCCCCCAGGCTCCAGCAGTGAGGGGCACCTGCCAGCAGGCCCCCACTGATGTCCCCCCAACATGTCAACATGACACACAATCATGGCCCTCATGGCCACCAAAATCCCATGGCACGCCACCCCTGCCCAAATAACCAACCAAACATAACATACACCCACATTGAAATGCCCATTACATGAAACAACCCAACACATGTCTGTCACACACACACAATGGGTGCCAGTGAATGTGAAAACCCACATCATGACATGCATGAAACCAATGAGAGAATACCACACATTGAAGTACGGGAACAAATGTATTGAACAAAAAAGTGGTGAAAGAAATTCAAATACCAAACAATGGACATAAGGAAAACAATGCAGAATGTCACATAATGAAAAAAAAGGAAATCAGAATCCAATATATATAAAATAAAAAATGTCTCCAAAGTCTCCTTCCAACAAAGCAAATCCAAACAGAAATGAAAAAGTAAAATCTATTGCTCCATGGAAAAATCAAAAAAGAAAATACCGACAAATCCACACTCCAACTATTTACAAGGATGAAATCCTGGGTCCATGAGCCCAACTGTCCAAATGAAACCTTCAAAAATACACTAACTAATGAAGAACTATATACAAAAATGTGGGGTATTGTCCAAGCGCCCCCCAAAAAAAATGAAAACCAAAATGAAACCTAACACTAACTAACTAACTATTTACAATGGCAGCGGGCTAGTCCGACGGCTCCCGCTCAATGTCCTGGAGGCGGTCCTCTTCCATGGCCCCGAGGGTTCACAGGGACAATGACATGTTGGCCTCCAACTTCCTGCGAATTGCCTCGAGGCACTCGGCCCGCCTCAGTGCCTTCCGCATTGGAGTTCTCCGCCCTGACCATTGTGAGCCGTGCCTCTTCCGCCCGCTGCCGCTCCGCATCTATGGCGTGGCCCAACCGCTGCCACATGGAAGACACTTGCAATCCTGGGTCCTCCTGCCCTCTGGCCGATGCCTGCCCCTCCGATGTTTCAGGCCCCGAGCCATCATTGATCCCGCCATGTTGCTGCTGCTGCTGTGCCTGTGCCTGCGCCCTGGCTCTTGCTGCCTGCACATCCTCCTCCGACTGGGGCGCAGTTGTCGTGGTGGCAACCCGTGCTGGACGTCCGACTCCCGACTGTGGCAGGGATGTGTCCTCCACCAGCCTGGCCGCTGGGTCAGAGGCAGCTCCACAGGGTACCGAGGTGATACATGGGTGGGAAGATGGCATGGAGGACGACTGGCACGTAGGGGGTTCAGGTGAGGAGGGGGTCGCAAGAAGGTCCAGCACACTGAGGAATCCAGCACTGGTGATCGAACCCAGTAGGTCAATGTGGTCAAAGAGGTCACCTCGCATGCCCCGTTGACGCAACGCTATCCCAGCCAGGACAGGTTCAACACGGTCCCGGATAGCCACGTCCGCAGGGAGAGGAAGGCCAGTTGTTGTGCGCCCATCCCCTCCCTGAAAACGGGTCTGGACGTAGGCATCCCTGCTGGTGCTGGATGATGCAGTCACAGGATCAGGGACAGGATTACACACAAGCACCTCCGCGGCGGCCTGTGCTGCCTCCTGTCCCTGCCCCTGCACTGCACCACTGGCACCAGTGGAATCCCCACCTCCAGACCCGTGTGCATCCCTTCCACGGCCTCCTCCTCCTCCAAACCCCCCACCCACCTGGATGACTCCATGCCATCTTCCTCCGTCGGACCCTGTGGGATCTCAGCTGCCCCTTCTGCTGCCGAGGAGTCCATCTCCAACCTCCGCCTCTTGGACCTACCTCAGCAGCTGCAGCCTGGGATGCAGCACCAGACTCCTCACTTCCCGAAGAGATGACAATCTGGGAGGGGAGCCGGGCTTTGCGTCTCCGACTGGTGGTGCGATCCCTGCTGCTTTGCTCCATAGCACCCTCTCCGCCCTCTTCATCAGTTGACGCTGCAGACAGGGAGAGATAGAACACAGGCATCAGGGCACTGTACAATGGACTGATACACACATAACAGTTGAACATGAGTGGCAGTGTCAAACTTCAGACATGGCATCACACTCCCTAACACACAAGTCATTTCTACTCACACACATGAGCAATTCCACAGCAATATTGCACCAGGCAGCACCATCCATACACATACAACAGCATCAGCATCCGAAGGTGAGCCTGACGTCACATGAAACACGGGGAGTACACAACACATGCACACACACCAACACACTTACATGCATGTGTGCATGTCCACCAACTGTCAGAGTGATGAGATCGCCATCCATGTCACATCTGGCATTCAGCCTTCTACATGTCAGTGCCACATGCATCCATGTTGCATCACAGTTGCACACTTGTCAAATACACACACATGCACATGTACACAGTGCAGATACATGCAGCTGGAACCAACATCATTGTGTGACACCACAACAATGCCAACGTACATACACAGTAATTCAAACATGTGTGCTCCCACATCTGCATTTGGCCTGCATGCTTATCCACACATACACCATCCATGTGTCTCACACATGAGAGGACTCGCATGTGTCAGCCTCACACCCCTGTACATACACATCCATACATGGCCCTACAGAAACACATGTGCAACCTGCACATTACTGGCACACCACGACATGCACAACGTCCAACCAGTATGCATGTACACTTACCGCTCGACTCCAGACGGGCCTGCCTCTCAAGGACCTGGACATGGAACGCTGGGCTTATGCATTCCAGGACCCTCATTTGGTGGTCGGACAGGTCGCCCCGGCACCCCTTGGCATCCGCTGCCTTCAAGAGGCGCCGTGCCTTGTCAAGGGTCCTGGACCTGAAGTCCTCCCAGCGCTTCTTGACATGTTTGATGTTGCGGACTGCCATTCCCTCCTCGTAGATGGCAGTCACAATGTCCATCCAGATCCTGGTCCGTCCTTCATAGTCGAGGCGCAAACTTTCAAAGAGGGCATCATACTGCCCCAGGACTTGCTCCACCAGGACACCAACTTCCCTGGCACTGAAGCTGGTGGCCCTCTGCCTCTCTGGCTGGGGGTTGCCAGTGGTGCCAGTTGGTGTTGTGCCCGACATGGCAACCCCAGAGGCAGGTGTGGGTGGGCAACTGGGTCCTGGGGCTGGGCTGTGGAGCGATGTTATCCCAGTCGGGAGTCTTCAGTTCCAGCAGGGATGGTCACAGCAACTTCACCCCTGGCTGACGTGCAGGCAGCAAATAGCAGGGCACGTGGGCAGCAGGCAGGCAGCAGCAGATGGCAGGTGGGAGGGTGCTCGGGGCTCTTGGGGGCAGTTAATTAGCCTTCTGGGCAGGAGCGTGGTCTTCCGTGGGTTGTCGCATGGCCAGCTTGATACGCAGTGATTTGGCACGTGAAAAAATTGCACATCAGCATGTAATTCGAGGAAAGGGCCTTAGCGCATAAGCGCGTCTGTGAGGTTACACGCGCGGGTGTTTCCCTCGTGACGGGTGCATAGTGAATCAGCACGTGAATACACCGCACGTACGCAAATTCATTGGACCAAAGGCCCTTTAGCGCGTAAGCGCGTCTGTGACGTGACTCGCAAGGGCGTTTCCCTCAACACGGGTGCATGTTCATCGTACACGTGCAAAAACTGCACGTCCGAGTGTCAGCTCGTGTAATTGGAGGAAAGGGCGCGTACACGGGTAAGTGACGTTGTACGTGTGGGCCGGTTTAAAAGGTACGTGTAGGATGCCATTTACTTGTATGTGCTTTTCGTGGAGAGCGAGTGGGTGAATTGTGTACTTCTTGTCGGTTCACACGCGATTACTTTGTTTGTACTCCCTGTTACCTCTGACAGCGTTCCACTTTTTGGTTGGCCCTGTTTCCTCAAACAGCGTTCACTTCTTCTTTTGTCCTGTTTCCTCAGACAGCGTACAATTCTTCTTTTGGCGGGGGTGTTGCCAACGCGCACACGCGTGTCTTTTTCACGTTCTTTTTCCAGGCATACGTTGAGTCACGCATGTATTTACCAACTGGGCTTGCCCCGTGTTTCGCGTACCCCTTCAGAGGTCATTGTAGGCTGTGTGTCTACGAGGGGCTGCGTGCATGTTCATTTTTGTTTCCGGGGTGCCTGTGCATTGCATGACCCGTCATCTTCCCCCAGGGGTCACAGACAGCCTTGCTAGAGTACTAGGGTACGAATTCCATCTAGTACCCTACCCCGCTCCCATACGCACAACAACATCAGTGCCATGGTTGAGAGGCGACCAAGCGGTAAGGCCCATTGTGGCACCTGAACCAGCACAGGAAGACTCCCAGGCTGACTTCCAGGTCAGCAAGTCTAAGCCAATTGTGGCGTTGCAAGTTGTTGTCACCAGGCCACGTGGATCTGGAACAGCAATGTCATCTGCTGCCCCAAGTAGGCAGGGTGGGGTGGCTGCAGGGGTATCTACAGCTCTATCCACCCCAGCTCTGAGTCTCCCAGCCGGGACAGTGTCGGTCCAGGTCCAGGTCCATCAGACCAACGTTGCCCCTGCCAACATCACCCTGCAGCCAATGCCTGCACCAAGACCTAAGGTCATTGTGCCTTTGCACACTCCTAGTACACAGTCCACCGGCGCTTCTGCCCCTACTGACCAGAGCGGCATAAGCCACTCAGGATCCGCACCACCTTTGAAAAAGAAGAAGAAGGGTGCTCTGGCACTACAGGCTGAGACCCCAGACACGGCTACACACTCCGGCACGTCGAGGAAGCCTAGCTTTAATGACACCGAACTTGATGCACTTGTGGACTATGTTTCGGAACATAGCTGCAAAATGGTGGTGACTGCAGGGTGCAAGACCACACCTAGTCAACATAGGGCACACTGGCAGACCATCGCGGACCACATTAGTGCCCATGGATTTGTGAGGCGCACAGCTGATGATTGCTACAAGCGGTGGAATGACCTGAAACGCAGAGCAAAAAACAAGCTGCCCTCAAATCATGCCTCTACTCTGGTGACTGGTGGTGGGTCTCCACCAGAGGAAAACCAACTCACTGAACATGAGTCTGTTGCTGGAACCTTCGTCACAGAGGAACAGATCCAAGGCATGGGAGACCTACCTTATTACGACGCATTGTCCGGTAAGTGCCCATGCATGTGTGTGTAATCCATGTGTATGTTGTTTGGGTGATGGGTTGTGATTGAGTGCCAGGTGAGGGTGTGTACTCCAGAGTGGTATGGGTCACCCATGTGCTTCCTCCAATACCTTCACGTGCCTTGGATTTGGGTATGACAGTATCCCTTCTGCCCACAGTAGCCAATTAGCGCCACATTACTGTAGCTGCCCTTGACCTGTCATCTTGCAACAACATTGTTCATATTTCTTCAGTGTTCATTCTGGCTGATTGTTTCAAGTCTCCCATTTTTGCTATGCATTTTTGAGCCCCAAGGTCACATATGTGACATGCTTCTGTCATTGATTACACCCCACGTTGGCCCACATTTGTTGCCTTGTTTTGTGAATGATTAGACCATTCAGGCTGATTGAGTATTGGCCTGCTCATGTTAATTTTTGGGGCCAGTTTGAATGTGGAACATTATAGTTGTTTGCTGTCATGTTAAAGTGACCAACCATTGATTTGTACATCTGCCTACAATCACTGTATTATTGTACACTGGATGTGTTTCAGTGTATGGCACATGCATCTTTTGCCACACTATTTAGCATTTTTAATCTCATCATGTCCATCTCACATGGATGGGTGACAGTACTCATTTACAGACATATCGCTGTAGTTGTCTTATGTACCATGGCTATGCTACATGTCATCTGTGTGCTGGCATGTGTCATGTATGTGTATTGGACATGCCACTCACAGGCTAATGTGTGATGCCAGTTCTACCCACCATGCAGCAAGTGTGTTGCTTTTCCATCTTGGTGTCCTCAGTGTCTCCTTTTCCCTCCCCTTCCAACTCATTGACAGTGCATGCATGCCAGGGTTATAGTCATGTGGGACATGTGTAAATCATGTACAGGATCTCTGTCTTGTCAGGCCTATGTGTGTGCTATGGTGCACATGTCTGTTTACATTTGTTGTATTTCATGTTTTTGCAGGTGATGACGCACTTGATGCTGGTGAGTTTGAGGAGATGGTGCAGACCCAGGAGGGATCTCAGCCACGACCGAGCACCAGTGGAGGACATGGTGTGGTGGTGGGTGAAAACCCTTTGATACTGCAGACCATAATGTCCAGGGGTGCCTCTGGGAGCTCCTCCCCAGACCTCTATTCAGGTGCTGAATCGGATGATGAGACTTATGTGCCGTCGCAGGTGAATTCTTCTGGCAGGGATTCTGTTCTGTCCAACACACCTGCACCAGGGGTAGAACCCTCTATGGGGATGTCAGTGTTGGTAGGTCAGCCTTTGGCGGTTACGGATGCAGGGTCACACTCCACAACTTCTGATCCTGTTCCTGGGCCAGCAGATCAGAGGAGGAATGCAGTCCTGCAGCCTCAGGCAGTGCCAGCACAGCAAGGTGCAGATCGCCTTGCCCCAAACAGGTGTGGTGCCCGCCGACGCGGTGGCCATGCGCCACCAGGCAATACTGTATGGGAAAACTCCATGTACGGTATGGCAACCCAATAGGCAGCATCAGTTGAAATGATGGCTCGGGCAATGGAGAGAGTGGCCACTTCCATTATCCCCCCTGAAAGGCAGATGGAGCAACAACAGCAGGCAACAGACTCCATTTGCCAATCACACAAGGAAGACATGTTGGCGTCCAACAGGGACCGATGGGAGGCACTGGAGACTCTGCGCAAAGCCATATTAATAGAGTCACAGGGCCACAGGGAAGCCCTGAGGGTAGAACTCCATAACATCAGGGAGACTCTGCTTGAACTTGAGGCTTCCCAAAATTTTAGGGCAGAACAGCAGCTGGAGCAGCTCACATGTTAGCTCTCAGCTGAGCTGCAGGCAACCCGTGAGGAGATCCGGGCATCACGCAAGGCCATGCGTGCAGAAATGCAGGCAACCCGTGAGGTGCTGCATGGGGATCTCCGTACTATCATGTTCCAGAATCAGACCTTCCAGACCTGCATGCTTGCTGCCATGGAGGACCATACCAGGGCTTTGCGTGGGCTGCCTCCCATTGCACCACCACCTCCTAATGCCGCAGCAGAGGGTAAAGAGACCGACAGCAGTTCTCCCACAATGGCATAGCCGTGCAGGCCATGAGCCCCTGGAGGTATTTTTTTCCCCAACATCCACGCAGGTGGGTGTTGGTGTGCACCCTGTCCTCAAACCTCCTGGGTGCCCCCCCCGGACCCCACATGGCCATTTTTGATTTTTTTGTTTTTTTGTTTTGTTTTTTACAGTGTGTTGCCTTGTGTGGCTCCCATGGGCATCCACTGTGTATTCCGGCTGGGCACATGCAGGCTTGTCCTGAGTTTGGGTTGGATGCTTGGGTTCGTGACACACACACCCCTCCTGCTTCCCGTTTCCATGGGCTTGCAAAGGGTGTGACCAAGTGACAGTGACTTACACAGTGACATTTGGCTCCCATGAGCTGTGTGGGCAGTCTGTAGTCAATACTGTGTGGACATCCCTAGTGGGTATTGTTGTTGTATTGAACACTGCATGGTGTATTGATATGTGCTTGTGCATCTGTGTCTTCCTCAAAATGTGCAGGTACCTTATTCATGTCTTCACAAGGCCATCTCCTTTGCAGATGGAGTTCATGTTGTATGCAGTACACTGACACATTTGCGTCGCAGCAACACTCTGCAGTTGGAAGGGGTCGATGTGCTGGCTTATTCAGGTTGTAAGACTACCACTACTTTGACTTTGTACTGTCATGTTTTTGCAATGTTTCATGCTGTGTTGCTGTATTGTGTTGGTGGTAAGTATTTGGTCATGTGTGCTGTTTGTTATTGATTACTGGGATCATATTGTCTGTGGGCTGTTTCCATTTGGGACAGTGCACTTTGTGACACTTGTGTCAGGTCTTGTACATTGCTTTGTTTGCTTTCGCATTGCATGACATGCCATGGTGTGATGGGTGGCGGAGATGGGGAGGGGTTGGGTGACATGGCACTATTTTCATGTTGTATTTTGCTAGGGGGTAGTCATTCATGCAGCATGAATGTATGTATTTTAATGACACAGCATTGGTTGTCTTTGGGTAGGTAGGGATGCTCACAATGTAACACTTCCAGGTGACCAATCTCAGGCTGGTATGGTTGTGACAGTTGACTGTCCCTTATGTCATCATTATTGATTGTCAGCTGGTGTGTGCCAGGGCTGTGTGTACTCCACAGGGGTGTGATTTTAGGTGAAGTAATTAGCCACCAGCTGCGTACGGGCTGCCTCACCACGTGCCCTTTCCCCTCCCATGCGCAGCGGCTGTGCATGTGGTTGGGGATGTGGGGGCACCACCATGTCCACCGGCAGGCCCCGGCGTGTTGCAACGTTGTGCAGGACACATGCTGCCACTATGATCATGCACACTACTGGGGGAGCGTATAGCAGCTGCCCACCAGAACGGTCAAGGGAGCGAAAGCGTGACTTGAGCACTCCGAATGTGCGCTCCACTATGCCACGGGTTGCAATATGGGCTGTGTTTTATCTTACCTCAGGTGGTGTGGTGGGGTTCTGAATTGGCGTCATCATTTAGGTGCTCAGAGGGTAGGCACTGTCCCCTGGGAAGGTAATGAGTATCATTAGTGGGGTTGTGACATTACTCAGTATCTGACATGCATGCATGTGCAGTGACATTTATACTCACGAAGCAGCCATGTATCGCCATGCCGCCCAGCTTCTAGGTCACAGTTTAGGGTTGACATTCTTTATATGAAACTGTCATGGGTGGACCCTGGATAGTTGGCATATACTGAGGTGATGATTCCCTTGGCATCACATACTACCTGCACGTTTATGGAATGCCAGTGCTTGCAGTTTCTATAGATGTGCTCTGATGCCCTGGGAGGACATATAAATGGCACCTAGTGCTTTGTGGAAGTGTGCCACCCCGTAAAAATCCTGGACAACAGCCTGCCTTTCTGCAGGTGTTCTGGGCAGGTATATGTGCCTGCGGACTGAGGGGTGTGTAGTCATGATGGCCAAGACCTGGTGTAGGCAGCGTGACTGCGTGGCCTGTGACACCGCCCCTACTATGGCACTTGTCTGCTGAAATGACCCAGTAGCCAAGAAGTGCAGTACATTGAGCACCTTTTCCAAGGGGCTCAGTGCTTGGAAGCACAGGGTGGGTGATGTGAGGTCATGCTCCCACTCACTCACCAGGTCGAGTATTATGTGAGGTGGAAACCTGTACCTCCCATACACCTGGTCATCAGGCATCCCAAAAAGGCTGGTTCTGGTTGTAAAAATTCTGTCCCTGACTATCCTCCTCCTCCTCCTGCAGTAACCCACGACCACTGCTGTGAGGAACGGTATATTCATCGTAGCGTCTGAGCTTGTCTGTTGTTTGCGTGCACTTTTATGCTTGGCGGGTCCACATACGCCTGCGTCCTGCTGGTGTACGTGTTTCCGGATTAGCGCGTCTTTTCTGGCGCACGTGTTAGCCCCGTTCAATTCCATGAATACATGTTGTAGGCGCGCGTGTGGGTGTTCCGCGCATTTGCCTCCTGTACTTCCCCGTAACGCCCACATTTTCACGCGTTGTTCCCCATTCCGCTTGTTACGCCCTGTGTTCCACCTACTTTTGTTGTGTGCGCTGCGCTATGTGCGCTTTCGCTGTGCGCGTAGCACACGCTGTTTGATGACGTGTGCGCCCGCGTGCGCCGCGCACGATTTTAGCGCACATCCATGGATTTACAGGCGCACGGACTTCCATGAATCGCTGTGCGCAGGTATCGCTGCGATTTTCACCATTGCGCAGCGATTCGTACGCTTTCGCACGCTTGCGTGGAAATTTTTAGCGCACATTAATTCCATGAATCGGCCTGTTTATGGGAAACATAGCAGCCCAAAGCAGAGAATGCATAAAATATGTTTCCTAAATATATAGTAGGAACTGGATAAATGCCTATTGTGACACATAAACCCAATCTTACACACTGTAACTGAGTGCACAATTCACAAGAAACGTAGCATTGAAGATAGGTGAGTATCAACATCAGGTACTTCTACTGTCGAGCGGTTACTAATAACATCATCAACAATGAAGGTTGAGTTGTCATTGAATATATGTTAAATAAAATAATAACCCTGAACAGCTTCATGCTGTATATGTCCTCTTCGTCTTCCTCATCCTCATCCTATGATGTGCCCTAATTGAACAGAAGTGCAAGGAATTGAGATGGGAGTTTTGGGGAAATATCAACAATACATATGTATACTCACCCTCTGGGTAACTGCCTCATGTGTTCTCCATGCACATCCTGGAAGCGTGGCTCTCCCCATGACACTCTCTTTCGTCTCCACACTGAAAACAGGTAAACAACTCCCACCACTCCCACCATGCCTGTGCTGAATCACTTCTTGACATAGCCGGAGCTGAGGGTCTGTCGCTGTGGTAGGATTGCAGCTCCTTTTCTGTCAGGCGCCAGCAACAGTATCTTCTGGAGACCCATCAAATTGATTGGGTTACAGCCAAGCACACCACAATTACATCTGTTTCAGGGTGCAGTGCCACAGTCAAAAGTAGGTGTGTTACACTGAATGTGCTATTATCAAGTGCGGTCATGATCCCTTACAAATGAAGAGCAGTGCTATGCTATTAGAAGTCATGTGTATGTCCTATCCAAACTCAGTTGCTGCCATGATCATCTTCCTCAAGACCACAACAAGATGTCTTTTAGTAGTCCCGCGGATCTAAATGTTGCAAGAGAGGGTTATCCTAATGCATGTCTTAACATTGTTTTGCATTCTAAATTGCACATAGGGGATCACTTCTGCTAACACCTTTGGGCAAAAACGTCCCTTTGTTGCAATTTGAATTGTTTCCAATAGGTAATGGAAAAGGAAATAGTGAGGATTCTGAGGAGGCGGCAGCAGCAGTTGCTGGACGTTTTACCTCAAGGCAGGGGATGTAACAAAAGAGGAACACAGGACCAGAGATTGCAGCAGCTGCACATCGACACCTCACACTCCGATATTTGCCGTTATAGACATATGGGGCCATGAGTAGTTCTCGCACCGACTCCACTCTATTCTAGTAATTTTATGGATATGGAAGATGGACCATTTCAACAACAAGCTGACCCACAGAGTGTCCATACACTGGAAGATATTCTTGACCTTCACTAATAGTGTATATCAGCTGCACCTCAGCAACTATCCGCATTATTTACTTCCATCATACATATGGGGTTGTCAAATAACCTGTCCTTTGGTCCTGAGGAAGGCAAAACAACTACTTTTCATCGCCAAAAGGCACTTATAATAATAATAATAATAAGTCCTGTGTGCACTTTAAAGTTGCCCATATAACAGGTTTCGCATATTTTAATTGTTAAAATTTGAGACATACGTAGACCCCTGTACCCACAAATTGTTATTAGGGCAGATATATTCTTTGTAGGAGAACAAGGGTTGAGCTCAATTCTTTCAGCAGCTAACACTGTATCAGTACCTATATAGACCAAGTGAGTGATATCTGTGTTTTTAACATCATTTTGTATATTTTATGTGTGTTTGTATATTTTTGTAATTTTTTTATGAAAAAAAATGATATAATATGTGTTCAACTAAATAAATCATTTTGGACATATGATGAAACATGTAAATTATCTGAACATTGACATATGTGATTGAAATGTAGAGGTCACAGGTTTTTTGAGAGATAAGGCATGGAATTTAGAGCACATTTGGACATTCTCACACCTTTGAAACAGTGGAAATTGTAATCCAGATTAAATGATTTACCTTACGAGATAACTTATTTGTAATACAATAAAAGAAACAGTAAAACACAGGCAAAACAGCCTTCACTCATCACTGTTCTACTATGTGTCTGGAAAAGTGTAAATCCCTCTTACAATTAACGATTGGTGAAGCAATCTACAATATATTCCTTTGGAATCAGCTTGCTTTTACCAGGTGTAAACGTCAGGCAGATTCCATAGTTATCTATGGGTTTTCCATAAGCATAAAAATACATGCTAGTGGAAAATGAAGTGGATTTGGCGGGGGGATCTGGATGAGCATGCAAACATGTTAAGTCTTCTCAGCTCTCCAACTTCACCTACCAAATCGCACAAAGTCCTGCCGGAATAACAAGTGTCAGTAAAAGCTTTGATGACCAGTTTTTCCACTCCGCATGACTTGAAAACGGAACCCCTGTGCTTGCAGCTTCAGTTTCTCCACAGTGATTGCAGCATGCACCAAAATAAGGAACTACAAAAAAGGTCCACATACACAAAGTGAATTGCAATGCATTGCATGCAAAGGTCATTGTTTAACACATCTTGGTCATTGTTTAACACATCTTGGTCTGTTCCCCCATCATTTCCAATCACCCAAAATTCTAATTTAAATCGCTTATAAAATAAACGTGTATAATTCTAGGAAAAAGTGCCACAGCAATGGCCATTGCCTCTTGCCTATTCCCATCATTAATACCTTCCTGTTCTAAGTGATTTGTTTGTGAGATATGTTAAAAAGAAATGTCTTATTAGGAAGGTCAGGTGCAGCACTTGCTGTTTGTCTTTGATGTGAGAGAGGCAGAGCAAGGGTGGCCTGTGGGCATTTCTCCATTGGCCAACTGCAAAATTAGCTAGTTTCATCTAATTTATGCAAGGGGATTTACATTTATTGATGCTATGCTATACTCCTTTAGACACTTTACAGCAGATTACCATGTTTTAAACAACTACTTTACGGTGTTCACAACTTGTTGATGCACATTTTTATCCTTTTACGGCATTGTGGTCAAGGATTTCATATCAACCCTATACATATAAAATCTTTCAGTTTATTGACAGTCGTAGGGAGATGGACGCCCTCCTGGATGATTATGACGGGTTTGTGGAAGTCTTAAAAGCCATGTTTGATCACCCAGAGCTAGTTTACAGTGCTCAAGAAAGACTACTTGAATTTCAACAAGGGTCTCAGGATATGCTTCCTTATGTGACCCGCTTTAAACAACTAGTTAAAGAGGCTGATTGGTCCCAAGAAGCCAGTTTCACCCTCTTTCAAAGGGGCCTAAATGAAGAAATAATGGACGAGTTAGCCAGGGTAGCTCGCCCAAGCTCCTTCCAAGCCCTCATGAACCTCTCCCTAGAAATCGTTTTTCGGATCTAGGAAAGAAAGGCAGAGAAAAGAAAGTCTAAGCCGACACCCCAAAGGCTGCCACAGACCACCCATACAAACCAGAAACCGTTACATCTCCAACCTCAGACTCTGAACCCATGCAACTAGGGGCCTTTCGTGGACCCATTACCCCACAAGAAAGGATGCGTTAGATTCATACTGGACTGTGCATGTAGTGTGCCTCCGATAAAAACCTTGTGAGAGAGTGCCTATCGCTCCACCTGGGCGGTCGGGAAACGCCAGCTCCCGATCCTAAGTGGGGCACAGTTTCGGGAGAAAGAAGTCTGCTCTTCTTCAATTCCATCCTTGAACTCTCCTGGACAAAAATATCTTGTGATTCTACAGGCATTCCTATCGCCTTCTAAGAAAGAATCTGACCCCATCCTGGCGTTAGTGGACTGCGGAGCCATGGGCATATTCATAGATCATGATTGGGTCACTAGTCATAATATTTCCCATGAAACACGAGAGACTATGCAACCATTGGAAGCCATTGATGGTAGACCCTTATCTTCAGGACCCATAACCCTTCAAACCAAAGAGATTCTTCTTTCAATAAACCACCACCAAGAAAGGATTAAATTTGATATCATAATATCTGCCCATTACCCTATGGTTTTAGGCATTCCCTGGTTACAGAAGCACAACCCCTATATCAATTGGGCAGCAGGCTCCTTGTTTCTTCGTTCAGAACACTGTACGTCTCATTGTTTGTCAGTTACCACCTTACCAAGTTCCCTCGAAGACTCCCCAGAAACCCAACAATCACCAGTTACGGTCTCTAATGTTATCTGGATTCCCCAGGCCTACCAGGCGTACTCAGATGTGTTTTCAACTGCTATTGTTCAAGCTCTACCACCCCACAGACCTGAGGGTTGTGCCATTGACACTGAGCCATCAGCAGTGATACCCTTTGGAAGAATGTTTATTCTATCCGAACCTGAAAAAAGGGCCCTCCGGGAATATCTAGACACCAATTTGGAAAATGGAACTATTCGACCATCTAAGTCCCCAGCGGGAGCTTCCGTCTTATTCGTTCCTAAGAAGAATTCTACGGGGCTTAGGCCATGTTTGGATTACCGTGGCCTTGATAAATGCACTCTCAAGGACCGTTATCCATTGCCTCTCAACTTAGACATCCTGGAAGCAGTGAGAGGTGCAGTTATCTTCACAAAACTAGATCTCAAGTGTGCCTACCATCTTATTCGTATAAAAGAAGGTGATGAATGGAAAACAGCCTTTAGAACACCCTTTTGCCATTTCGAATACTAGGTCATGCCCTTCGGACTTGCAAATGCCCCTGCAATTTTATAACGCTTTATGGATAGAGTCTTTTCTGACATGTTGTTCCTCTTCGTCATTGTATATCTAGATGACATACTGATTTACTCCAAGGACCATAGAAAACATGAAGAGCACGTCAGGGCAGTTTTACAACGCTTACCAGAACATAAGCTCCTGGCCAAACCTGAGAAATGTCTTTTGCATGTACCAACTGTTCATTATCTCGGGTTTGTCCTTAGCCCGAAGGGGATTGGAATGGATTCTTCCAAGGTTGACTCAATTTTATCGTGGCCTCTTCCAGCCACTGTAAAACAAATGCAATCCTTCCTAGGGCTGGCTAACTTCTACAGGAAATTCAAACCCACATTCTCTGAGATTGTGCACCCCATTGTCACACTATTAAAGAAAGATACCCCTTTTCACTGGACTTCAGCTCAAGACTCAGCGTTTCAACGACTGAAATCGGAGTTTACACAAACACCCATCCTAGCTCAACCCAACACTAACCGTCCCTTCCTTGTCGAGACTGGTGCATCCAATTACGCCATCGGAGCAGTCCTGAAACAGGAACTTGATGACAAGTTAGAACATCCCATTGCCTATCTATCCTGCAGCTAGACTCCCAGTGAAACCCACTATTCCGTCCTGGAGAAGGAATTGTTAGCCATTCGTCAAGCCTTCACTGATTGGCGTCATCTCCTTCTGGGAGCCAAACACCCGGTACAAGTCTGTACGGACCATTGAATCTTCAAGCCCTACAATCCCTGGAGTGCAGAAACAGCCGTCACGCCCGTTGGGCCTTCTTTTTTGCCCATTACCAATTTCAAATCCATCACTTTCCCGGAACACATAACATCGTAGCCGATGCCTTATCCAGGCGTCCTGATTATGAACCCCTTGAGGACCGAACCTTTCCTAAGATTTTTCCCAACACAATATTCGTTGCTCAAGTAGTTACTCTCCTGGAGTATATTCGCACCCAAACTCAGTCCTCCGAACTCTGGAAGGAGTTCAAGAGAGACAATCGGTGGAATCTCAAAACAAAGGACGGATACCTATTCAAGGATACATGGCTGCTTATTCCCACTCCTGGGCTGCGACAAAGAATCACAAACTTATGCCATGATACTCTCCATTCAGGACACCGTGGCATCACCAATACCTTTTGTCTCGTACAAAGACAATTCTGGTGGCCATGGATGAAGGATGACATAAAGACCTATGTCCAGACTTGTGCAGTCTATAATCAAAACAAACATGACAATAAAAAACCAGCAGGTCTCCTACACCAACCAGCACTACCAACGAGACCCTGGGAAATCATTGCTACGGATTTTATTGTAGAATTACCTTCTTCCAGAGGCTACACAACTATAATGGTTACCATTGATTTGTTCACACATATGGCTCATTCTACACCTCTGTACAAACTACCATCCTCATCTGAACTTGCTGGGGTATTTTTAGAACACATATTCTCAGCTTCATGGACTACCTTCCAAAATCATTTCTGACAGAGGACCCCAGTTTTGGAAACAGTTATGTCGGATATTGGGGATTCAACGTGCCTTGTCTTCGGGCTATCATCCACAGACCAATGGAGCTACTGAACGAGTAAATCAAACCCTGGAACAGTATCTTCGCTGCTTCACCACTAAGGTTCAGGATGATTGGTCACTCTTGATCCCTGTGGCCGAATTCGCTTACAACAATTCGGATCATTCTGCTATCAAGACCAGTCCCTTCTTTTGTAGCCAGGGATTTCATCCTTCAGTCCTACCCTCCGTTCTTCCACATCCTACCCCAGTTCCTACAGTTGATTACTGAATTGAAACACTGATCACTATACACAAAGAGGCAACGGAACACCTTGAAAAGGCCTGAAAAAACATTAAACAATATGCAGACTCCGAAAGAAGGCCTGGTCCTTCCTATTCAATAGGCGATAAGGTCTGGTTATCCTCGAAAATCCTTCCTCGTCACCTATGACCAAATAAATTGGCTCCCAGGTATTTTGGACCTTTTTCTATAAAGGAAATTGTCAATCCAGTGGCCTTTCGACGCCAACCACCAGAATCATGGAAAAAGATTCATCCAGTCTTCCACACTTCTTTGTTAAAGCCATATGTACAGCCCTCTCGAACTGCTCCAAGATCTACCCCAGTGATTGTCGATAACCAACTCGAATATGAGGTCTCTAGAATTTGTGACTCTAGGTACCGTCGTGGGCAAGTGCAGTATTTGGTCAACTGGAAAGGGTATCCTCCTAGTGAGCGCACTTGGGAACCTGTCTCAACCAGGAATGCCCCTCGGCTAATATAAAGATTTCATCTCATCCACCCAGGCAAACCCGGAGGTGCCGGGCTTCAGAGGAGGCATACTGTCATGAACCGCTGACTGCGTCCACTCTGGACATCGTGGTCCCTGACTCGTAGAGGACTGAATTCCGTGATCCTTCCGCCCTGTGGTGCAGAACGCAGTTTACCAGCCTTTACGCGCTACGTTCAACTTCCTACAAAACAGTCACGCCCCCGTGGCTCTGCGCATCTCAACGCTACCGCTCAGCATACTCAGACGTGTGTTGCCAGAGTTCGCTCTGAGTTTTCTTCCGAGTCCTGTTTTCCGAATCCTTGAATCCTTTTCCTTTCCTAATCCCCTTCCTTGAATTTACCCTACCGTGCCTTTTTCCTGGATCTTCTTCTGTGCTCGGGTCATGGCGTTCTGTGTCCCCGAGTTCGGATACAATTGCTTCCTGGTTCCTGGTCCGGGAAATCTGAATGCTGCTTGGCGTAGGATTGCATCCTCACGCTGGAATCCGAAGACCTGCACACGGGCCTTTACAAATCCCGGACCGTCAGAAAGAACGCATCCAAGAAAGTCGCAAGCAAGGAAAAACAGGTGAGAAGGGGAGAGGCTTGTGACAGAAAGTACTAGGACAAATCATACTCTATGCTATTCTGCATTGAGCTATCAGGTATCTAGGATCATTGAAAAGAATTGGAGTCTTTTAAAACTTGATCCCCGACGTATTCGACTATTTCCTGAACCGCCAATGATGGCCTTTAAGAGAGGCAACAATTTTAGGGATACCCTAGTCAAGGCTGAATGTCCCAAAAACCTGTCCAGAGAACATTACATGAACCAAAATTGTGCCCATTCCCATGTCTTAACTGCCAACATATGTTCCAACATAATTATGGGAGGTCATGTGAGACACCCCAGCTCTGGAAGAAAGATCAGACTAAAACATTATGCTATCTGTGAACAGAGGGGTAGGCAGGGTAGGGCCTAAGTGGCAATGCCCACACAAAATCTTTAAATGCCCACTCAGAAGCGCTGTGTGGGCATTTCAGATATTTTTGTCGGAGCAGTTAGCCCAACTACATTAGCTTCAGGCCCCATTTGCTATACAATCCTGGCTATGCCTCTGTCTGTGAGACCTGCTGTGCCATTTACTCTTTAAGAAGATGCCCTTGTGGCAAATACCATGTTGGCCAAACAATATGAAAGGTAAAGGACAGGTGGACAGAACATCACTCTAACATTAGGAGAGTGAACATCAGGTCCCCTGTCTACAGACATTTCTCTGAGATGAAACACACAATAGTGCTGATGATATGTGCTGTTTTAGAGGTTATTCACCCACACCCACGTGGCAGTTATTTACAAAAGAAACTGGCCCAAAGAGAGCAATATTGGATACACCACTGGATGCAGTTTACCTCTTAAGGATTAATGAAGACTTCCACGTAGGCCTGTATCTATGAATGCTATTTGGGTACTCACCCCAATAACACTTAGTGTTGGCCCGTTGATGCATTGTAAATCTTATTTGCTGGTTTTTGACATTGGAACACACCTTGAAGCCGATTGTGAGTCTAACATTGCAACACTGTCTTTTATCATAAGGCACCAAAAGGCCAGCCGTGTAATAAAATACTGCTAACTCATCTGCAGGAATTTGATATTGGCACCGAGTCTGAAGTTGATGGTTAGTCAAACATTGAACACTGTCCCTTGGCATAATACAACTGATGGACAGACATGTGATAAGATAGTGTGATCTCACTTATAACTACAGAAGCCTTATTATAGTGTTTTATGGTATATCAGGTCACTATGATGAACTGTAGTATTGTTAATCCTCTAATGTAACATTGCCGGATTGTTCACTGACCTCATTAGTCAGATGGCTACCAGTGACATAAACCATTAGAACTACCCCAACTATTGGCTAGACAATAAGAGTGTGTTGCTAATCTTTACTATTCATGGGTACTAGTTCCCAGATTTCAGCTACATAAGAGGTAGTACTTGATAGATGTCTGTCTTGCAAATTTAAGCCACCAATATACACAAACCGGCCCCTTAGGGTATGTTCTTGACACTGATTGTAACTACACCTATATATGCCAGGCCCTCTTTAGATGACAGAACTGACTACAAGCATGCCAAAGTACACTACTTGAGTAGATTTAGAAATGCCCACTAGTCATTAATTTGGCATATATAATAGATGTGGTAGAGAATTTACCCTAAGGGCGCAGCCATGCTAATGTGTTTTTTTTCTTTTTTTTATACTTTTTACATTGCGGTAATCAAAACATCATGTCAAGCTCTTTCCAATGTTTGATGTGCGTTGCTGGCCCGGACACATTTGCGGAATGTTGCTAACCTATTAACAAGAGAGCATACAGTACACTAAAAGAGCCCATTTACGGAGGCTGCACAATGGATGGCGCGATTCCTTCATCAAGTTCTTTTGCAAGCAATTTAAAATGGCAGCCATTTTTTGAGAGCCGCGCATAGAGAAGACCGCAGGATGTACTTGAAATTCCCATTTTGTGAGAACATATGTGAATGCCACCACGGACAATCCTTTACATTATCTATTTGATGTCCAATACTTATCACAGCCAATAGTGCCTGGCATTTTTTTTTCGGTACAGGATTTTTTAACCTATTGCGAATACTGGGCAAGATCCTTATTGATGGACAACGTCATCCCCTTTTTTCCACATACAGCATATTTGGGGAGGTCATACTCCTAGGTAGGAGGGCTCTCAGTATTTGCCTTATCATGGCATAAACTGCACACAATAGCTTTGCACTCACAACCCTATTACTCACAGTGGATTTCCTGGGCATCATCTTTGTGGGAATTTAATATGGATTGTTTGGACCATGTTTGACTTCAAACCAGACATTTAGCTGATATTCATTTGCACTTGAAATGTAACACCGGATGAAAACACTGGTGAGATATCTTTTGAACTCATATTTCCTGCTCTCCTTTTTGGCATCAACGCTAACTAATGTTAGTAATGATAGAATTGTCAATTTGTTGTGACTACGTAGGTTTTATGGCCATGGGAATTTTTTGGAAGGAAGACCATGGAACTTTATTCAAGGCTTACTGATTTCCTATTAGGTAAGGCCACCCTGACCCATTGTACATATAATCGTACCTTTGTGTAAGTAATGGAGACCGGTTATATCTCGAAGAGTAGTAACCCTGTTTTAAAAAATTGATAAAAATGTTTCAAACATATGATGTGATTTACCAAGCCTACTATGTACTTATCTTTATAATATCCTATGCTGAAAATTATAACAATGATTTGAAGAGTCTTTTCTTACATTGGTTTTTCTTGAATATTTTCAGAACCTGTTTATACGTATACCCCTGATGAAGATAAATGCTTCTCAAAACCTGTTGGATCCGGTTGCGTTTGCTTGATACCATTAAAAGTGTACATTTCATTACTGAGTTAGATGCCAAAAAGTAGTCTTCTTTTTATATTGAATGACTATTGACAATGTATGAACTACGCAAATATCTTCATTCAATCTCATGTATATTTTTGACATTGAATTGTTTGGCTTATTTATGCAACAGATAAGGTGCGAGAGACGGGAGTTCCCACAGATTGGGAACCTTTTTCTTTTGTATATAGGTTACGAAGGGGGTCTGTGCCAGCCTTCCCCTCTTCTCACCATTTCTACATCACATACAAAAAATATCTTCAAACATACATTTTGTTAAGTTTATTCTTAAAGGAGCCACATCAATGTATATGTTTTCCATGCCATTCAAATTACTCAGTCAGATTATGTAGGCGGAAGCCTCTTTTTCGACAGTGCATGAGCACGTTTTATCTGGTACAAAACTAGTAAAATGGAGAGGGTCTTGAAAGTAAACTTAGTTTCCAATTGTTCAAACATCAGATTGACTGGCTTGATTGTTCAAGGACCTCTTGATTCAGATCTGCCGTGGAGAAATTCCAAATAGCTTTAACAGACTGCATGGTTAGTTGTGCATTTGGACTAGTGGCAGCTTCATGTTCAAGAAGGTTTTAAAAAAAACAGAATATGTCAGTCTCCATTTACTTTTACATTTTTAAGCAGAGGCACCCAAAGTGCCAGTTGAAGTTTGTGTCAAAGTAAACAATCTTGGCATCAAATAGGCCTGCCTGTATGGTTTTTTGGAAGAACCAGATGGATATGTTTTTCCGTTTTTTCAAACTCCTCCATTCTAATGGAATCCAAGCCTGTTTGGAGGACATTTTGGTGAGTGATTGTTGGATTTCTATTAGATATATCATCACTTGATCTTCGGCAGACTACTTACCAATGATATCCGTCTTCATAGTCTGTTGACCAGAGGTTTGTTGATGGTTAAGAGTGTCCATGTATGTTTTCTTTGATTCTTCAGGATCTGAGTGAGGTTTCTGAGCTTTAGAATTGGTCACCACTTCTGTGTGTGTGGTGGGTTGGTGGGTACGTCTATCAGTATTTCAAACTGTATTGCCGTCAAACCCACTTTTGTGAGAATGGCTATCAAGGCCACATATGCTATTATTCTAACCCTTGACTGCTGAACCTTCCCCTGAAACTGTTTGAACCAATGTAGTGGTTACATTTGGCTATTTCTTAATGGTGTTGCTTTAAAGTCCTTTGGATGCCTTTTTGTGTCTTGTGAATGGGCCATTTTTCAGCAAACCATTTGTTGTTCTTACTTGATCACACATGTTCTTTGAACCAAGAACAACATGGGTTGTTGGACAAGATAAACACGTTTCTCATTGAAAGATGATGTTATTGTGTTTCACATGTCAGAAGTGAAAGCTTTAGGTCTGTGTTGCACAGCAGAATGAAGGCCTGTAGCTAAGTGGCTGACACACTTCCAAACAGGTGCTCAGAAGCATACATTGACAGGTTACTTAGCTCTGCTACAGTGTTGCATAGTGGAGGTACATCAGTGTGTTCTCTAGGCATGGTTCAATAATGTGAACTTCAATTACCTGGAATTACGTGGCTGACAAAGTGGGTCAGTAAACAATGTTTTGACAACTTCCCTATGAGATTCACATCTATCAATGATTGATGAGAAATATTGATGTTATTCATCATAGGAGATTGCTAGAGCAGTAATATTGGTAGGTACGTTCACTTTGGACCAATCATGGACCTGATAGATTTGTGGAAATAAATCCTTCTATTTTAGTACTTTTTTGACTGATGGTTAACACGAAAGGAGGACTGGTAATTTTTAACAACTGTACAAGAATCTTTTGAGTGATGGCACAGCTGTGGAAACTGTGCAAGAGGTTGGATTTGCTTTTCAATAAACCACCGCCTACAAACCTAGTGTGATGCTGGCAGTAGCATGCTAGTACCCTTGTCACCAAAGTGTGTCTCACAGTTAAATGGCAGAACATCATTGTGTAGGCTTGGCCAACAAATGTACATAAATCATTCCAGCTACCAAATCTTAACTTGGGGATGCCACCCACAGAGCAATTCCATGCTCTCCCTCATCATTTAGCCCATTTCACTAGCTATCTTAAGAGATGACTCACTGTTTGAGATTGTCTGTACTGGTGCTGCCCTTATCACTTAGATGACATTATGGGCAGGGTGGAATCTAAAACAAATGTTATCTAGAGTGTCTAGCATAGGCCAGGACTGAGGCAGAGTGGAGTAGGACGTACTCTAAAAGTCAGCAGAGCCAGCAAAGACCACCAGATGTTTGCAGTGCCTCAAAATGCCTGGGCCGTGAGGAATATAGAAGATCAGAAGGGTTAAGAGGCTCCTAGAGGGGCTAGTTTATATGTGGATGCTGCTGTTCCTCCTTCTATTTCATCACTTGATGCAATAAATAAACATATTTATTATAGAGATGCTTGCTTTCCCTAACAATAATACAGTTTGTAAACTTCTTTCTTGCCTTCGTGGGCAGCCTAAATTTACACAGTGTTTGAGTTAGGATGGATGTTTGAACTGACGGTTCGGGGGTGGAGGGGAGTGGAAAAGGCAGCACCATGGGTTCTGAATGTCTTGAATGATTTATAGAGGATGGTTCAATTTGGTGGAACACAGGAATCCACCTGCTTTGTGTCTCTTTTGCTGTGAGCCAGAATAAAGGAGTTCATGGACAAGTTAAGCCCTTTTTTTCTTCACTCCCAGTCCATGGGTGATAGCTGGCATCTCCAGGAGTCGTTCACCTCAGGTGAGGATCCTTGGTAATGGTGCATCTGACAGACAGGGTAGGTCTTTTTCCAACAGCAGTCAGCCCACGGTTCCCTGGGGATGATTAAGGGACAGTACTCACCACTGTCTTGGAACACCTGTCTTCACCTCTAGTAAAGAGCTTTGGGAAAGACGGTTCTCCCATCAGTTTCCAAACAAATACTTCTGTTCCTCTTGAAAATCTAAAATGAATAAATTAAGGTGTATGCAACCCCTTTCTTATAATGGCAACATGCCACATGGGATTGGATGAATGCAAGCTTGCTGTACAAGGTCCAACCCCTGTAACTGTGATGAGAGACCCTTGCTTACTTGCACCATACCCAGAATTATTTGTCCTTCAGGAAACTTAAAGAACAGTAAGCAGAGGAAGTATCCTTCCCAATAATGTAGCTTAAAAGGCCCTCTGATATGCAGCACCCTGGTGTGAGGCTGGACTTTGTTATCGGTGTGCCTCATTCAAGCTCGGACAGCATGCAGTCTCCTTCTGAGAGTTTACTGGGCTGGAGGAGAGGAGCTACCCACTTCCACAGGAACAAAAGAAGGTGCTTTCTAGCCTACTGATTTGTTTTCTGATGCTAGTCTTAATACAAATAACCTTTCCCTAGCTGACCTAAGCACACTGGGTTGACATGAGAAAGAAGCCAATTTGATGTGGCTTTAATGTCTGTGTTCTTTATCAGTCACCATTCCACAAGCCAAGTAGGGCTTATTCTTAGAGAGTACCCTGCCACCCAGTGGAGAAACTTTGCTGAAAATGTTGGGGGGGACATGACCTCTGAAGAAAAGGTGCCCCATTCAAATGAATGGGCACAAAATAGAGTGTCATGAAAGTTGGGTGGGACAAACACCCCCGTCCCCCCCTAAAATTACGCCCATGCTGCCACCAGACGGATTGACCCAACATTATCAAGCTTTTGGATCAATGAAGCCACAGTTAAATGCAACCTCTGTCTGCAGTGACTTTGTGTCACTCAAGCTGTAGAGCAAGGCACATGTGAGCTTTGAACATTCATTGTACCACATAAAAGCAGGTGCTGCAGATCAGAATATTGATTCAGCAGAGCACAATTGTGCACTGGGCTTTTGGTGTGGAGCTTTATGAAAGGGCGCCTGATTAGCAGACCACCATTTCTGAGATGGATTACCTGCATTAATTTATTATGTGATCAAAAGAAAATAAAGCTAGGGCATCTACACTATTCAATAGGTACAATACATATGAACACTGGACTGATCACCATCACACCATTCCTCTAGCATTCCAAACATATGTGTATCAATCTCCAAATCTGATTACATTTGTTTGCATGCCCCACCCATTTTTGCAAAAATGAAAATACTCACGAAACTCCCTTACCACTTGAACAAACAAGGGGGAATATGATTTCCATTATTTGGCAATCATTAGTACTGCTATTATCACTGCCTTACATATTAAGGGACATTTGTCATCCATTTCAGATCGAGGAAAACCTGTAAGCACCTGGGGTTTTGACAATGCTATTTCATATCCAACTATTAATGTTAATCTCCTGATGATTTTATGTTCCCATTAAAAATACAAATAGACATTTAACAAACATATGCTCTAGTTCAGCACCTCTGGGCTTACACCTAGGATATGCAGATCTAACATTCAGATGCGACCTAGCGAGCTTGCAAGCATGGAAAACATCAAAACAATGTTTTTGTTAGTGCTGCTGTATTTGACTATAAGGTAGCATGCCTAAGTAGTTAACTATGAAACACTCTTTAAACATTTCCTCGATATCTGGAACCTTTAGCAAGACAGAGCGCCACATTTTCCCCTCATAAACCTTAAACCATTTCTTAATCTTAACTGTTAGCAGCTCCAATCCATACATGATTGCTGGGGTCACCTTAATATTGTACAACTCTATCAAAGGCATTAAAGAAACGTGATAAAATGTTGCCTACATTATCTTCATCTGACTGAAGAATAAGTCAACCCTCAAGTCCAGTTTCTCATTTATTCGTGTTATGTGATTTTTAGAGGCAATAATAAACCCCAGATATGCAAGGGTTTGCACCTCTTCAATTCTGTTTCTATTAATACACCACCTAACATGTTAAAACCTCACCTTTCTATTGTATATTAAAATATGGGATTTATCAGAAATAATAACTAACATTTTCTCCAAGGCATACAGCCCACCCTAAGCACCCTTGTAAACCTATGGGAGTCTGATGTACAAGTTAAAGAGGTTAGGGCTAGGATATGCCCCTGCCTTAAACCTGTCTCATCCACAATCTCCCTTGAGAGTACACACTCAGAATGTTATCAGAGTAAAACATCATTAACATGTTTAAAAGACCTCAGGGCGTTCCCCACTTACATAATTTAAGCGACAGACGTCCTCTACCCACTCCATCACTCTACATTTGTATCTTTTTGTGGATCTGTGGTATAGGTAAAGTACAAACATATTTACATGTCCTTTAAAATAGCTGAACAACATGGAGTTTTCAGAGAAGCTGATACTATGGCAATTCAATAATAAGCACAATAAGAGTGTTTACTATGAAAACCAATTAAATGCGTTTTCACTAATCTTAGCTGTTTAGAACATATAACCACTGTAATTGCTTGTTAGCAGTATAGGGATTTAGGTTATTGGTCATCTTAATAAGGTTCATTCTACTGATTAACGATAGTGGGATATATAGCAAAGTCGTCAGTCATTGTTGTTAGTTTCTTTCATCACAATTTCAGTATTATAGTGTTTTGTACGCCCTATGTTCTTTGAAAACCGAATCCCTAAACTGTGTGCATGGTTTTTCATCCAATCAGTTAGGTTATTGGTTATCTGACTTCCAACACAAAATGACAGTTTTGGTAACACTACATGTATATCCAGAAAATCTATGAAACCTGGATATGGCATTGGTTTCCTTACCCCACCCCACAACATGGGTATCATTTGCATTTCTAATATGAAGTCTCAATCCAGTGCTATATGAAAAGGGGAGTTATGTGCTGCCCTTCTAAACAGAGACATCATATGTTCCAGATACATGGTAAATAATTAAGTTAACCAGAACCATTTCTATCAAGTACCCTTCAGTATGGGTAGAAAGCTTTAAGCTAATTTCCATCAAATGTATATTGGCTACTGGAATATGACATAAGGCATCATCCCCTTGAAGAAATCCCCCTGGGAGCTCCATATGGCTCAACACTATACATAGCAATTCACAATTGACACTATTAAATCCTATTTCTGCATCAAAGAAACTCATGGCCAGCTGGGAGCTGGTAGTGTTTATTAGTGTATAAACCATATTAGTGTGTTCAACCAGGCTGCATTGGTAGGCAAACCCACACTCTTCCTGTACATTTCACCAAAACATTAGTAAATATCTGATTGCCTCAGTTTATTTCAGTGTCAGGGCTTTAAGATGACATCAATTGGGTAACTTCCCCTTTTTTAGGAAGCAAGGATCTTGTTCTGTGTTAAGATCCGGAGCTCCTTGGATCACCAATGCAATAGACGTGAGTTGGTTGTAATACGTTTATTCTTAAGTCTCCAGGTACACAGTACAACACCGGGATGTCGCCTGGACCGCCTCTCATTCCCCAACTGTCATCATGTAGAATCCCCCCACCAGCACATACAATAACATTCTACTTAGGAATGGAGCTTTACGCGACACCACTATTTAAGAATAACAAGACTCACACACCAGCTCGCACACCAGAATACAATACACCTCCCTCTCTTAAAACCCTAAAGGAACTCACAAGATTGGAGCCAAACGCCAAGTTACAAACCCTTATCCTAATGAATACAAACATCAACAAAGGAAAACACTACTTACAGTGCAAACACGACATGCACGTACATATAACGCCAAGCCTGACGCAATGTAATATTGCATTGCAACAAACTAAAAAAACTATAGGCCCAAATTCTAAAATAAACTACTTACCACAACCTCATATACCAAAAACAACTAAAACTCCATATAACCTATAAAGACCTAGACCTGCATAACACATCCTGACACCAAGATAACCCGGGAGATTCCATGCCCAAATCACAACCCATAAATGAGACCTGAGATATCGAAACAGAAATGAAACTCCAACCCCTAAAAGAGAAATAGAGAACCATGGAAACCACAAAACCAACACAAAAGAAAAGATCTTGAACCCCTAAAAGAGAAATAGAGAACCATGGAAACCATAAAACCACCACAAAAGAAAAGATCTTGAACCCCTAAAAGAGAAATAGAGAACCATGGTAACCACAAAACCAACACAAAAGAAAAGATCTTGAACCCCTAAAAGAGAAATAGAGACCCATGGAAACCATAAAACCACAACAAAGGAAAAGATCTTGAACCCAACCTCACAGCAAGCATATAGAGAACCAGGGAAACAGAACAACACCAAAGAGAGAAAAAAAAATAACCTCAAACAACTATATATAAAACCAAAAACAGAAAACATTAGCAAAATTAATAGATTTTTTTTTTAACAAAGTAATCCTGACAGCAGCTCACTGTCCCTTGTAATTCCAACAGAACCTCACTGTCCCTAGTAATCCTGACAGCATCTCACTGTCCCTAATATGCAGTAACAGCACCTCACTGTCACAGCAGCACCTCACTGTCCCTTAACATCTCAAAAAGCACCTCACTGTCACAAAAGAAAAGAGAAAAAAACTTGAACCAGATATATTGAACCCAACCTCACAACAACCATATTGGGAACCAGGGAAACCATAAAACCACCACAAAATAAAAGAAAATCCGACCTCACAACAACCATATAGAGAACCAAAGAAACCAGTAATCTACCACAAGCGAAAGAAGGGAAAAGAACAAGGGAAACTGAAAAAAACTACCCAAAAGAAGGAAAAAATACATAAACAACAAAATGATCACGACAGCACCTCACTGTCCCTAATATCCAGTTACAGCACCTCACTGTCACGACAGCCCCTCACTGGCCCATACTTCAAGTAGCATCTAACAGCTCCTCAATGTCCCATACATCAAGTAGCATTTAACTGCCACAACAACATCACACTGTCCCCCAATATCCAAAACCACCCCCTTAAAACAATGAATAATAAGTTACAAGTGAACCCACTTTCCAGACCAATGACAATTAACCATTATCCGAAGAACAAGAAAATATTGCACACATCACCCCAAATGTACCCTCCGCACTCAGGTCCACACAAGAAATATTCCAACCCACAAAAGAAAATGTTATGCACATCATCCCCAAATGTGCACTCCACCCTCAAGTCCAAATAAAAAATATTCCAACCTGACAAAGAAAATGTATGCACATCACCCAAAATGTGCCCTCCACCCTCCAATAAATGAAAATACATGTTTATCCAATAATGATAACACTCACCCATTTTACGGGCAGCAACTCCTCACCCCACCATTCACAGCGTCACATAAAACACAGGCTGACAGGCAAGCCCCCTTAGCGCAAACCGCCAGCATGCCGACGTCTTCATCAACGCTAGAAATAGCACTCCTCTTGACAGCTCGACCAACTTCTTTCCCAACCGCCGTTACTTCAGATTAAGTAGAACCCACTACGAATTGTGTTTGCATCCACAATGCAACTGTTCCAGGAAGTACCTTCCCACTATTGAGCTGAGCCAATCCTTCATCGCTCACTTGTCTAGGAAGTACCTTCCCACATGCGAACTGAGCCAATCCTTCATCTCACACTTGGCTGCAATAAATCACACCCCCATCCAGATGTAAAGTATCGTAACATGAATCAACAAGTTCCATACTTCTGGAAAACTCAGCTTCCAGCAAATCTTCTGGTGCAACCGGGAAGTCGCACAAATCAGCTTTGCCCCATATATCCTCTATGGATGCTGTATCACCCCCACTAATATCCAAAGCACCTTTTATGCTTAATCTGCCTTCACTGGCCAGCACCACACCATAAACCGAATTTGCAATGTTCCCAGCAACTGCCGACTCCAAACAAGGCTCTTCGGAACATATGCCATCACCTTTCTGTATAACGGACACAGCCAAGGAGGCAGGAGCAGCACCCAATGTGCCATCTGAATCAGGCACCACCTTATAATGAGCGCCCTGAGACATACACAGGTCTGCCAAACTGGTAGCCATTACCACAAGGATCTACCACTGGCTACAGAGCGCACTTTGAAAGGAATAATGCACTACAGCCAAAATGCAACGAACCGCAGACCAAACTCAGACCGCCTTACAAGTAGTTCCTGGACCGTTGAGAAGACTTCCTGATCCCAGGAACCACACTCGAATCAGCCCGGGCGGACATCAACCTTGGAGGGCGGTGTCACTGTACACTGCTCCCTCCCAGCAGGATGATAAAAATCCTTGTTGCCAATGTTAAGATCCGGAGTTCCTTGGATCACCAATGCAATAGACGTGAGTTGATTGTAATACGTTTATTCTTAAGTCTCCAGGTACACAGTACAGCACCGGGACGTCCGCCCGGACAACCTCTCATTCCCCAACTGTCATCTTAACAATAACATTCTACTTATGAATGGAGATTCACGCGACACAGCGACTTAAGAATAACAAGACTCGCACAGCAGCTCGCACACCAGAATACAACATACTGCTTGATATGATATGATATGATATGGCATTTGTAACGCGCCTATACACAAGTGTGCTTCCACAATCCAGGTGGTTGACCTGACATCTGCGCCTCTCTACCGAATATAGCAAAAGGTCTGCCAAACAGACTTCAATCAGCAATATACATTCAAAGGTATACCAACCTTCCCCCGTGGCCTAGCACAAAATCTAATTGCTTGACTGACTGCCAAATCACCAAATAACATACAGATTCTGCTCTTCCCTAAATAGCCTGGTTGGGTAAGGTGATGATACCAGAAAATGCTGCTTTTACAATAGTTTGAGAGAGCCCATGAGAACATCACAAAATGCCAACAATGAGCATTGTACATTGATCTGCTAATCTACAATAGTTTGTTGTATAGAAAGACCCTGAGCAATCAACAACACTTTTATGCTTTTTTCTACAAATTCCTAATATATTGTTCTCTGATTCTTAATATTAGAACTAATATTATTATCTAACAGAGCCTGTAGTTGAGAATGGTCCAGTATTAGAGAGTTCTGAACCATATCCATCTCGTCTCTGGTTCTATTTGTTAACATGGAATTTGTATGTTCTGGTTCCATGCACCTCAATTTGACATATAAATTAGCATTTTCTTGTTTGTCTGCTTCGTAATTATGGATACACCAAGATGTTTTGCTCCCCTGAAAGTAATCTTTACAAGATTCCGAGACTGTACCTATGGTTGTCAACTCCAAGGGCCTCATTCCGACCCGGGCGGTAAGGGGTTAACAGCGCCAGTAAGGGTGCCTGTGCCGTTAACCCCTTACCTCCGCATTACGAGGTCCTTTAGCGGGTCCCACTAAGGGCAGCTGGTTTTACCAGGCAGCCTTAGTGGGAGCCGCTAAAGGACCAGGGAGCTAATAACGGGCCCATTTTATTCTATTCAGTAGAGTATTAGCTCCCTCCCCATTCCCATTGAGCCCTATGGGGGCTCGAATGGGGATGGGTGTTTTGAATGAGGAATTACCGGGTCCTCCAAGGTTGGAATGGCCTGGTAATTCCTCATTCAAGGAACCCGGACCCAGTATGCGGTATGGGGAAGCCATGGCGCTAATAGTACCATGGCTACCTCCATACTCGTAATGACCAACAAGTCATAAAAAAAGAAACTGCAAGTACTCTCAGAACTTATTTACAGAAATCCTGTCTCACATCAACTTGCAACTGCACACACTTGTCTGAGATGGAAAAGATCCTGTTTTAATTTTGAGAATACATGATCCGAATGAACTATACATTCATGCATGACTTCCATATCCAGAATCATATATAAGGATCATAAAGGATAATGAATCCTAAAAGGATGTCAAGCAGTATGAGAATAGAATTAGATGGTTCTTCTTGTCCAGGAGTTTACACTCATCTGCAAGGTTCAAGGTGTCAAGTAAGAAATTATTTGCCACCCAGCTCCTTGGTTAAGAGCACCAAGTGGCATCAAGGGTTCCATCTGGCAGTAGATTAAAATCAGCACACAATTAAACCTACTTTCCAATGACTCAGTTCTTCACAAGGATATAAAATGATTGGTGGTGATCACAATTGAGGGAATGTACAATTACCAGTAATGTGGTTTTCTGCAAAGTTAATATTTTTACAAATAAACCGGCGACATCTGACATTCCTGACAAACCAAATTAGAAGACTATATGTCTCTATTATAGCTCAATATAGCAGCTCGTCATTGCTAGCAGACCTTTGTTAAAGATGTTGTGATAGAACACTGGGTTCTTAGGTGTCTTAAGTATAGACTAATATTTTGAAAAGACATGAGCCAAAGCTGCCTTTAACAATGCGTTCTCCAATTCAATTCAATTTAGAATGATTATTTAAAGCTCCACGTTCATATGCAAATATTGTCTGTTTCTAAACAAGTGAAGACAAACATACATTGTAACACCACGTTTCTTGCCATAAATAAACGTCCCTTTAACCATCACCATTTTTTGACACACATTATGTACTCCTCGATCTGTGATCTAACACCCCAAACAATTACACCATCCTGTTGCCAAAATACCTAAACATGATTCCCCCCACTGAAAACCATAAGCATGTCCCATGCAAGAGAACACTTCCAGGGCGCCCACCATTTGACTCCACCAGATCAATCGCAATCTCTAGCCTCGAAGCATATTTGGGTTTTCTGATATATTTGTGTCATCCATATCACTTATGCTCAATATCTTGTACATAGTCTTTAAGTTGCTCATATGTAGCTATGATTATCTTATGTATTTATTTGTATATACAGGCAGCACAATGCTCTTTTGGTCACAGAAGAATAGGCAATAGATAATAAATCAGATTTCACAGGAAGCAGTGAGCTTCTTACAATGGGGCGAGTTTGAGGGAGGCAATCTGACCAGTTTATGGAGGGGAACAAATGGAACAGCCAATACATAATTAGACATACATAGATTGAGGACAACAAACATTGGACATTTTTAATAGCAGGTAGGCGGTATGGCCAACTGTGCTCAGGGTGGGACCATGATGGGTGAAGTGCTAGAGTGGAGGCAGAGGAAGTGAGGTACAGAGGCAGGTTAGAGGCATGGATAAAATGTTAAATAGCAGGCAGATGGGAAGTAGATTAAGAGGGTAACTCAGAGGTGAGCAGGTAGGATTTTAGTTTGGTTTTAAACAAATTTGTGTGGACTGTTTCTTGGATGTCTGGGGGAAGAGAATTCCATCCAAATGGAGCAAGAACAGAGAAAGAACGGTAGCGAGATGAAGCTCAGTGAGGGCAAGGAGCCACAAGGCTAGTTGAGGAGGCAGACCAGAGATTACAAGAAGGCTTATAGAGTTGGATAGAGGTGGATAGATACAGTGGTGCCTTACCAGGGACAGATTTGTGAACCAAAAGAAGACATTTAAATCTGGCCCTGTTTTGCATCATCAGCCATTCAGCCTTGAGACGGTACGAGGAAGTAAATATGGCATGAGGGAGTTGAAAGAGAGTCCTGGTAATGAAGTTAATGATCTTGTCTGGAGGACCAAAAGCAGATTTGGGGAGACCAACGAGGATGCTGGCACAGTAATCCAGTTTAGAGAAGACAGGAGTGGTTAAGAGATGCTTGGTTGTGTTGAAATGAAAGAGGTGTCTGATTTTGCTAATATTTAGGAGGTTGAGGTGAACTGCTGTTCCAGTTTTGGAGATGAAAGTAGAGAAGGTGTGACAAGGGTCGTAGATGACGCTAATGTCTCTAGCTTAAGAAGATTAAGGGAGAGTGTCAGTTGGGAACTGGATAGTCAGAGGAAGAGAAGAGAGAGAGAGCTTTTGGCAGGGAAGAAGAGTACCTCTGTTTTGGTAGAGATTAACACCAGAGAGTGCAAAGCCATCCAATATTAAATGGCAGAGAGACAGGTTGAAATCTTGATAGAAAGATCAGAAGAGAGTTTAGGAAGAGAGAAGAAGATGTGGGTGTCTTTCGGAAAGAGTTGGTACGAGAACCCAAAGAAGGAGATGAGTGCCCCAACAGCAGAGGTGAAGAATGTAAGGAGGAGCGGACCCAAGACAGAGATTGTGGAACACCAACAGTTAGAGAAGGAAGTTGAGAGGTGTTGTTGCTCTAGGAGACTTGGTGAGGTACATGGTCGGATTCAATCCAAGCAAGGGCTTGATGGCAAATGCCAAGAGGAAAGAGAGTATTAAGGAGGTCATAGTTATCAACAGTGTCAAAGGCAGCAGACAGGTCAAGGAGAATGAGGATACAGGATAGGTTGGAGTTCTTAGAAGAGGCAATGAAGTTGGACATATTCATGAGAGCAGTTTTCCGTGGAGTGACCAGAGCGGAATCTGCTTGCAGGGGGTCTAGAAGGTTGTGGATGTCTTAGAATGTGATAAGACAGTGCAACACAACAGTTTCAAGCACTTTATAGTAGTGCAGAAGGAGAGACACAGGGCAAAGGTTAGCCGGATAGGTTCGGGTCAGTCCCTTGCTTATTTAGGAGCGGTATGACTGTGGCTGTTTTGAAAACAGAGGGAAAGCAAGCAGTCGAAGGACAGGTAGAAGAGTTCAGTGTGGTGAGAGGCTGCTATAGGGGAAAGAGGCTTGACTAGCTGAGGAGCAAGAGGGTCTGATGCGGCACAAGAGGGGTTAGCCTTCATCAGTAGAGATATAATTTCATCAATATTAGTCTGACTAAAGTGTAAAATAGAGGCAGAGGATATTGGTAAAGTAGGCAGAGTGTAAAATGTTGGAGGAGGGAGACTGAGGAATGTCAGAAGAGAGTCTCCAATTTTGGAAATGTTTGAGGCAAAGACGTCATTAGTTGTGAGAGTGGAGTTGAATACAGTAATAGACCTAGGAGGAGTGAGGATTGAATTTAGGGTGCCCAATAGCCGGTGAGCATGGTTGGTGTGAGAGTCAATGAGGATGATAAAGAAATCCCTTTTCACTCTATCAAAGGTGGACTTGAGAGAGTTCAGGGCAGGGACGTAGTGTTGCACGTCATCATTCAAATGTGCAGCAGCCGATGCATGTCTATGCGGAGAGAGCCTATGAATGGAGTGACCGATGTTGAAGATGCAGAGACTTAGGAGTGAAAGTAAGCAGTGAGAACTCAAAGGAGAATGAGTCATGTAGTTGGGATTGGAAGCTGGAGCAGGCAGTGTTGATGGACGAGGGTTCTCGTGTGAACGAGGAGATTGAGAACTGTAGGTCAGAGGGAAAAGGGGGAATAGCAGAAAGTTTAAATGTGCTTTTAGTGGGGGCGCTGTTGTGCTTGTAAGAGCATGGCTGCCTAAAGAGGAGGCCCCGGGCTGGCGACCACATCCTCGCTCATATCTGCGGCCGTACAGTGACTCTAATGGATCAAAGCTGGTGGATTATTACTATTATCCCCCTCCACCTTTCACCCAACTCCTGGACCACAACTCAGTCTGGAGCCGAAGATTTTGCTACATTGAGGTGACCGGGCGATGATGCCGCTCTAATCCAGCCCCTGACTCCAACGATGACGTCCCCCTGCAGGCAGACATGCTGCAGCTGTGAGGCCTGCTGAGGGGAAGAGGCATAACATCTTTGTGCTCCCTGCTTCCCCGCTTGCTGCCGGAGAGCGGCCTCCACTGCCTACTTCTGGGGCTCTGGCAGGCGGACATCGCTACTGCACTTTGGATGCTGCCTGCCCCCCACCTGCCACCCGAAGCGTGGCCTGTGTTGCTGTGGTTCCGGACCGTGCCGGAGGTCCAGCCTGGGGCAGTTGGCACCCTGCTTGCACTTACCCTCCTGGCTTCGGATCGGGGGAGCGGGTGCCAGCCCCGTGGACAGCCTGCCCTGTCCTGACTGCGGTGGCCCTGTCCCTACGTCTGCAGGGACGGCGAGAAGGAGGACGCAGCGCTGCGGACCCACGGGGGCGGGAGCCTCAACTTCTGACTGCATGGTGAGTCCACTGGCCGCGGCTTGGCTGTGGCAATGTTCTGTGTAGGCGGTTTCCACCCTTTCCCCCCGTGGTCCCGCGCTAAAAGTATTTCTCCCCCTGCTAAGACTTCTCCGTCATTCAGTGGTTGGAGAGATCGCTGCACTCTCCATGCCACGTGGGAGGATACAGTCCATACGGACACACTTAAGGCCAGCTGGGGTGAATATTACTGTGCTCTTTGTTACCGCCATTGATTGAGCGTATCAGCCAACGCTGCTTTCTATTTGGCTATCCCTGCTAGTTTCACTTGAGAAGGATCAACTGAATACCCAGCCCCCTGGGCTACCACTCAACTTAATGGAGGCACCTTTCACACATCTGTATTGTGTTGGGATGAATCTTTCCTATCTGTGGGTGCACCTACTGCAGTCACTGAGCAGAGGACTGTGCTGCACTGTCAGATCCCCATACAACTTTGGATATATATGTTGACAGACCTGGCATATGTTTCCAAACAAGGGGCCCATCTACCTATATCTCAGCATTCACATAATTGGGCTTGAAGCGATCTGCCCCATCAGCTTTGCTCTAGGAGTTCTAATCCATCCGGCTTTCACCATAAACTATGCAGAATGGCCCTGGGGAGCCTTCTACATCTTTTGCTTCACAATCCTTTTTTCTAAGGTGCTATGCAGGACCGCGCAGGGGCCTATTGGACCCAAAATCTCTGGTCAGAGGTCTGAGTTACACCATACGACAGTAGCGAACCCACAGCTGTTTACCACGAGCTGGCCGATGCCCAATACGGTATCCCGAATCCGTTGACTGCTAGACACTAGCTCTGAGCCACCAAATTGGATGCTGCCCTCTGGCTCGGACGCAGAGCCTGGTTCTGTGGAGTCATCTAGGTCCTTCTCAGGCTGACCTGGTAACGACGGAGGACCCCGCTGGAATAATGACAAAAGGTGCCGGCAACAAACAAAGCTCCATGACCATGTTCACTAAAGCACCAACTAAACCTGCCTGGCGATGTCCTAGAACCAGAACGACAACATCGGATCTCCCTGAGTCCACGGAATCCCAGAAAATGATGGAATTTATGCGTGAGGGGTTCACCACCCTACACTCCAAACTGGACAATATGAATGGAACCATTTCTTCAATTAAAGCCCACATGGAAAAGACTGACAACCGAGTTACAGAGGTCAAAACGAGAGTGGGCGCTACAGAAGATGACTCGGCTACCCTCCGGGCAGAGGTTTCCACGCTCTCCAGGAAGATACTTGAGGTTGCCAAAAAGAATGAGGATCTCAAATCGCACTCTAGACACAACAATATTCGTATCACTGGAGTCCCTGAAGACAGGATCAAGGGGTCCATGGAAGACTTTGTCAAGCGAACCTTGAAGGTTCTACTAGACTCTCCAAAACTCTCACCACAATTTGCAATTGAGAGGGCCCACCGTGCACTAATGATGAAACTGAAACCCGGTGCGCCCAAGCGCCCTATTATTGCACGGGTCTTACATTACTGAGACCAAGATGCACTACTCAAGGCTGCTAGTGCTAAAGGGGACCTCTTCTTAGGATCCTCCAGAATTCACCTATACCCTGACTTTTTGGTGGCGGTCCAACAAGAACGAAAGACCTTCCTCGTGGCCAAGAAAAAATTGCGGGAACTGGGGTCAAATACTCGATGTTGTATTCAGCCAAACTTAGGATCGATCACTCTAACCAGGTTTTCTTCTTCACCATCCCAAATTTATTGACAAACATTTCCCCAGTTGATTGCACCTTTCCATACAACCATGATCCATACTATGAAAATCAAAAAAGGAATGTATGCTGTGGGTGGGGGTGGTTTGGGGGAGTTATGACAAAAACTGCTTGACATGCAAAATGGAAGAGGAGTATTTACTTGCACTTTGGTGTACACACTTCAATAATAGTCATGCCTTCTGTGTTCAGGGCTTGGGACCCCGATTTGTGACCCAACATCTAGTAATTTCCATGATTCTTGTTTACCCTGATGGCTGATCACAACCTAGTCCGCATGAGTTGGAATGTTGGGGGACTCAGGAATTACAGGAAAATGCGAAATGTACAATTATATGTTGAATGCCATGGAGTTAAAATACTTTTTTTATAGGTGGCAAACGCGCGATCTGAAGGCTGTAGAATTTGCTGAGGTATGGGGCCCTCAAAGATACTACACTGATTACTCCACTCAAAACAGGGGTGTCATGATCCTGATTCATAGGAGTATTAAATTTCAACACATTGTGTCCCACATAGACCCCTTGGGACATTACGTCTTACTTTATGGCAGGCTAAACAATAAAGAGGTTGTGCTACTCAACGTCTACAGACCGAACATTGCTGACCCTGAGTTCCATATGCACCTGGCTTCCTTACTTGCCAGATTTCCCCTTGTACCGAGCCTTTGGCGAGGGGATCTCAATACGATCCTGGACGTAGACTGGGATAGAAATTCTGGATGCTCTATCTCAATTGGCAGTCTCGGATGCATGGAGACTAATATACCCTGATTCCCGAATGTACTCATTCTAGTCTTTGGTGCATGATTCACATTCCAGGATAAGTAGGTGGCTTATATCAGACATACTCATTAGGAACATCACACATATGTCAATCCTCCCCAGGACGCACTCAGACCACTCCCCTGTGACCATTTCCTTAGATTGGGGCTCAGACCATGATAAAACCCAATCGTGGAAAATGAAGCCGCAATCTTTGTCAGATTTAGCCTTCAATACTGACCTGAAATCTGCAATAGATGATTATTTTGCACTAAACACTGGTTTGGTCCGCACCCAAGCTACCCTTTGGGAATCATTCAAAGCCTACATAAGCGGCATAGCCATCTCCAAAGAATCCGGGATCCTCAAAGTCATCCGGAGACACATCGAAGAGCGAAACAGCACTCTCCTCCCTTGAAGCCCAATATGCTAAATTACAGGTCCCTGATATCCTTTCCAATATCGGTATAGAATTAGATACATTCCGCATGCATGCGGAATGAGAGAGGAAATTCGACGTTCCCGGCATCGCTAGGAGATATGGGGAGGGTCAAAGGCCTGGCCATGTCTTGGCCAGGCTAATCCGCCAGGAATTGGGTTCTCCTAGTATCCCGGCTATAGAGAAATCTGATGTGTCCTTGGCGTTTCTTCCACAGAACATTCATGCAGAGTTCCTAGCTTTCTACGAATCCTTATATTCCAATGTTGATGTCATCCCTATTTCTGAGGTTGACGCTTACTTGGATAGCCTCCCCTATCCATTCTCTCCGACAAAACTAGCAACCACTCGATGTACCAATTTCGGACGAAGAAATTTCAAAATACATTGATTCTCTAGCTTCAGGTAAAGCTCCTGGGTCCGACGGCCTCCTAATTTAATTTTCTAAGCAACATAAATCTTGGCTGGTCCCCCAGCTTCAGACACTGTGGGAGGAATCCTGTGAGGCTGGTATATTACCCCCCTCCCTTCGCGAGGCCGTTATAACTGTTCTACTTAAACCAGGTAAACCTCCCACTCAATGCGGGTCATATCGCCCTCTCTCCCTCATTAACTGTGACGTTAAGATTTTGGTATTACCCAAATTGACCTTTTACAATTGACCTTTTGCACAATTGACCAAATTATAGTAGTCCTAATTGACCTTCTGCACAATTGACCTTTATATTATTTTAGTTATTTTATATATGTATTGGGTTGGTTTTGTCTTAAAAATAATATAAGGGGATTGGGTGGAGGGTTGCGGGGGGTTTGGGATTGGGTGAGGGGTTGAGGGGGGTTTCCCCCCACATATATGTCCTAATTGACCTTCTAAATTAGGTCAATTCTCTCGAGGTCAATTCTCCTGAGGTCAATTGTGAAAAGGTCAATTAGTATACAACCATCCCTGTGACATCCACCTCTCTCAACCTGCGTCGCCTGTTTAATATTATAAGTCACATTGACACTAACGCTCAGGCTGTGGCGGCTGCAGAAGGCTTTTGACTCTGTTTCATGGAACTACCTCTGGCGGGTGCTCACGAAATGCAATTTTGGCCCCGTTTTCTGTCATGGGTCAAATTATTATATTCAGAACTGGTAGCCAGGGTCCGTACTGAGGACAGGTGCTCAACCCCCTTTCACGTTGCCACGGGCACGAGGCAGGGCTGCCCTTTTTTCCCCTTGAATTTCTCCATTGCTATAGAGCCTTTAATAGACAGGACACGGCAGATCCACTCACACTGGGGTGTAAGATTGTTGGGCATGCCGGACATTATCTCCCTATATGCAGACGTCTCCTTACTCTTCATTCACTCACCTGAGCACAACCTCGCCCCGATCCTAGAGGACGTCATCCACTTTGGACAGATATCGGGGCTCAATGTTAACTGTTCTAAGTCGACTCTTTTCCCCCTTACCAACGCCGCCATTCCTCCACCCGATTTTATGGGTTCGTCTGGTCACAATCTGAATTCACCTATCTCGGGGTAGTGGTTGCCCGCCAATCCGAATTTGTGTTTGAGGCCAACTTTCAGCAATACTTGATTACGCTTACCAAGAGATGTTCGGGCTGGGCCAAACTCCCGATTTCCCTAGCTGGCAAGGTCAGTATTTTAAAAATGATTGTGATTCCTCAACTCCTTTACCGTTTTATTAACCTGTGGCCGGGTAGAGACTTCATCCAGGCTCTAAACCGCACGATTAACACGTTTCTATGGCACTCCGGCGCAGTTCGCCTAAAACTTGACACATTGGCTGCTCCTATGGATAGTGGCGGCTTTGGAGCTCCCAAATTTGAAAAATATTGGCTGGTCGCCCAGTCGCTGTTTGTGTCACACTGGTATACCATTACGAATCCTCCTCCACATGTTAGACTAGAGCAGCATGCGATTGAGGGACGGGATGATCACTCTTTGGTTCTTTCTCCTCAAAACTTAAAAGTAACACCTTGGATCTGGTGGGCACCACGTTCCTTGCTTTGTCTAAAATATGGACGCTGTCCAGTGTTTCTCATCCCTTTCACAGCTGTTTGCCTCTCTGGAATTTCATCCCAGGAGCCCCCTGTATTCCCCTGTCTGTAGTACGCCTCTGGGCGGATTCAGGATTCGAGACCATTCAGGATGTCTTCGATCAAAACAGCTTCCTGGAGTGGGCAAACCTTTCTGAAGACTAATGGCAGAGGTCATCCATTTGGCTTCAATACTCAGGCCTTCGCTGGTTCCTCAAGAGGAGCTACCCGAATTTTCCAATCATACCCCCTGACGATCCTATGTTAGCGTAACTCATGAATACTAATGCCTCCAGCTGGAAGGTTTCCAGATTGTATAATTTACTACAGTCCAGAACTACTCCTCCATTTGATAAGCTCAAACGCTCTTGTGAGGAGGACCTAGAGCTCGACATGACTGATCAATGCTGGAAGTGTATGTGTGCTCACACACACACAATGTACCATTTAATTCCCGCTTCAAACATACTCAATTTAAAATTTTACACAGATTTCACTATACTCCAGTTAGATTACACCGCATATCACCGGATCGTTAACCCAGATGCCCCAGATGTGGTTCCGAGGACGCAACTTATATTCATATGATTTGGTCCTGCCCTTGTCTTGCCCAATTCTGGGAGGAGATCTGCTCCACGATGTCTGATATCCTGGATCACGATATCACCCCATCCCCACTAAAGTGCCTTTTTCACAAATTTTCTGGACTGGGTCGAGACTCCAAAATGTTGGCGGGGCTCTGCATGCTCCTTGCAATGCGCTGTATTCTGCTTTGTTGGTCTATGGCCCGAGCACCCAAACACTCACAGTGGCTCACCACCGTCACCTGGGCCTCGGACACAGAGGCGGCCGGGCCTGTCCAACAAAATCCTATATCCAAATCCAGAAATATCTGGTCCCCGTTTCGTTCCTACATTTCCTCTATTTTAACCAACAATGATGATGGGTCAAGTGTGTCTTCTTCTCCTATCAAGGTCTCCATCTGAACTATGGCACTAACTACTGTATTACATGAACGCTTTGAATGTAGCCTGGTGCAAGGTCTCCCCGGCCTGATTGCTGATACCATACACCAAATGTTTGTACCAATACTGTGATTGTCAATTGCTATTTATTGCTCGCTCTTCTATTGTTATGTCAAGCACAATAAATCAAGTTTAAAAAAATGGCCTTTTAGTAATAAGTGAAACTAGTGGTGAGGAAAGGTCAATGCATGGAATGGAGATGTTAGTGGAAACAATTGAGTGAGCAGATATGGATGGTGTGACAGTAGTATTAGTAGGTGAGAGAGAGGTGGAGATGAATAAGAGATCCAAAGAGTTACCCTCTGTGTGGGTAGGTCAGTTATGGATAGAATGCACAGCGTGGTCACTAAGAAAAGACTGAAATTCAGATTTCTGAGACGTGGTTGGAGAGGGAATGTTAATGTCACCTATGAGAATGGTCCAGTGGGACTAGCAGGGTGATAGATGAATATGATGTGAACCGAGTGAGGCAGAGTAAGAGCAGAGACAATAAATTCAAAAGAGGTAGGGCAGGATTTTGCATTGGAGAATTGTGTAGTATTTAGGTGGAAAGAGAGTAGGAGTCCAACGCCGCCACCTCTGCCAGTCAATCGAGGAGAGTGAGTGAAGGACAATCTGGTATTATGTATGGCCACCAAAGTGACAGTGTCAGATGGATAAATCCAGATAAAAATAATAGCAAGAAGGTCGAGAGGAGGAGAGCCGCAGTGAAAGTTGTCAGTGATAAAGGAAGTTTTGTTGCAAACAGACTGAGCATTCCAGAGTGCAATGTTCGGTTGATGAGGTGAAGAAGAGTAGAGAAGTTTGATCTCGGAGGCAGAGAGATGAGGGCAATAGGTGCTAGAGGAGATATGGTTAGCTCATCTGCTTTGTTTGTTGGAAGGAGGGGGAACAGAGATTTAGTAGTGGGAGTTTTGAACTGTGAGTTTTATAATAGGGATAGGAAATGAGGAAGTTGAAGCGTGATTGGAGAAAGCGTAGGGAGAGCTGAGTAGGAGGAGCAGCTGGAGGAACAGTATTGAAGGAATTATAGGTGAGTAGCACAGTGGGGAGAGACAGTACAGTAATTAGGACACCTGGTGTTGCTGGGATAAAGTCATGTCTTTCTGATTGGTGTTCCCAAAGGAGCCTCTCGTGGCTTTCGGCTGGAGATGGGGTTGATCCAAAATGGCAGCAGGAAGTGATGTCTCCAATCCAAGATGGATGCTGGAAGTGATGTCAGTCGCCAATCCAAGATGGCCATTGACAGTGAGGTTGCAGACAGAAAGTAAATTCAAAAACCAGAAGGGATGACGCTCATGTCATCTGATTGCTGAGTCCATCAGTGGTTGATCTCTCTGATATTGTGTTGCTGGGATGATGCATTTTCTTCCAGAAAGGTGTTCCCAGAGTTAGACTTAAGGCCAACTGAGGCAAGGTAGTGGATTTCCACCTGCCAGAAATGAAGCATGGGTTTTGAGTTTTTCAGAACCCATGTTGGCTGTGACATCTTTTAGGACTCCTCCAGGGAAAATAAACAATTGAATACATCAATTGCTACTAACCGTTTGGCTTGTGATAAAACCAGAAGTTGGTCCATGTTTTGAGATGTCAAATAATTGATCAATATCATGTAAGGTTTCTCTTTGATATGTTCTTTAGAGCTTGACGTTAAATGTGCTCTCTGAATGCCATCATATATAATTGTTTTCTCCATGGTTTGGATTATAGCTGACTGAAACAAGGATCAGCAGATATTTGTAGGTCAACATCTCCCCCTCTGTTAACTCCTGAATCTCCCATTTAACTTAAAATCATTAAGCCAACATCTGTTTTCTGTTCCAGGTCATCAGTCTATGATTTAATTTACCAACAGCGTCATTGAATTGGGTAGGATCCACTTGTAAAATATCCAATTGCGCTTCTTGAACTTTCATTGTCTTATGAATTTCCATCACTTGATTTGGAACTTTACCTACAGATAGACTTAAACATTGCGCAATTTGTGGATGGTTTTCTTTAAACAAACCATGTCGATTTGAGATCTGGAGGACCTGGAAATCGCCCTGGTGCCCCCCTAATATCCAGTTGTTGGGACATACCCAGTGATTTGGTTTATTCGCAGTTTTCCCCAATACAGCTGGCATTCCTGTCACCTTGCACTCTGCTACCTCAATTAGAGCACTGTCTGATGAATTAGATGCACTTTCAAGTACCTAAAGGAGATTCCTCATATGCAATGACTGTAAGGAGTCAGTGGTGGGTACTTTGATTGTTTAGGGTATGCTACCAGCACTTCCCCAGATTTAGATGGGTGAGTCAAAACATAGGCTTCGGGCAAGAGGATCAGGCTAAAGTTCAACTTGTTTGATAGACACAGCTGAACCAACCGGTCATTTTTGTTTCTGCTCACCACAGGTTGAGACAGTTTCTGTAGGCTTAATGGAGTCATTAAAGTGCTTTGTGTGTATTGTTTTCATGTGCACCACAGTGGCACCAAACATTTTTTAAAGAATTTCAGAATCTAAACACTGTGTGCACACTCTGAAGGGACAAGATCAGTTCTTACGATCTCCGCCAACCGAGCGTTCACGTTGTTAGCAGGATCATCCATTTCTGGGACTTGCCTATGGCCCACATCCCCAGGTACTACCCCTGAACCATCTATCTGTCATTCAAGGGGAGACACCTGCAGCACCCCCTGCCTAATTTGATGAAAAGATCAGAGTTAAAAATATATCAAAGGTGCATTGATAAATGCCAGATCCATGGTAGCTCATGCATTAGACATTGCTGACATCCTTATTCCAACCATCTTGACTTCTTAGCCATAACAGAAACATGGCTTCATGCAACAGCAGGACCTACCCTGGAACTAGCTATACCAGATAATTATACCATACTCAGGATAGATAGAGAAACTTCCAGAGGAGTCGGCATTGCCTTCATCTCTAGAACTGAATTGGGGCTAAGAATCCTTGCACACCTCCATTTCCCGTCAGGAGAACCTTTGACAGTCAAATTGCCACTTACAGCGTCATGCATATTAACCATGCACCTTATATATAGACTACCTGGACCTATTTCATCCTTTGAGGATGATGTCATCTCACTACTTACCACAAACATGAAACCTAGTTCACAAATCATACTACTAGGAGGCTTCAATCTTGGCCTTAATGACATTCACAAGGCCAATGCCTCTGCTCTCGCTAATACCATCTCTGAATTAGGCTTCACCCACTGTATCAAATTGCGAACACATGCTAAAGAAGAACCCTAGATTGGCTAGCTGACATCAACTCTGACATTATATGTATATCCAATGAACCACGTTCCTGGACTGACCATCACCTCATTACCTTCACCTTACAAGACAGCTGACAATCTAATTTGACAAATCCACAAGCTCCCCTGGCACTTACTAGAAACAAGCGTAATATAACATGGGAGAAACTATTACCGTTATTTCATCCAATTATCAATCCTACTACCATTAGTTCAGACCCTTCAGCTCCAGTAGAATTATACAATTCTACGATTAAACAAGCCATTAATAAAATAGCACCTTTAAAAATGTGCACAGGTAAGCCTCAAGTGCACTTAAACACCTGGTTCACCCCTAACCTTAAAGCATTACGCAATGAATAAAGAAGCACAGAATCCCTATGGAAGAATAGCCCTACAGCCTTGAATAAGGAAAAAATCTCCATAATCTCTAGTGGATACAAATCTGAGATCCTTCAAACTAAAAGAGACACTTATAACGACAGAATTAATAAAGCCAGATCTAGTACCAGAAAACTGTTCATCATTTTAAAAGAATTAGCGTCCTTGACATTGCCAACTGAAACTTGCATAAAGGCAGTGGTTGAAGTGTACAAAAAGAAGTAGTGGAACTATGTTCCCTGCTGGCCTGCCCCCACATACCCCATCGCCACACCCTCTACGACACACAATCCAAACCCCCAAACAAACACGCCTGCTATTTATGGGAATGTTCAGTGCAGTGCACTGAAGTGCAAGCTTCAACTTCTTCCTACAATTTTATTTTAAAACGTAGCCATTCCAGAACGGTTACTTTTTCAAATAAAAGTATAGGAACAGTGAAACGTAAACATAAAAAGTATATGAGCACTGCTCCTGACCGCTCCCACTCACTTCGATCTCTGCATAAAGGACAAGACTTGGTGTACAAATATTTAAACTGCACTCTCTAAAAAACTCCCTCATTTACAAGAGAAAATTGAAACTAAAAAAATAAACTTTCTGGAGACCTTCCCTCGCCAGAGTCACAGTTGATCCCTACAAAACCATGTAACCGCTTCAAATTCTCCCCAGTCTCCACCAAGGAAGTAGTGGAACTTCACTCAAACCATCCAGATGCCAAGGGGACATTTGCCCCGCCTACATACAGATACAGACTTACCTTGATTCCAACAACCTCCTTGGCCTGCAACAGTCAGGATTTAGACCTAAACACAGAACAGAATAAGCTGTAATAGAACTGAAAAATCAAATGGACGATCTAAAGTGAAAAAGGAAGCTTACCCTCCGTCTCCTCCTTGATTTAGTTAATCATAAAGTTCTATGCAATCATCTGACCTCAGCCACCTATTTCTCTGCAGAAGCCACTGCCTGGATAAAATCTTTGTTGGAAAATTGAACCATCAGGGTTTTTTCTCGAACCGCATCAGTTGAGCCTGCACCAATTTCCTGCGGGGTACCACAGGGGTCGTGTCTCTCCCACGATGTATAATATTTTTACTAAGCCTCTTTTTGACGACTTCAACAATCTGGGTGTCACCTACACTAACTATGCAGATGACACTCAGATTCTCATTCCTATCAATGGCAATCATGACTCAACCTGGCCCAACAAAATGTACCTTACTATCCAAGCTTGGATGGCCACTCACGGCCTCTGTCTTAATGATGAAAGGGCAGAGCTTCTTCTCATTGGCTCCATAGCAAGATTAAACAATTTAAGCAACCAGTTTGAATCATTTTCCATTGACAACATCAATATTAAGGTATCCAAGGAGGTAAAAACTTTAGGCTTTTATCTTGACTCAGTCTTAAATCTGAACAGACAATTCAATGCCACAGCCTCTGCTACGGCATACACTTGTAAATTAAATAATGCTTGCAAACTATTCTTTTCGACAGTAACCTGCACCACCATGGCCAGAGCATTAATTTGTTCAAAATTAGAATATCGTAATGTACTGTACATAGGGTCGAGCAAATATAATATAAACAAATTACAAGTATTGCAAAATAACACATTAAGGACTGTGTTAAACATTCCCAGAACGCAGCACATCTCAGACGTAGCACCAATTGGCTTTCAGTTAAGGACAGAATCAACTTCAAATCAATTACCCTTACATATAAATGCCTCTCCAACGCAGCACCTAAATATTTAGCAGACACATTTTCCAAAAATACGTCGGCAAGAGCTATTAGAACCTTACACTCAAACTGCCTTAAGGTTCCGAGATACAAACTTCAGAAAGCAGGTGAAAATAGTTTTCCAGTGCTGGCAGCCAAACTTTGGAACTCCCTTGCTGTCGACCTAAGAGTGGAACCATCCTACTAAAGTTTTAGATAAAAAACTAAAACATGGCTCCTCTCTCACGATGCATAATAGGGTATCAACCTATCACCTTTGTAAATATCTGCAATGTAGTCCCTGTAAATATGTATAATGTAATGTAAATTATCCTTTGTATATGTTTCATCTTTAATGCTTTATGCATGTATATAACCTTGAACGCCTATGGGTTTGGTGTGCTATATAGATAAATAAACAAACAAACAAACAAAAGCAAAGATGAGTTGGGAGTGTAAACACGTAGGAAAACTCCTCTTGAGGGCTGTTTTTTTCCATTTAAGGTTGTCTAGATATAGGCCACTGTTGGTCAGCCAGGTAACACTTTTCCCCAAATCATTCAGCATTTTGGACCAGGACAATGTTTTCTCTAGATCACATAGTGAATGGTATTAGCACTAGGGCAAAGATTTCCATGGAGAGAGAAATGCATTGAAATAATAGGCAATTTGCACTACATCAAACTTTGGCGTACTGCTATTAAAGAGCAAAAACGCACTTCTGCCTAGGCAAAGTTTCTGTAATGAGCCCCCTTGATAATATAAAAATAAAGACACTGACTCACATATGGGTGGCACCAGACATATGCAAATAAGTAATGACTAAAAATTCAAATGACACATCCAAGAATGTGTTGTTTTTGTTACATTATGTGTGTAATATACTCATTGCATTGGTAGTCCTTTGTGCAGCCAGACTGCATGTCAGAACAGATGGCGCATGCCATCGAGATAAATCCCCCAAAAAGTACTTGAGAGATTAATTACAGAACGTAAAGCACAGAAAAAATGAATAAACATTAAGCAAGTGGTAAATTAAATCTGCAACCAGATAGCTCAGATTGTCAATAACTTTCTTCTGCTACATCCACCAAAGGCAGGACAACTGAACTACTGAATTCACAACCTGGACTTTAATTTGTGTGTTGGTGTTTCTTTTCTCATTACACGTCGATAAAAAATGTCATGCGAACCAGACAAGAGTGAAAAATAGATGAACAATATATGCATTCACCTTCAAAAAGTGTAAATTATAAACTATTGCATTTTAATCAAAGAGAGTATCTATTATGGAACACAAGCATTGGAAAATATGGATCAAACCAAAGACCACAGCTGTCCCCCTAGATACAATTGGCTGATTTGTGAAAGTGTGGTAAGTGAAGGAAGCAAAATGCAAAATGTGACAATCTATATATATATTTGTGAAATTGTGTTTGTATTTTCGGGGTTGGCTCCAGCCCCATAAGAGTTGGTGGGCTGAAATATTGACCCACGGTCAGCATACCAGTCTGGGGTGCACTGGTGATGGTGAAATCTGACCAACCCTACCCATTTGCCCTGCACAGGGTGGGGTCTGGCCCTGTGCTATCAGTATAGGCGATTTCGGGAGATTGACAATGGCGTGACTTTTCCAAATATAGGAAGTTAGGACCCACAAGGTCGGCATACCAGTCTGGGGTGCACTGGCGGTAGTGACATTTGACCAACCCCACCCATTCGCCCTGCACAGCAGTGGAGCGGGGTTCAGACCTGTGCTATCAGTATAGGTGATTTCGGGGGATAGCCGATTTTGTGATTTTTCAAAAATAGGAAGTTATGACACAATAGAAAATCCACACGGCTATTGCAGACCCCCACGTGCATGTCAGCTACAGACCTGTGCAATGCCGGGTGGTTCTGGTAGTCAATATATATTCTCAATCAAATTACCTACAGTACTTCCTAAAAAAAAAACGGCTGCACTTTCATAGTTGTGTTATGCAGAGTGCTACATTAAATCCAGTATAATGTAATTTTTCATACCGCTGTATAACTGCGGTAGGCATTCTCTTTGTTCAGTTTACCGGTATTCTTTTTGACATAAAAAAAAGACATACACAGACACTGTGCACTACACATTTGAGGATTGCTTTGCTTACACACATAACATTATTAGTGCAATAGAAATTTTAATTAGGGCGTCATTTTCGCTTTTCATATGGTTTGAGATAGCACGGCTAGGCAAGCACATTGCGACCAGTTTCCTGTTCGACTCTGTGGTCAGAACGTTGGCCTGACTGACACATATTACAGACTTGTCTGAGCTCTTAGAGCTAAGGCGAGTATGGTCCTTCTGAATTCCCATAAGGAAGCTCTGCAGGCTCCGCAGTCACGTTTCTCATCTTGTTTTTCCACCTCCTTTCCTCAGCCCTTGTTCTTCACTGTTGCACAGTGCTCTTCTAAAGTAGTCTTTAACTGGGACCCCCAGTCTTAGTGGATCTCACAAAAGGTATTGCTGTTCTTTATGACCGTTTGCCCTGGATGCACATGAATACAAAAATTGGTAAAACCTTTACTCATTTTCTGCAATCATGGTGCAATATTGATATGTTTGTGAGGTGGAATGGGGGACAGGGATCAAAATGACAGACACTGCTCCCTGTCCACTGCGCTTCTGAAATGCAGATTTGCTTTGGGTCGAGATCTTCTGATTTCATACGTAATCTGCAAGCTTTCTGCATCTACTGGTAGTAGGAACAATCCATTAGAATCATTTTACATGTCTCCTGTCATGCACGCGCACCACATCATTGTGATGGCTGTTACCACCCATTAGTACCCTGGAAGGGAGTGCTGGCCAATCTGGATGCATAGAACGTGGTCTGCATTGTCTGGTACAAGCCCGTGTTCCGAGCATCCTGGGTGCTGCGCGCCTCTTTCCCATCCCTGGTTGCTCCTTTCCTTCCCCCTTCCCACCCTGACCTCTTAAAGGTGTTTTAAAAAAAAGGAAGAACACTTACTTTGTGGTGCGTCACGTCGATGCTGCGTAGTTCGCGAGCTCTGAGCAAAGACGCTGCCTTGTTGTATATCAGCTCATTCTGCTAGGTCATCACAGTGTTCGGTGACACATCTCTGACCACTGAAAGAAAGGACCAATATTGTGTGGAAGGCATTGTGAGCACGACATGCACAGCCCCCTCCATTCACTATCCGTGGACATTTAAAATGACTCCCATTGGAGCATATGGTCTGAGGTCCCGTATGTTGCACGGAGGGGCTGCCTACGTTTGCACTTACATATACTATGGTTGTTGTTATTTATTGTGTGCCCATGAAATGGAGTGACTTTCAGTAATTTGTGTTTGTTCTACTTAAAGCATGCTCACCCAAATAACCCTTGCAGTGGAGAGCTTAAGATTGTTTTGATGGTGCAGCTAGCAGCCCAATATGTATGCCAGCTGTTTAGTATTTAGTATGTGTAGGCATACTGGGGAATGCCTACAGTATATATGCTGAAGCAATGTTACCCATCTGTGTGCGTGTATCTTCTACTTTGTGTCTGAGATATCTGAATGTTTGTGTAGGTGTGCTATGTGTATGCGTGTGTATGTATATAGTAACATGTTCAAATGCCTCAATGTTATATCCGAGTACAGACTAAAATGGTAACCAGCCGAGAGCATGTTTTGTGCCAATAAGTGAGAGTAGAATGGACACTATTCAAAGACTATTCACAATGGGGCTCGTTTTCGAGTGCTGTGTAATTAGGAGGCAGTGACCTGTTACATTTGCATTACATTTCAGTACATTTGTGAATGCCATCCTTCACTCTGCTCATTTATATAGGTGCCCAACTTCTTGGCTGATATTTATTAGGAAGCTGAAAGGGGGATCTAAAGACATAGAAAGCATTATTTTTCAGGACGGAATTTACGGAGTCGTGATATCATAATACATGGTTAGGATAAATAAATCAATGTTAGTGAATCAGTGGCCAACAGAAAGGAGTAGGACTACTGTAGGACATGGTACATGGTCAGCAAGTGTTCTTGAAGAAGATCTGACTCGTGTAGTGGGAGCCGGAGGGATGATGGTATTGTTTGAGATGAAAGAACTCTGGCATTAAGACTTTCCTCTAGGTTAAAGAGCTGAGGGTGCGTACTATTTCCGACCCATGCACATAGAGCGTTATCAGCTTCCCTTTATCACATCATTGTATTTGTATTTATTTGTGACTTATATAGCGCATTACGCCAAAGCACTCAACAGAGAGCACACCTAACAGTACAATAAATGCAGGGTAAAAACTACTTAAAGGTAACCAGCCTCTGCCCAGTGGAAGATTGTGTTTACTGCCCTTATAGTCAAAGATGTGTGTAAGTTCTGGTATATATTTAACAGATTTAATGATGGCCACCAGGGGGCGATAGAGATCAATCCGATTTCCAATGAGAAATGGAAAAGCTACATATTACAACCATATTATCGGGAAACCTCTGTAATCCCCTTCAATAATTATGACAATATACTAGCTAAAAGCTTCTTTTAATTCTCTGAAGAAGAGGTGGAAATCATAATAAAGCGATTGAAACCTTCTCGAGCACAGGGCCCAGATGGCCCTAATAATCCAAAAGTATGTGCTCCTATACTGTATTACATTTTTCAGGAGATAGTAATCACAGGATGCATTCCAGAATCATAGAATAGATCCTTATTAATCCCTATATATAAAAAAGACTCAAGAGAATCACTGGGTAATTATCGAATCTTAGCTATGATTGACTACCGCTAAGATTCTTTCCCAAATTGCTTTTAGGTTATGTTAATGGGTTGATACAGCAGAAGGAGATTTTTAGTAACCAAAAAGCTGGTTTTAGAAAGGGATTTAGTACATTATCAAATCTTTGGCTTCTCATTTAGTTTATCAGGAGGACCTTGAAATATAAAACCAATGCACTTTATATCTGTTTTATCGATTTCACAAAAGCTTTTGCCATGATTGATCGCAACATTTTAAAGGAAAAGAAGGAAACATGGGAGTTGCACCCACAGATTGTATACTTCGTGAAAGCTTTTTATCTGGAAAACAGCGTTCAAATTAGAATTAACCAGAAGGAATATTAAGTGGACAATGCTGGGTAAATCACGGTCTGGAGCAAGGGTGTACCCTGGTCGCAATATTATTTAATATATATATATGGCTGAGCTCGAGGCCACTTTGAAGAAATGTAATAATTTCTTGCCATGTATTTCTTACCAACCGGTTGCCTGGCTGTCATTTGCAGATGGCATTCTGGTTCTTGACCAAACAACTATAGGACTACAGCATAGTCTTGTGGCCTTGGAGTAATACGCTAAAAAACATGGGCTAGTTACACATTTGGCCAAAACAAAAGTTAAAACCTTTAAGGCAAACAGGAAAAGTATGACAATATATAATTTGGCCATCCAAAAAGCTGTTCTGGAAGAAGTTACTAATTATTGTGATTTGGGTTTACATATTACAGATAATTTAGATAAATAGATCTTATCCAAAGTTATAATAAACAAAACCAACACACAATTCAAGTCTATTAATGCTTTTATTCGTAAATCAGGTGGCCACTCAACAGAGGGCCTATTACAGATATTCAAAACGTGCATTGTGCCTTGCATTCTGTACGGTCTGGAGGTACATACTGCAAAAGAAACGTTGTGGTTGAGTGTTTTGAAGGCAATTTGTTGAGATCTGCCTTGGGGTTATAACAGCGTGTGCCAGTGGAGGCTATTTGAGCCTTATTTCTCTCACCACATGGAAAATGATATCTGCTCGTGCCCTTTATTTGAATATTCTAATGAATATGAATAACTCAAACTCAATGTATTCACATTTCTCAGTAATTGAAGCTACTGAGGTAACCAACAAGCCTTAAAATCCCGGTATAACAAAATTATAGGGCTCCTACATGATATTGGATGCACTTGCCTCCCGACAGATGATCTGATGATGAAATTCAGGGAAATAAAACACAAAGCAGCAATATGGGATCGGAAATAATAGTCCACAAAATTAGCAAGCATGACTTGTTTGAAGGAGTATACGAAGCAAGTACTCCATGTGAACACCTTATGTACTTTTATTAAGACCCTGCAAAGTGGGAAAGTGAGACGCTTTATTATGTGCCATATACTGAACCAGCTCCCCACATTATCAAGGAAGGGAGCTTGGTACTTATTCCATCTAAGGACGGCTTCTGTTGGTTATGTGGGAGAGATTCGGAGGCAGCTAGACACCTACTGACTGATTGCAATGCTCTTACACCACTGTATATGAAATGTTATGCAGAAATAGTATAGGATCTGCATTTTATTTGTATGGACCAATTCTGGGCATATCTGGTAACAGGTGAAACCTTGTCATGAATTTAACATTATTTTATATGTGGCAGGACATTCTTAAGGTATTAATATGAATGAACTTAGATTGTTTTTTTATAATCTATTTTCTTAACACCTTTAATGACTCATGATTTATAATTGTGTATGTTGGAATGTTTAGGTGTATCTTACGTTTTTAATTGTAATTGTTTGTATTTGTGTGTTTAAAGTCAAAATTAACCAATAAAACACTAAATAAAAAAGGTAATCATGGTTGTCATGCTAAGTGAAGAAGATAGGTCTTAAGTGCAGTACAACATAGAGAGTAAGAGGTAGCAGTACAACGAGATAGGGGAAGTGCATGCCAGTGAGAAGGAGCTAGAAAAGTAAAAGAGTGAAATTGTGATTGGGCGCGGGGGGGTGAGGAACTGATAATAGAAATTGAGACCGCGAACAAAGAACATGTGCAGGAGAATAAAAAGAGACAAGAGAAGAATGAGAGGGTGCAAGGCCATAGAGAGATTTAAAGACAAGAGAGAGAAAGTAACATTTGAGTTGAGAGTGAAATGACAGCCAGCCAGAAGAAGACAATGGTGGAGAAATTGAGTCACAAGGGGAAAGAAGGTATATGATTCTGTCAGCTTCTTCATCAGGCTTTCTTCACTCCGTCTTCTAAAAGACATCTTTTTTAATATATGAACAATGTAATGGAGTTGGCCCTTCATTATTTATGAAGAAAGGGGTGCGAAAAGCACCAGCGACCCAAAGCCACTCCCTTGGCTGAATACATTCTAACATTTAGTTGCCCACCCAATCAGTGGTGGTCATTACCATCAACTTTCACAGGCTTCTTCCAGGGCCAAAGTTCAGGATGTGTATGTGTTCCTGATATTGCAGATAATCCGATTGGCTGCAACCTTATGGCACTGTGCCTCCTGGAATCTTCCAACAGGCTGACAGGCAAGCAATGTCCATATATATGGTTATTGGTTTAATGTGCTCGGCATGTGACCATTATGGGTGAAGTGCTAGAGTGGAAGCAGAGAAAGTAAGGGACAGAGGCAGATTAGAGGCAAGGGACTTTTTTCTGCTAGAAGACAGATGAGAGCAGGTGAAGAGGGTAACTTGGAGGCGAGGAGGTAGGTTTTTAGTTTGATTTTGAACAAATCCATGTGGACTGTTTGTTGGATGTCCAGGGGAAGAAAGTTCCATGCAAGTGGAGCAAGAAGAGAGAAGGAGTAGTAGTGAGAGTAAGCACAGGGAGGGCAAGGAGCCAGACGGGTAGTCGAGAAGGCAGAGTAGAGGTTACAAGAAGGCTTGCTGAGATGGATAGAGTAGGATAGATACAGTGATACCTTACCATGGATAGATTTGTGAACGAGGAAAAGAAATTTAAATCTGGCCATTTTGCATCACCAGCCATCCAGCCTGGTGACAGTACGAAAAAGTAGTTGTGAAGTGAGGGATTTCAAAGAGGTAGCTAAGTTAAGGATCTTGTCAAGAGGACAGAGAGCATAGATGGGGAAGCCAAAGAGGATGCTGGCACAGTATTCAAGAAAATAGTGTTTAAGAGATGCTTGGCAGTGTTCAAAGGATGGAGATGCCTGATTTTTCTAGTATTTAGAAGGTTGTAGCAAGCTGCTGTTACAGTTTTGGAGATAAAGGTAGAGAATTTGTGATACGGATTACTGAGGTTTCTATCTGAAGAAGAGTAGGGGAGAGTGTCAGGTGGGAACAGGATAGGCATGGGAAGAAATAAGAGAGGGTTTTCGGCAGGGAAGCAGCACACCTCTCTTTTGGTCGAGTTTAACATCATAGAGTGCACAACCACCTAAGATTTAATGGCAGAGACACAGTTCGAAATTTGATACAGAGATCAGAGGAGAGTTGAGGAAAGGAGAAGAAGATAAAGGTGTCATCCAAGAAGAGTTGGTATGAGAACTCAAAGGAGGAGCATAGTGCCCCAAGAGCAGAGGTGCAGAGTGTAAAGAGGAGCGAATCCAAGACAGAGGGCCTCATTACGAGTCCGGCGGTAACCGCGGCGGTAAAACCACCTGATTACCGCCAGACTCGCATTACCATTCCTCTTCCGTGGTTCCCGGAATTACCGGGGCATTACAACCCCAGTTTTCCGGGAATCACGGAGGCGGAATGGTGTTAATCCCCATTCCCATCGAGTCCTGTGGGACTCGATGGGAATGGGGATCATGGAAACACCGGCAGCATCTCGTAATGCTGCCAGTGTTTCCTCGTCCGCCTGCAGGCGGGCGGTGTTAAACCCGCCAGGTCAGACCTGGCGGGAACATCACCTCCAGCCTGCAGGAGTTGTGATCGCCCGGCATGGAAACAACGGTGGCGGCGGGTTTACCGCCACCGTTGTTTCCATACCGGGTGATTTGTAATGAGGCCCAGAGTCTTGTGGAACACCAACAGATAGAGGAGTGAGTTGAGAGGGGTTTTTGCTCCAGGAGACAGAGAATTGGTGAGGTGCAATGTAGGATTTAATCCAGACAAGGGCTCGATCACAAATCCCAAGAAGAAACAGAGCATTAAGGAGATCAGAGTGATTGACAGTTTCAAAGGCAGCAGACAGTTAAAGAAGAATTAGAATGGAGGATAGGTTGGAGTGCTGAGCTGAGGTGATGAAGTTGGTCTCATTCATGAGAGCAGTTTCTGTGGAGTGACAGGAGCAGAACCTTTTTTTAAGGGTATCAAAGGTTGTTGATGTCTAGGACATTGGTAAAACGGTTGTACACAACCCTTTTAAGCACTTTAGAGTAGTGTGGACGGAGAAACACAGGGTGAAAATGAGCTGGTAGGTTTGTGTCAGCCCCTGCTTTTTTTTGGAAAAGGATGACCGTAGCTGTGTTGAAAACAGAGGGAAAGCAAGTAGAGTCGAAGGACAGGTTGAGGAGTTCAGTGAGGTGAGAGGCCACTAAATGGGCAATAGGCTTGAGAGTGGAGTTGATAGTCATAGATTTAGGAGGAGTGAGGAGTGAGTTTAGGGTGCCCTGTTGCCGGCAATGATGGTTGGAGTGAGAGTCAATGAGGGGTAAGTAGAATTCCCATTTTTGCTCTATCAAGAGTTGACTTGAGATAGTTCAGGGCAGAGAGGTAGAGTTGCAGGTCCTCATGCAAATGGATATGCCTTCATTTGCACAGCAGCCAACACATGTTTGTGTGGAGAGAGCATATGCATGCAGTGACCCATAGCTGAGGATACTGAGAATTAGAGGTGAAGGTAATCAGTGGGAAGTGAAAATAGAATGAGTCATATAGTAGGGATTGGATGCCAGAGAAGGCAGTGTTGTTGTAAGAGGCAACATCAGATGTGAAGGAGGAGAGTGAGTACTGTAGGTTGGAGAGAAAGGGGATAATGAAAGAAGGTTTACATTTCATTTTTGTAATACCTGAAGAATTGGTGAAGAAAGATCAGAGGTTGAAATGGAAATGGTGGCAGAAACAATTGGGTGATCAGATACGGATCTAGTGACAGTAGTATTAGTGGTTGAGAGAGAGGTGGAGATGAATAAGAGATCCAAAGAGTTACCCCCTGTGTTGGTGGGCATGTTATGGATAGAGAGGAAAGTGTGGTCACTAGGAAAAGACTGAAGTTCAGATTTCTGAGACGTTGTTGGAGAAGGAAGGGTAAAGTCACCCAAATGAATTGGGTGGTGTTTTGTGGCAAGAGAATCAAGGAGTTACCCAAGATAATGAAAGAATGGGCCAATGGCACCAGGAGGGTGATAGATGGAGATGATGTGAACCGAGTGAGGCAGAGAAATAGTAGAGATGGTGAATTCAAAAGAGGTAGGAAAGGACATGGCATTGGAGATTTGTGAGGCATTGGGTCAGGAAGAGAGTAGGTGTCCGAGGCCTCCACCACTGCAAGTCACTCGAGGAGAGTGAATGAAGGATAGTTTTGAGTCATGTAGGACCTCCAGAGTGATGGTGTCAGATGGAGAAATTCAGGTTTCAGTGATAGCAAGAAGGTCTAGGGGAGGAGAGGTGGAGTAAATTAAGTCAGTGATAAAGGAAGTTTTGTTGCATAATGACTGAGCAAACCAGAGTGCAATGTTCAGTTGACGAGGTAAGGAAGAGTAGAGAAGTTGAGTCTCAGAGGAAGAGAGATGAGGTGGCTGGGTGTAAGAGGAGGCATGGGTAGTTCATCAGCTGTGTTTGTTGGAATGAGGTGAAAGAGAGTTAGAGTAGTGGGAGGTTCGAGTTGTGAGTTTGATAATAGGAGTAGGAAAGGAGGAATTTGTAGCATGATTGGAGAAAGTGTAGGGAGTGGTGAGTAGGAGGAGCAGCAGAAAGAGCAGGAGTGAATGCATTGTAGGTGAGTAGCACAGTGTGGAGAGACAGTATATTAATTAGGAAGATAGGAGTACTCACAGGTGCAGGTCTCTACAATTAGGCGTTTTAGCGGAGTGTTGTGTTGCAGTTCGATTTAAATGTTGCTTGTCTGCTATATGCAAGGATATTTTGTGGCAACCCATAGCAAACAGGGCTAACAGGGAACAACACAATGAAATAGAGAAGGATATAGTAGCAACTCATAACCCTATATTCCCTTTGCTTTGGACGCCCAGGCAAATGGACACCCAAAGGACAGTGCTTAAAGACCCCCCAAAGTAAACCAGTTACACACACACACACACACACACACACATCCATGCACAAACAAACACCCTGTGAGAAATAAATCACATTGCAAGACCATTCACTGGATTCAAGACAGGGAAGTTACTAGTGGTACATGTGTGCTGCATTCCCCAAAGAGATTAACATGGCTTCCTCCAAGCAGCAGGGATTCTGAAAGATGACCAGAGCTTCGTTCCCATCTAGAAGGCCTATCGTACATGGTTTGACCGCACCCTCGAGAGCATAGTTCCTGACTGCAGGGGAAATTACAGTTGTTGAAATGTCCAAGGCAAAAAAGGAAAGGATTCAGAGTACAAATTGGGTATGCATGCTCTATGCTGCTCAGTGGGAAATGGTAACAAACAAAAAGAAGAAATGCAGACTTCTTTGAAATGTTTTCACTGGGGTGAATACATTGTCATGTATGTTTAGTTCAAGAAAGAGTGGTCAGTTCCTCTTGGGTATAGTGCTACTATTTCATGAATCATTAAGATAACGCAGTCAATTCAGTGTGTGCATAGGCATTTCTTGGTTTGCTCTTTGCTTTCAATGTAATCAACAAAAATATTGGCTCTCGTAACGAGTTCGGCAGTTATTGGTACAATTGGCCATAAATCTGTTACCGCCTCTTAGCACTCTGCTGATCTACAGGATACTGAAAATCTGTCCACAGCGGAATTACTACCAGAAACACAAATGTTAATTCCACCATATTGAAATTATTGCTGAAATATTTCCAGAACTTGGTGTTAATTCTACCAAATATGCAGCGCAGTTACCTCCAATAAAAAGTTGGAGGAAAAAGCACCCAGGTGATGGGAGTAAAACACAGATGCCAATAATAGCCTCACAGAGTGAATTTAGGTTTAAGGCCCACGCCCTCCCCAAACAGACACAAATTATGGCATCCACGACCTGCTATTGTTCATTGAGATCCAGCAGCATGCAAGGCCACTACATGGAAGGATACAGGCAGCACAAATATGGATGATATGTGTGTTACGGAGGCCACCCATACCACATGTCTGTCCATCCCCCTGGGCTCTGAATGATGGACAATTGGACTTGCTACATCACTTGGACAGGAATAACATAGGAGACCTGCTGACACTGATACAGGTTGATCTCCAGGGCATCATACACATCAGAACTGCACTCCCACCACTGCATAAGCTGATGTCTGTCCTCCACTTCTCTGCCACAGATGGATTCCATCAGACTGTAGGGATGGTGCATGGCCTTTCTCAGACAATATTCTTAGTAGTGCTAGTGCCTGTGTTGGACGTGCACATGAGCCATACCCGCCCACACATCTCCCAGGTGCTTGCAGCAAAGGCAAGATTCAATGGCATCACCTATTTCACTACTGTCATTCCAGCACTTGAATGCGCATATGTGGCACTGTTGCTCCCCAGGTAGTGGGGCCTGCATATAGGAATCGTAAATAGTACCATTCTGTGAACATCCAGATGACCTGTGATGTAGATCTGTCCATCAGCCACTGCTGCACACGATTTCCGGGCTCTATCCACGGTCCGAGAAGCATCACCCTCCCTGCATATATGGACACACACTGAGAACAGTGACCCTGGTTCTTCGGTAAATATGACATCTGATGATGATGCCGAACAGAGGCACACATGGAGACAGGCATGACATCATATGTGAGTAAACTAAACGTGCCACGAACCATATTCCATGTGGCACTCAGTAGCTCATGGCACATAATTAAAATGATGCTGTGCACAGAGACACCTGAGAACATAATGCATACTTCTAAATGTACCCACACATAGCCCCTATAACTCCTCCACACCACGTGCAGTACCGGAAGTGAGCCCTATACGCATTTGAGCACACAAAGGCCACCAGCACAATAGTGAACAAAGTTTGCATTTAGAAGCAAAACCGTAATGTTCAACACTCGTCTTCCTACATGCTGTAGGTGACTCTGGCTATCGCTACTACCATGTTTTTTGACACAGGTGAGGAACCCTAATGCACCACTGGAGACAGTCTGCAATAAGGCACACATAAGGATCATGACAAGAATTGAAAGCATGTTTGGACTACTCAAGGGAAAGTTCAGATGCCTGCTCCAGACAGGTGAGGCACTCATTTACACTCCTGAAAAAGTGGGAAAGATTGTTGTCACATGCACGATACTGCACAACATGTAAATACACCGAAATATAACCTCATTACAGATGAGGACATTCCACACCCCGATCCAGTAGGGTGAAGAAGATACAGGTGACGACAGGGCACCTCACAACAGATGTGAGGAATTGAGGGAATGATGTATTGTCCAGCACACCATCATTGAGAACTATTTCTGAAAGAACATAGACACACCTGTCACTGTACATCTAACTACCACCGTCTCCACATATATCACTCTAATTAAATTAACACTAGATCCAATGACTGCAGCACAAAGTGATTTATTGTACAACTGTGCACCTTATTCCCAAAACTATGACCCTCCCCACACACTCACCCCCAACACCATGACACTCCCTACACCCTCATCCCCAATACCATGACCCTCCCCACACCTCTGTGGCCCCCAGTCTTGCCCATTAATGTGCCCCCTACCTCCTCCTCTTGTCCCCATTCCTTGTAGGTCTGGTTGCAGGACTTGTGCAGTGCTGCAAGCACCTTCGTGGCATGCTGGCCACTGATCCCTGAGTTTGGGTGGTCAAGCCAGAACTTGCAGGTTCACTGCATTGTGAGGGGGATGGCCCTGGACATTGTCTCATGTGTGGCAGACATGTGCTCAGCCAGCCAAATCCCATACCCTTTGGCTCCTTAGTGTGTTTGCCGCATACCGATACAGATAGTCCAGTGCAGTGGCCACTCACCTGGAGGCACCCAACACCACAATCTGTATTTTATCTGGGAGTGTCCGAGTTGCTCCTGGGCTATCTGCTACATTTTCTCCTGTTGTTGCTTGATCTAGGTGAGCCTCTCACAAATGGCATTGAGGGTGTGTTTCAACACTGGCCTGGGAGACAGATGGGGGCAACTTCCCTCGATGCCAGATGCCTGGCCTGCTTTCTCCTCATCATCCTCAGTTTAGGAATATGTGTCCTCAGAACAGTGCCAACGGAGGGCACAACAAGATGACAAGGGGGAGGGTGTGGACTAAATGGGTGATATGCTTGTCAGGGGGGATTAATCCCAGGACATCTGCCTCACATTCGAAGCTGCAGAGGTTGACGCAATGGTGGCAGACCCAGGTGCCGCTGTATCAGCAGCTTGTCTGCCCTTGGGTGGGTGGATTGGTTATTAAACTACCCAGCAGTGTTGGAAGGTCCTGCAGCCTCCGGAATGGCTAGAGCTGGTGGCACGACTCTGGCAGGTGTGCCTGGGCCAACAAAATAGAGAGATAAACACTCCTACCACACCATGTTTCTAATGCTGTTAGGTTAGTGAAAATTGAGTAGGTCTTCATATTTGCTAATATAGTGCGTTTCAGATAGAATTACAGGTGCAGGAGAGAGAAAGACAACCTTGACACCTAGGTTGTACAGCATAAGAGAACAAAGAAAAAGTTCCGAATTAGGGAACTCACGTCCCCTACACACTATCCTTTGTCTGGAAAATCAGACCCATAACTTGTATTGCTTAAGTGATTATACATTCAAGTAGTCAATATTATGTAACAGCCACACTAGCACATTGGATATTTAGTCAAAAGCAGAATTCAAGATGACAGTTCAGTCAGAAGTTTATCACAAATATCTTCGTTTTATTCATGGTGATGATACGAAGAGAACCCAACACGTTTAGAGTGACAACCATTCTTCATCAGAGGCATGTGCAATTCTAAAGAAGTACAAATAACATACTGTTAGGATTTATAGTGCAAACAAGTATATACATTTTTGTAAACTCAATTAATGTCTTAATCATCTCAAATATACCCAAACTCAATAATGTAATATTGATCGGTTATATCTTTTGCAGAATTGTATCAATACAATGAGTATTTGTGAAAAGAGAAAATGAGACTTTATTTTGCTAGGTTTCACCCAGTAGTTCTCCTTCCTTATAAGTTAATGATATCAGACATATGATCTAGTGCCTAGGAGAGTACAGGAAGATGATAGGGTGGGTGTTACATAATATTGACTACTTGAATGTATAATCACTTAAACAATACAAGTTAATGGTCTGATGTTCCAGACAAAGGATAGTGTGCAGGGGACTTGAGTTCCCTAATTGGGAACTTTTTCTCTGTTCTCTTTCAGGTGTGGCTGTGCCGCCAAAGATGGCAGCAACAGTGCCCTTGGGCAGGAGTGTTTTTGGGGTCTTGTGGGCACTTCCCTTCCTGGGTGCAGTGTGTCTTGTACCCTTTTGTACCCTTTTTGACACTTCCTGGGGCAGGTGTGCTGCAGGTGCTGCAGCCTTCAATGAGGTCCTGGGTGTCTTGGGTGGCAGCTGGGAGACAAGAAAAAGTGCATTAATACCCTTGATGGAATTCTTCAGGGAGTATTCTTATGTAGTGTTCTATGTAATATGGGTTCACATGGGACTACAGCTCCATGATGCCCTTTGTCAGGTGGCAGACATTATGATGGCTTACTGGATTGATGGTTGTGTGTGCATAAAGACAGTTGGGAATGTGTGCCTTGCTTGGACTGTGGTGTCATGTGCTTCACAGTTGTTCAATGTTGGGCTACTCAATGTTTCTTGTGTATCATGTTGTTCTGTCAGCTGACAGGGGCCCTGCTAGCTATGGTGGTGTGGGTGCAACATAAGGTGAGATACAATCTTCATGGAGGCCTTGCAGCTACTGGTCTGTTTCACTTGTGGTCAGTTTGAACCACACATCTAGAGGTGTTGATTCAGTGCCATAGGTTATGTGTGTTGCAACAGTTTATCATATGTGTCTTTACATGTTTGCTTGGCATGCTGGCAAGGGGTGGTGCCGATGTGCATGTGATTGGGGGACTATCCATGATAATTGCTGTTCCATGATAGCTGTATGTGTCCTACATCATGGCCTCCTCCTTCGACATGGTGACTATTTCAGGGTGTTCACGCCCTCCATGCATTCTCATCTACTGTACGGAGGTGTCATTTTGATTGCTTGTGCATTGTCTATGTTACTCTCAGCTGGATGCATGGAAGTATGTATATGTCAACATGCTATTGACGTTGTTGTGCAATGTACCCATTATTTACTCATGTACTCACCAGGGTCTTCCTGGCTTCCTGCTATGACCTCTGCCGGTCCCACACACTCCAGGCCAGCCATGCCGAGGATGCTGCTCACCATCTGCTCACCATCTCCTCCCATGGTGTCAGCTGCAGCAGGACAACATGAGTGACTGATGTCTCGCCACAGCGGTTGGAGATGAGGGTGCAGACACTGGCTTTGAGGTCATTCCACCTCTTGCAAATGTCCTCACTGTCCGGTGGGACATGCCCTACTACCACCACCTTGTCCTGGAGTTCTTCTGCAGCCGGGATGTTTTGCGGTTTGTGACCCATAAAGATCATCTTTATGGGCCATCACCGGTCTGCAAGCACACTGACAGTGTCTTCTGGGCTGGATGGCACTTCCTTAATGGTGATTTCAAATGGATTGACTTTTTAAAGATGACCGCCAGAGAACTACCTGTTCACTTCATGATGACATCTCGTTTGTTGGTAATTCCACAGAACATGTACATATTTACCTTTGGTGTACTGTTTTTCTGTGGTATTACCATTACCACCGATGGGTGATGCACACCCGCCTACTCATAATTCAGCAGAAATTCCACTGTGATGCTCAGCAGTAATCGTAATTCCGCCGAACTCGTAGTGAGAGCTATTGTCTTTTGAATTGTATTTTCACTCTAGACACAATGGCACAAAATCCCTGGATCATTGAACACTGTTTATTGAACTAAACATGGCAGACCAGCTAATCTCCACTATTAGCACCTAGGGGCTGGGGAGCAACCAATCATGTTGCTTGGATCACGGACTGAATGCCACGATCCAAGCCTATGTTCAAACGCAACCTGAAGGTTGTTTCCAGCGTCCTGCCATCTTCCATCCACCCTCCCTTCTCTTAAACTTCATTTTCCCTTTGCCTCCCACCTCCACTTATCAGATGGCGGTGGTGAAGCCAGTCCCGCCGCTGCTGCCGCTCCCTCTTCCTTCTTCTGGACAGCATGGAAATGGAAGAGGGTTTCCGGCAAGAGCCACAACTTCCAGCTCTGTGGTGGCCATCTTGAGTCTTTTGTATGAATGAATGTGGCACAACAAGACTTTGCGCTTATATATTCAAAAGACACTGCTACCAGCACCCTGAGTTACTGGATCGGCAATATTTGACATTATACATTTTTTTTTTGTGTAAATATATTTGTATTAAGATCAACAGTTGCACAAAGGTTAAATTGCTATTCAGACGCAGAAACAGTACAAGTGAATGATCAGGTTTTCAATTAAACTATGAAGCCCTGTACCCTCTCCTCCTCCCTCCTCTCCCCTTCCCTCCCACCTTCCAACAAAGGAATAAAAAGCAAAAATAAGGAGAAAGTGGAAAGAAAAAAAGATAACTAAACAGGTTTAAGAGTGTGTGAGAGGCGGTTGCTTTCGGGCCCACGGCGTCTAGACATTAGTGCAACGTGAACTTAGGTGTGTGTAACTGGGCGAACTGTCTCCTCAATATCATGTGAGGCAAAGCAAAGAAATCCGAGTCAAGGGGTTACAAGCCATTAGGTCTCGCCCATCATAGCCTTGGTGGGAGGGACACACACCTGTGGCGCGACCCCCCTGTTAGATTTGGCCCTAGGGTGCCATCTTGTTCCTTTCCCAAAACTCAAGAAAGAGAAGCCATTGTGCGTCTATGTGTGTGTGGGTTTCCAGTAATGCCACAGTGATGCTTTCCATTTCATAGATTTCTTTTGCTTTGCGCAGCTAAAACTTTTTTGAGGGCAGAGAGCCCCCCTTCCATCCTATTGTCAAGCAGATGAGAACTGCCAAAAGCAAATTCCTGGGAAGGTGGGGCAGAACCTCATACTGTCCATCCACTAATTCGATTCAAAACAATAACAGTAGAGGGGTTAGAGCCCTGTCTATTCCCTCCATTTTGTGAACCCATCCCAGGATCTCCTTCCAATAAATGTGCACCCTCGAGCAGTCCCACCACTGGTGCCAATATGTGCATATCTGCGAGCAACCCCGCCAACAGTAAGGGCTGATACCTGAATACCCCTTTGCTAGGCGCTGGGGAGTTAGTTGCCATTGCATCAGTAATTTACAATTGTGCATCTTAAATTGTACCGCTATGGTGGACTTCTTACCGCTCTAAAGATTGCATCCCAGTCATCCTGATTGTTCTCCCACCCCAGATTCTACTTCCATTTCGCCTGAGTTCGGGTAATAGGTGACCTTTCTACAGAAGGGCTTTATATATATTGATTATTAGTCCCTTTGTTCCCACATGAGTGTTTAGTATACATTCGAAGGGGATGAGGTACAGCTGGAGCTGCACATTACAACACAGATCTGTGGGGAACCCTTTTCATTGTAGGTTTGGGAGCGGTTGAATCCGAAGGCCCTGCTGTGCATGATCAAGCTCCTCTATCATTAGGAAGACCCCCCTCCTTCCACATCTGCCCCCTCTAACTAATCCCTGCTCATATTGTGGATGGAAGCGGTTTGGGTCTATAATAAGATCTTTGATTGGGGGGCCCAGATGCAGCTAAGGGTGAGGGCCAGGAGGTGACTCCATGCATGTCAGGTTTGTCTTTCAATATAGAGCTTTATACTGTCTACTGAATGTTTTAAGGCCTGTGATCTGAGGGTCGTTTTGGATGATTTGAGCTAAGAGCTCCACCACTAATGCGAAGACTAGTGGTGATAGGGGACACCTCTGCCTGGTCCCCCTTGTCAGGATGAAGGAGGAGGATGTCATGCCATTGACTGAAACATTTGCCCTGGTGTTTCGATAGAGTGCTTGTGACCCCGAAATCATCCAAGGTCCCAAATTAGCTTTTATTAATACCTGCAGCATGAGCCCCCACTCGACCCGGTCAAACGCCTTTTCCGTGTTGACTGAGAACAGCGTGGGGTCCAGGTCTTCAGCGTCAATCACAACTATTAAGTCTAAGGTTTTGCAGACATTTTCGGTGCCCTGTCTTCCCTTGACATATCCAACTTGATTGTTGTGTACCAATCGCAGCTGGACC